>NW_027362761.1:360914517-361229517 GCF_046119375.1 Phyllobates terribilis
ATCTCTGAGACAGCTTTTTGTATCCTTCCCCTGAACAACTATGTTGAATAATCTTTGTTTTCAGATCATTTGACAGTTGTTTTGAGGAGCCCATGATGCCACTCTTCAGAGGAGATTCAAACAGGAGACCAACTTGCAAGTGGCCACTTTAAGTAGCCTTTCTCATGATTGCATACACCTGGCTATGAAGTTCAAAGCTCAATGAGGTTACAAAACCAAAAAAAATGCTTTAGTAAGTCAGTAAAAAGTAGGTAAGAGTATTTAAAACAAGAAAATGATAATGGTGCCCATACTTATGCACCTGACAAATTTTGTTTGAATGCAGATTGCACATTTTCTGTTAGTACAATAAACCTCATTTCAAGGCAGAAACATTACTGTGTCCAACAGTTATTACATATATCAAACTGAAATAGCTGTTGCGAAAACACCAATTTTTAAAAAACATTAAGCTTAAGATTAATAGGGGTGCCCAAACTTTTTCATATAACTGTAAATCCATGCCGTTTACATGGATTTATATAGTGTGACCAAGTTGTCAAGCAGTTTACAAGTGATGCTAAAATCGCTTGGAAAGCGCTTGACAACCCGCATGCGGAAATGCATGTGAAGAACGCTTCACTTCCGCATGTCCCTGGGAGGAAAAACGCATGTACAATCCGCATGTACAATCCGTATGTGTTTTTTTTCTGCCAGGGAGATGCAGAAACGCTCAGGAAAAATCCGGAGCATTTCTGCATTGTGGGCACATAGCCTTAAGATGTTAAGGTGCTAAGTGTTCAATGCAGGTGATAAGAAGCTTCTGCTAGTGCAATGGTACTTGCTGTTGGGCTTGCACAATAGCCAAAATCATTCCTCTTCCCTTGTTACAAGAGGTTGGTGAGGCTAATGGAGCTTATGTAACCACTAGCACTATGTATACTTGATGGACTTTTGAACGAGAATCAAAAGATAAGCAGAGGGTGGCATTTTTTTTGGTTCCATTCGATCTAACTAAGAAACCTTTTTAGTCCCTCATAAAGGCAAGGGAATCTCACAATTTTGTTAGCGATTACTGCCTACCTTCGACTTCCTTTCCCATGAGGAAATATGATATCTTGGTGATACCATGATTTTACTATGTGTCACCCTGGCACCATAATTTAATGTATATTTTTAAGCTAAAGAAAACATATTAAAAACTCATTAAAACCATATTGTAATTAATAACAATCTGTTTTAAATTGGGTTGTCTTGAATTCTAAATTGGGGTAAAAATCATTTATAACACAAAACTAACCATTTAAACAGGATTTTAGTCTTAATCACTTAATTCAATGTTTGTGGTTTTTATGCTGTTTGAAATACTTAAAACAGATGCAGAGATGCACTTTTATTAAATTAGATTATGGACTAATTAGATATTGGTGGCCTTATCAATAGAAAAGATCATTAATATTTGGTTAGTGGGAAAATGGGAAGAAGGGAAACCCCTTGCACTTTCTCCAATCTCTGCTTTTTAAAGCGCTTGTGGTGACTGGCTGAAAACTTGGTGCAGTTAATGGGATCGGAGATATAGTCCTGGGGAATGGGCACTATGAGTATGGAGCTGTGAGTTATGACGCTCCGCATTTCCCTGAGTGTTGAGGCTTTTGTTGTGCAGGGAAAAGCGTGAAAGGGTGGATTTCTACCACAGTGTTGTGGCTCCTTTTATTCTCAGGATTGATGGGGAAACCACAGATTGGACTCACTGAGCGTAAAGTGGTGTCCTAGGAATTAGATAAGAAATACCCCTGTAAATGACATTTCAGTAGCCAGTGGCGATTTTAGTTTATTAGTGATACCTTTTTGAAGATATTTTATTTATATTTTAAAGAGGGAACTTTCACAGGGTCAAAGGTGGTCAGATTTTGCTCCTGTTTTATTCCTGAGTATGCCATTTTTTTTAAATCCGACTTACTGCTGTAAAATATTGGCATTTTTATTTAGTGTTTATTTTTATAGTATTTATTAAGGGGTGTTGTTTACACCCTGCACCGCTGCACTGACTAATTGTATAGTAAATTGTATGTAGTAAATCACCTATATAAATATATAATTATATTATAAATATAATTAAAGGAACCTGTCACCTGAAAAAATGGTATTAACCTGCAGATGTGGGGTTAATCTGCAGGTTAATAGCGTTGTGAACCTGCCCTGCGCTGGCATATAGACCCACGCTGCTGGGAGGAAATCAACTTTATTCCCCCTCTTGCAGGCAGCGGCAGCAGTGCTGAGCTGCTGTCAGTCACCGCGACTGTACCTCTTCCGTGACTGAAACTGGAAAGCTGCCGGGGAAAACATTAATTTCCTCCCGGCAGCACGGGTTTAAGTGCCAGCACTGTGCAGGTTCACAATGCTATTAATCTGCAGATTAACCCCATATCTGCTGGTTAGCAGCATTTTTTCAGGTGATAAGTTCCCTTTAAGTGCATGTATTTGTGGCTAAAAATCATTTTTGCAGATTGATTTTTTTTTTGCACCATTTCCTTTCCATAGTTTGTGTTGTTTTGTCTATTATTGCTGGCTGCAGAGTGAGTTAAAGGAAATCCGTCAGCAGGCTTTTGCTCTGTAATCCGATAGCACCTTGATGTAGGGGCTAAGACTCAACAATGTGTTATTTACTGGGTTGTGTGTTGCTGTTTCAATAAAACTAGAGTTTTTCAGCAGGAGATTCTCTCTACAGGACTAGGTGTCTCCTGCCTCCATGTCAGCTGCCCTGTATAACTCCACCCCCACCACTGATTGACAGCTTTCTGTGTACGGTGTGCATAAACAGAAAGCGGCTTATCAGTGGTGTGGGCAGAGTTATTCAGAGCTCAGCATTCTGTGCAACAGAGAAAACTGTGATTTTATCACAACTGCTACATAGTTAACTAAGTGATACATCACTGGAATCCGGGTCTGTGCTCCTGCATCATGTTGCTCTCAGATTACATAGCAAAAACCTTGTGACAGATTTGCTTTAATACATTTGATCATCTCATTGACTATAGAAAGCAAACTGAAATTATTTTTTTTTATGAAACCCAATTGCGAAAATGATAGTCAGCTTCATTTATATAAAATAAAATAATAAATTGTCTCCAAAAGTGGAAAAACCCCTTTTAATGACAATACATTTGACTAAAATACTTAGGATGTGAATTGGCTGTAGAAAGACTTGTAAGTTAAACGTGTCTATAGTCAAAAAGAAAGGAAAACTGGCAAAGATTTGGAGTTTCACAAGATGCCTGGTCATTTCTTCTCACTTTATTACCATAGATCAGTATAGCTCAAAAGTGGAGTCACATTTTTAAGCATAAGATATAAAGTCGTTTGTGTTTTCTCACTTTTTTGGCCTACAAGCAAAAAAGAGGTCCAGGATTCAAATACGCCTCCAACCTGCCTGGGTCTCTGCTAAAGGAACAAAAGATGAACAGAGATAATAAAGAACTAACAGAACTGGTGAAAAAGAAAGAATGGGAAGAGACCCCCAGGCAGAACCCGGAGGAGCCACCAAAGAAGAAAATTCTGGAAGGCGTTGTAAAACGTAAACCGGAAGATGTCGTTTTTAAGAGGAAAAGACCACTTGAAAAGAATATGGATCCTGCAGTTAAGAAACGGGTTAGTATAAATGGGGTCAAACAGGTTGAAAAACAAAAAACGTAACAATCTTTTGCTAATGGATATTTGGATACAAGAGTAGAAATCAGAGCGACACTTTTTTTCCCGTTTGCAGTGAATCTGACCATTACTTATTACCCAGTGACTGCTATTTTACTTTATCCAAACCTGTTATACCTGGCCTTAACCTAAAAGTCTTTTACATGTGTTGTTTTGTTTTGTCTTGTTTTTTTAAAAACATTAAAAAGGCAATAAACTGAAGTCAGCCTGAAAATGTATTCTATTTAGAGGCACTAATTTGTTAATTCTTTTACTGATTGTATCTTAGATATTTGCCTTGGTTTCTCTTCATTTCAGTTTTATTGCTTTTCGATAGGTCATTGATCAAGAGCTTTAAATGTGAAAATTGCAACAAACAATATACAAAACTGCTTTGCTACACTATAAACATACTTTTTTTTTTTTTATATATAAAAGTCACAGCCCTGATGCCTGCTACTCTAGTGTCTCCATTATGCTTCTGACATTTCAGTGTAGTTTCTTGTCTCTACTAGTAGTGTTGGTGTATGAACTGTAATGAGGTTATTTTTCTTTTTCAGTTAAAACATGGAAAAGAGGAGAAGCTCTTCAAGAAAAAGGTATTTGTTTCTGGGGGATTATCAATTGTTGCTTTTTTTTTAATTATATGTATGTATATACAGGTGCTTCTCACTAAATTAGAATATCATCAAAAAGTTAATTTATTTCAGTTCTTCAATACAAAAAGTGAAACTCATATAGAGTCATTACAAACACAGTGATCTATTTCAAGTGTGTATTTCTGTTAATGACTTTTGTGTTTTCATTGGCTGTAAGCCATAGTCATCAACATTATCTCAGTAAATTAGAATAATTAACAAAAAACACCTGCAAAGGCTTCCTAAGCATTTAAAAAGGTCCCTTAGTCTGTTTCAGTAGGCTCCATAATCATGGGAAAGACTCCTGACTTGACAGATGTCCAGATGGCGGTCATTGACACACTCCGCAAGGAGGTTAAGCTACAAAAGGTCATTGCTAAAGAAGCTGGCTGTTCAGAGTGCTGTATCCAAGCATATTAATGGAAAGTTGAGTGGAAGGAAAAAGTGTGGTAGAAAAAAGTGCACAAGCAACTGGGATAACCACAGCCTTGAAAGGATTGTTAAGAAAAGACCATTCAAAAATTTGAGGGAGATTCACAAGGAGTGGACGGCTGCTGGAGTCATTGCTTCAAGAGCCACCACACACAGACGTATCCAGGACAATGGGCTACAAGTGTCACATTCCTTGTGTCAAGCCACTCATGACCAATAGACAACGCCAGAAGCTTCTTACCTGGGCCAAGGAGAAAAAGACCTGGACTGTTGCCCAGTGGTCCAAGGTGGTGTTTTCAGATTAACCCCTTTACGACATAGGGCGTATTAATACGTCCTGTGTCATGACACCCGGTTCAGTGAGTGCTCCAGCGGTGAGCCCGCACTGAACCGGGCACATGTCAGCTGTAATAATCAGCTGACATGTGCCCGCAACAGCTGCGGGTGGAATCACAATCCACCCGCGGCTGTTAACATGTTAAATGCCGCTGTCAATCTCCGACAGCGGCATTTAACGCTCGCTTCCGGGAAGCGCGTCCTAAGCCACGCCCATCGGCGACCCCGTCATGTGATCGCGGGTCCACCTATGGGCGCGCATGACAACCCAAGGTCTGCAGCAGACACCTGCTGTTGTCATGAGCTGGTCGCTAGGAGCGCCACCTAGTGGTCGGCGCTCATAGCACAGGACCATTTCTGCTGCATACAGGGGATCTACTGATCCCCTGTATGTAGCAGAGGCGATCGGACAGTTGCTGCTTCTAGTCTCCTATGGAGACTATAGAAGCATGCAAAAAGTTTTAAAAAAATGTTTTTAAAAATATTAAAAAAATATAAAAGTTTAAATCACCCCCCTTTTGCCCCATTCAGAATAAAATGATAAAAAATAAATCCCACATACACATATTTGGTATCGCCGCGTTCAGAATCGCCCGATCTATCAATATAAAAAAAAGAATTAATCGATCGGTAAATGGCGAAATGAGAAAAAAAATTCTAAACGCCAGAATTACGTTTTTTGGTCGCCGCAACATTGCAATAAAATGCAATAACGGGCGATCAAAACATCGGATCTACCCCAAAATGGTATCACTAAAAACTTTTTGCTCGGCGCACAAAAAATAAGCCCTCACCCGCCCCCCAGATCCAGAAAAATGGAGATGCTACGAGTCTCGGAAAATGGTGCCTTTTTGCTTAAAAAAAAAAAAAAAAATAATAATTTTTTTTTTTTTTCACCACTTAAATAAAAAAGGAACCTATACATGTTTGGTATCTACGAACTCGTAATGACCTGGAGAATAAGAATGGCAGGTCAATTTTAGCATTCAGTGAACGTGGTAAAAAAAAAAAAAAAAATCTGTGGTATTGCATTTTTTTTGCAATTTGACCACACTTGGAATTTTTTTCCCGTTTTCCAGTACATGATATGGTAAAACTAGTAATGGTGTTTAAAAGTACAACTCGTCCCGCAAAAAATAAGCCCTCACATGGCCATATTGCCTAAAAAATAAAAACTCTATGGCCCTGGGAACAAAGGGAGCAAAAAACGAAAACGCAAAAATGGAAAATGGCCCGTGGGTGAAAGCGCTAAACTAAATTTTGCATTTCATTCGGAAATCAAGGTCCCAGAGTCTGGAGGAAGAGTGGAGAGGCCACAATCCAAGCTGCTTGAGGTCTAGTGTGAAGTTTCTACAATCAGTGATGGTTTGGGGAGCCATGTCATCTGCTGGTGTAGGTCCACTGTGTTTTATCAAGACCAAAGTCAGCACAGCCGGCTACCAGGAAATTTTAGAGCACTTCATGCTTCCCTCTGCCGACAAGCTTTTTTGGAGATGGAAATTTCATTCTCCCGCAGGACTTGGCACCTGTCCACACTGCCAAAAGTACCAATACCTGGTTTAAAAACAACAGTATCACTGTGCTTGATCGGCCAGCAAACTCGCCTGACCTTAACCCCATAGAGAATCTATGGGGTATTGTCAAGAGGAAGATCAGAGACACCAGACCCAACAATGCAGACGAGCTGAAGGCTGCCATCAAAGCAACCTGGGCTTCCATAACACCTCAGCAGTGCCACAGGCTGATCGCCTCCATGCCACGCCGCATTGATGCAAAAAGAGCCCTGACCAAGTTTTGAGTGCATTTACTGAACATACATTTCAGAAGGCCAACATTGCGGATTTTAAAAACATTTTTCAAGCTGTTGTTATAAAGTATTCTAATTTACTGAGATAATAATTTTGTGTTTTCATTGGCTGTAAGCCATAATCCTCAACATTAACAGAAATAAACACTTGAAATGGATCACTCTGTTTGTAATGACGCTATATAATATAGGAGTTTCACTTTTTGCATTGAAGAACTGAAATAAATTAACCTTTTGATGATATTCTAATTTTGTGAGCAGATGCACGTGTGTGTGCGTGTGTGCGCGTGTGTGCATGTGTGTGCGTGTGTATGTATGTATATGTACGTACGTATACACTGCTCAAAAAAATAAAGGGAACACTTAAACAACAGAATATAACTCCAAATAAATCAATCTTCTGTGAAATCAAACTGTCCACTTAGGAAGCAACACTGATTGACAATCAATTTCACATGCTGCTGTGCAAATGGAATAGACAATAGATGGAAATTATTGACCATTATCAAGACACCCTCAATAAAGGAGTGGTTCTGCAGGTGGGGACCACAGACCACATCTCAGTACCAATGCTTTCTGGCTGATGTTTTGGTCACTTTTGAATGTTGATTGTGCTTTCACACTCGTGGTAGCATGAGACTTACTCTACAACCCACAGAAGTTGCTCAGGTAGTGCAGCTCATCCAGGGTGGCACATCAATGCGAGCTGTGGCAAGAAGGTTTACTGTGTCTATCAGCGTAGCGTCCAGAGGCTGGAGGCGCTACCAGGAGACAGGCCAGTACACCAGGAGATGTGGAGGGGGCCGTAGGAGGGCAACAACCCAGCAGCAGGACCACTACCTCCGCCTTTGTGCAAGGAGGAACAGGTGGAACACTGCCAGAGCCCTGCAAAATGACCTCCAGGAGGCCACAAATGTGCATGTGTCTGCACAAACGGCTAGAAACCGACTCCATGAGGGTGGTATGAGGGCCCGACGTCCACAGATGAGGGTTGTGCTCACAGCCCAACACCGTGCAGGATGCTTGGCATTTGCCACAGAACACCAGGATTGTACAAACTAAAGAGAAGGATGCACAGCCCAATCAAAAAATTAGGGTGCGTCATATGTACCCAACCAATTTGTCAAAAAAGAACAAGGTGGTACATATATAGAAATGCGCACACCTCAATACTCTAATAAATAAAAAATACAAGCTTTATTAAAAACACTAAAAAAAACAACACACATGGTCATCAACACCCAAAATCCACAATACATGATTGGCCGTATACAGAATATAAATACATTAAATAATTTAAGTTTAGGTTATTGTAATGATTATATACAGTTGATTGCAAGGACAATAATAATAAATATCCTCTCTGGCATGCCATAGGACAATATCCTCAATGACAGTATTCTATTGAAAACATCAGATTTCATATCATAGTATTCAAATAATTCCTAATACAGACTATGTCATCACAAGCACAAGCCCTCATTATATACAGTATCAAACCCTACCATGAATCAACCTTGCATGTAGCCAATTGTATAAATCTGTATCTCCTTTACATAGTCCAAATAAACCCAGACCACTATCAAATCAATACATCACTACCCAATAACCAAATTCTGGTCAGATGGTAAAACCAATCATTGCATCTACATAGCCATATCACCACCTATGGGTCATGTGTGCATCAAATAATGAGCCCCACGCGTATCGCTGTAAAACACAGCTTCATCAGGGAGATTATGTGTGGAACACAAGATATGCCAGTGTATATAAGCCCATATAATTGAAACAATTAATTACCGGTGGTTGCGCGGACATGTCATGTGCACCGGAGAGTATTTGCAGTCAGCTCCATTGCAGACGCCCAGGCATGCGCACTACATACAGGAAGTGACGTCACAGCATCTGATCGTAACCAGGAAAACTAATTCCCCAACAGTGACGTACTCCCATAGTGCGCAGACGCATACAAGGGACAACAATCAATGTTGAGTAAGGTAAGCATCCAGGGAACACATTTATAACCAATAACTCCTATATCTATCAGGACTTCAGAATATTATTTGTTTAATATTATTTGTTTAAAAATCGCTACACAATTATTATAATGAGGCAAATATTCACGTTTCACCAATATGACTCAATATTATAATAAACAGTCAACATTATAATGTATATGATGCAAGGTTAGTATCCTCTACCTGGATATTTATATATCCCATCAGGCCTCTGCCCCATACCATCATAGCACAATATTTCCATTTATGTGAAACCCCATATCCATGAGACTTATATATAAATCTCCAGGTATGAGATCCACATACCAATCCATTTATTGTTTATGTTGCAACATAAATCCAAGCGCATGCGCTTATGTGATATATAGCCAAATCTCCCATATACCCCACACACAAATCGTCGGCTTATCATTTCCCTTAAAATTTAGAAAATAACAATGAATACATCCAGTGCCATGATACACAAAAACCCTAACTTCCCAAAAGGCAGATAAAAGGTCCATATATCCGGATCCAAAATGTTTATTGGGATCTATTTCACATGATTGTCCATATCTCTTCTAAATTTTTGATAAACTCAGATTGATCCACCAGTCTCCCAATCCATATTCGTTAATTCTCACTCCCAAAGAACTCTCCAAAGAACAGTCCCTTTATCTGGATTTGTGATAGATGATGAGCCTTGATGACAACATGCACTCTCATAAGTATCAAAGGTTCCGAAGTATAAAATAAAAAACACCAGGATTGGCAAAGTCGCCACTGGCGCCCAGATGAAAGCCTGTTCACACTGAGCACATGTGACAGACGTGACAGAGTCTGGAGACGCCGTGGAGAGCGATCTGCTGCCTACAACATCCTTCAGCATGACCGGTTTGGCAGTGGGTCAGTATTGGTGTGAGGTGGCATGTCTTTGGAGGGCACACAGAGGTAGCCTGACTGCCATTAGGTACCGAGATGAGATCCTCAGACTCCTTGTGAGACCATATGCTTGTGCGGTTGGCCCTGGGTTTCTCCTAATGCAGGACAATGCCAGACCTCATGTGGCTGGAGTGTGTCAGCAGTTCCTGCAAGATGAAGGCATTGACGCTATGGACTGGCCCTCCCATTCCCCAGACCTGAATCCGATTGAGCACGTCTGGGACACCATGTTTATCTCCATCCACCAACGTCACGTTGCACCACAGACTGTCCAGGAGTTGGCGGATGCTTTAGTCCTGGTCTGGGAGGAGATCCCACAGGAGACCATTCTCCACCTCATCAGGAGCATGCCCAGGCGTGGTAGGGAGGTCATACAGGCACGTGGAGGCCTCACACAATACTGAGCCTCATTTTGACTTGTTTTAAAGACATTACATCAAAGTTGGATCAGCCTGTAGTGCGTTTTTCCACTTTAATTTTGGGGGTGACTCCAAATCCAGGCCTCCATTGGTTAATAAATTTGATTTCCATTGATGATTTTTGTGTGATTTTGTTGTCAGCACATTCAACTTTGTACAGAACAAAGTATTCAATGAGAATATTTCATTCATTCAGATCTAGGATGTGTTATTTGAATGTTCCCTTTATTTTTTTGAGTAGTGTATAATCTATATTCTGCTCTGCCACCCCTATTTCATTGTGTGTCTATTTCAACATGAACAATTTGGTGAAAGGTCCTCTTCAAGTGCACAAAAATTAAAATTTTTCTATATTTAAAAAAAAAAAGTAAAAATCAGAACTTCAAAAATAAACGTAAATTATGTTTTGTGTTATATTTAGGTAAATATATAGTAGAATGTGTTGTCAAAAAAAGTTTCGAAGGTTTGAAAGCACTTTGATATGTTGATGGATTCCAAAATTACCACATAAATTGACACGTGCTAGATTTTTAATAATCCTAGTGTGGTCAGAAGGGTGAATACTGGCTTTGGCGGAAAGGATTTACAATGCAATGTATTGAGAGGTCAATGTATTTTAACCCTTTTTCCTCTAGTTTCATGCAAAATTTACAGAAGGACAGATTTTACCTCAAGCAAATCAAGTTACTGAGGGAATCTTGATAGACTTTCATATTCATCTAAATCTGATCTGTGGCATTTGCACTTGTTGGGGTCACCAGTACTGAAAGAAAAATTCAGTACTGGTCCAGATTATCTATTCCAGCTATCAAATGGCTGAAACTCTTATTAAAGAACCCCCCCCCCCACATTACTGAGAGTGAAATATGTGTCATGTACTAAAAAGTGGACAAGTTGTAGGATTCCCTGTTCTTGTTACACCCTTTGTAGTTAGTTTATATAGTGCTCGCCATTTCTTCTGTTTCTCCATTTAAACTAAATAAAACTGTAATTTTTATGATTTCAGAAAAGACCCTGGAAAACACCTGAATCCCTCATGGCCAAGACATTAAGACGCATAAAACAAGAGCCGGACGATGATTTACAAGAGGCCGTCCCAAAACCTAGGGAGAGTGACCAGTCAAGATCCAGCTCGCCAACTGCTGGTCCCAGCACTGAGGGTCAAGAGCTTAAGGAAAAGAAGAAAAACCGAAGAAAAAGGAAAGTTTTCAACAAAGAATTGAGTAAAGAATTGAGCAAGGAACTGAACCAAGAGATACAAAAAACTGAGAACAGCTTGGCTAATGAGAACCATCACCCCATCAAATCTGAACCAGAGAGTGAGGGCGAGGAGTCCAGAAAATGTATGAACAGTAATGGGGAGAGAATGCATCGGTTCAGTAAACTGAATGGGACACCAAAGGAGTACAGGCATCAGTCTCTCCCAAGCCCAAGAAGCACACCAAGAGTTACACGTCCTCCTCCTTCCTTATCACCTCCCAAATGTATGCAGATGGAGCGCCATGTAATAAGGCCTCCTCCAATCAGCCCTCCTCCAGATTCCCTCCCTCTGGAGAACGGTGCGACTCATGTGATGCAAAGAGAGGTCTGGATGGCCATCTTTAGCTACCTCAGCCACAGGGATTTGTGCATCTGTATGACTGTCTGCAAAACTTGGAATAGATGGTAATCAAAAGTTTATTTTCTTGTGTTTGGTGACTTACTTCATCATTGTATTAAGCAGTGCGTATTTTAAGGCAAAGTTCACACGTTCAGTATTTGGTCAGTATTTTATCTCAGTATTTGTAAGCCAAAACCAGGAGTGGAACAGTCAGAGGAAAAGTATAAGAGCAACACGTCACCACTTCTGTTTTTTTCTTACAAATACTGATGTGAAATACTGAATGTGTGCATGAGGCCTAAAGGAGACCTCTGAGGCTATGCTGTGCTAGGTAAGTGCAGCGTAGTGTGGGGGGAGAAGTCCGCTCTTCCATTGCAAGATGGCTGAAAGTCTATTAGTCTAGTGATTTGGTACAGCCTCAGACGAATAACTGTAATTGGATTGTATATTATTGCAACGGATTTGTGCATACTGTATATAGTTATTGACCTCCCAATCCTTCTAATTAATTGAACTTGGCTTTAATCTATATAGATTAATGCAATATACCAAACACATTCCCCAATGTTCACCCAGCAGCAGTAGTTAACAGTTGAAACCAGGTCCAGCACATGATAGTCCAGAAATCCCTAAGCAATGGTCCTACTGTATTCCTGAGACATGATGTAGTAAGAAGTGCTCTAGCAATGCATTATATTTGGATGTCAGTGCTGTGCCCTATTTCCAGTAAATCCATTCATATCAGCATTTATTCACTTCTGCTCACATTCTGCTTAGATATTTAAAGACTTGTTCCAAAAATAAATCGCCTTATTGAAACTGCACTAAAATGGAGTTTGTTTCCCAGAGTAAGGACTTGTTCACATGTTGCTTTTTTTGCACAACGGAAAAAAAGGAGCATTTTACAATTATAGCAAATTGAATAAAATCTTATTCGCCCTGTACATTTTACTTTTCTTGCATTTTTTAACTCTTGTGCTTTTTATCTGATAAATGCAGCATGTCATTTCTTGCAGCAATTTTACTGCAGTTTTCCACATTGAGATCAAAACGGGTTAATGCCAAAACTGCACAAAAACAGCACCTCATTTTCGTTGAACTTTCTGGTCATATTCACCTTTTTTTTTTTTTTTAATCCGTGTGTGTACATGCCCTAATTGGGGCATGTACTATTTTTTGTTTTTACAGTTTTTTGTTTTTTTTTCTAACCGGGGTGTATTATTATTATTATTATTATTATGCTGGGTGTGGACAGCAGTGGCTTTGTTTGCTTGCTTATTTTTTTATGTTGAATTTTGTATCATCTCTATTAACTTTTTTGAGTAGGAAAATTTTAACATTGAATTAGTATTTTTTTTGTTACTCTTCCTTGCTCCTGGGAACGACATGTTGGTTCCAGGGGAATGACAGCCTTCTCAGATACACTCCACAGAAGTTGTACAGCAGTGGTTGATATTGCCAACAGTTCTTGCTGATGTATCAATATCTCTTGTATGTTGACTTAACATTGCTATTTCTGATTTCTAATTTTTATGATAGGTGTTGTGATAAAAGACTGTGGACACACATCGACCTAAACCGCTGCAAATCCATCACTCCTCTTATGCTCAGTGGGATAATCAGAAGACAGCCAGTGTCCTTAGATCTAAGCTGGACAAATATATCGAAAAAACAGCTTAGCTGGCTCATGAACCGCCTCCCAGGTATTCAATTATCAATCTTGTAAACTGGCCAGATTTGTATGAATGCAAAATGACATTTTAGACTGGGTGCAGAGGTCAGATTCCCTTTACCCAAAGGAAGACCATAAAGACAGTTTCCAAAATCGTGTTTGTTAATCAAAGTATCTGTTATAGCACCGCAGCATATTAGTATGAATATGGGATGTGTTTTGGATACTAATTGGCCCATCCTCTTTAAAAGTATATTTGCACAGTCAGAAAAGTAATCCACACAGTCACAGTAGTTATCCAAAGTAGCAATCATTCCATATATTTGATTGAAAAAGATCACTAAATCTGGGCATGCATATATTGGGGTCATCCAGAAAGTGTCTGATTACTCATCCATTGGATCTTTTGTGCTATTAAGATGACAAATAATAATAACAATATTTTTATTTATATAGAGCCAACATATTCCGCACCGCTTTACAATTCAGACAATTTACAGACATTATGGGCACTGTCCCCATTGGGGCTCACAATCTAGATTCCCTATCAGTATGTCTTTGGAGTGTGGGAGGAAACCGGAGAACCCGGAGGAAACACACGCAAACACTGGGAGAACATACAAACTCATTGCAGATGTTGTCCTTGGTTGGATTTGAACCCAGGACCCCAGCACTGCAAGGCTGCAGCGCTAACCACTGAGCCATCGTGCTGACAAATCAATTACCTTAAAAAATGTACAAGTGGTAAATAAATAATTAGCTGTAATCAGTCAATTTGTGATACAGTAGCTGAAGAAATTCCAACTTCACATTTCACTTTTAAGTGACAAAGTAGTCTACTGTTGGCTATTGTGAATGATCGTTTGCTTGAAATTTTGATAGACAGCCGGTCAAAATTGGCCTTTGTTTCTGACCCTGTGTGGTTCTACCTAACTGACCGTACTTGTGGACCTTTGAGTTAGCGGATCGGGGGTCACAGCTGGAATGTACACCATGTGCCCACGATGCAGAAATGCATATTTTTTACGCTTCTCCCTGGCAGGAAAAACGCATGCGGATTTTACATGCGTTTTTCCCGCCAGGCGTTTTTGCATGCGTTTCTGCATGCGGGTTATCAAGCGCTTTTCCAAGCGATTTTAGCATCACTTGGAAAAGTGCTTGGCAACTTGGTCACACTATATAAATCCACGCAACCGGCATGGATTTATATAGTGTGACCAAGTAATAGTTTAAAAAAAAAAAAGAATAAGTATGGTAAAAAATAAAGATTATACTTCCCTTCCGATGGCCCCCGGTCTCCTTCTCCGCTCCGTTCGGTCTACCCGGTGTCTCGCGGTGGTGTGAAGGACCTGCGATGACGTCATTGAGTCATGTGACAGGTCATGCGACCGCCGACGTCAGCGGTCGCGTGACCTGTCACATGGCTCAATGACGTCATGTCAGGTCCTCACACCACCACGAGCCGCCCAACACATTGCACGCATCGCTGAGGAGGCCGGGGGACATCGGAAGGTAAGTATAATCTTTTATTTATATTTTAAATTCTTTTTTTTTTACAGTTTCTATGGTACCCAGGTCTGGATGAGAGTCTCCTCATTGAACCGTGTGATATCCGCATGTGCAGATGCAGTGATGCGGATGTCACACGGTCCAATGCAAGTCAATGGCGGCGATTACGCTGCGTGTCCACAAAATTAATGGACATGCTGCGTATTGTTCTGCAATGATAATCCGCAGCGGAAATTTCCGCAGCATGTGCACAGCTCATGCAGATTATCAATGGGGACCATGGGGCACGTATTACCAAGCGTTTCAGCAGCAGAAGGGAAGGAAGGGAGACACAGATCCATTACTAGTGGGTAGTCGGAGCCCCACAGGATAGTTCACCTCAGATTAGAAAAAAAGTGACGACCGGCCCCTCCAGCTTAGGCTCCTCCTACTCCTATGTCCTTCAGTCTAAAATTTGAGGTCGCAGAGGATAGTCGCTGCCTTTGCAGCTCCTCAGAAAATTTTTTTTATTTTATCATTTCCGGACCTGGACCCCCCATGGTCTAGAGGTCTCAGGGGGTCTCAGCGCTGCTGGGACCCCTGACCCTCCCCTGGCAGATCTGCGTACCCCCTAAGGAGGTCCCCGTAGAAACCTGCCGGCCCCGGGGGATACAGGGCGCTCCCTGGCGGAGACGCACACCGCTTCTGTGGGGTCCCTGCGTGCTCCGCCGTGGGGGGGAGCAAAGGGCCACAGCGCCACACATCCCTGGGGGTCCCTGTGGCGCTCAGCTGGGTAAGTGCTCTCAAGGTCTGAGTGCTTCAGCGGCTGCGGCGGCAGCCGCTGTTACTGTTACAAGTGGTGACTGCTGTTTTGTCCTTGCAGGAAGGATATCACTGCTTCATACAGCGTTTGTAACTCTCTGCTAGCAGGGGAGCAGGGACGGAGGAGCCGCGGGCTCCGTTAGTATGCGGCGGCGTGGGGCGTGGCTTCGCGCCTCTCTGCTGCCTGTCATCTTAGCCTCAGACAGGAAGCGCCCGGAAAGCGCGCGCTGGAGCTGACCCAGCCCCTTCTTCTTCCGGGTCCTTCTGCAGGCGTCCATTACCTCGTGCAGCGCCTCCTGCTCCCTGCTCCCCGCTCTCTACACCACCAGACACCGGGAAGAGCAGTCACCGCGGCCAGCTGGTGAGTCACTTCTGCCTTTTAAGGCAGAAGATTCCTTTTTCTCACTATTGCAGCGCAGAGCACCTTACTGCTGGCCTGTTAAGGCAGACAGGGTGTGCTATATGCGGCGCTGCTACCTCTCTGCTGAGGAGGCTCTGGGACTCGCACACCTCTGTCCTTTTAAGGCAAAGGTGTATTGCGTGGTCAGCAGCATTAACCCCTTCTGAACGGGGTCTGGCCTCATCAGGGCAGTTAACCCTTTCTGGATGTGCATGCTTCTGGGATCAGAGGGTGCATCACCCTAGTCTGTTAGGTTAACTTTTGCTCTGCAGGCAGCTGGGGTAGCTCTTCTCCCTCTGAGGAGCTTTAACCCTTCAGTGCTTGGTGATTTTTTGTGTAGGAACAGGCTGTGGTAGCGGAATCACACATCCTCGGTTACTGTACCCATTGTAAGGGGTTATTACCGCCTTATCCGCGACGCTCGCAACTGTGTGGGGGCATGTCGGATCAGGGACCAGGGGGCGCGGACCTCTCTTCAGGATCGGTCACGCGTATCTGATACGCCGGGATCTTCGACGGCGTCAGGTTCGACACTGGTCGGGGGTCTCAGTAATGTTAAAGTGGAGGCGCTCACACGCTCCATTGACAGTCTGTCTGACCTCCTGGGTCATTGGGTATCAGCTAAGTTCCAACCGACGTCACGAGGCAAGAAGCGCCACAGGCCTGTGGTGGCGCGGTCTCCTCCGCGCAGTGCGTCGGAGGCTTCGGAATCACCGACAGACTCTGCTGGTGAGATCTCCGATTCTGATGAAGAGGATCGGCAGGGTCGCTCTGCTTCGCTTTCGGGCCGCGTGGACGCTTTTATTGGGGCTATGCGGGAAGCGTTACTGCTGTCTGAAGAGGTGACGACGCGCCCTGGCAAGTGGGCCCGGCTGTATCAGGAGTCGCGTCGGGCTCGTTCGACGCTGCCGGCGCACAATGAACTTAACGAGGTGGTGGAGAAAGAACGCCTGTGTCCGGATAAACGCTTCCAGGGGATGCGGTTTTTTGATGCCCTGTATCCCTGCTCCACGGAGACTATCGCTAATTGGGTCCCCTCTCCTGAAGTGGTCGTGCCATTGTCTCAGCTGAGCAAATCTTCTTTGCTTCCTGTTAAAGGGAAGGCGAGTCTACAGGAACCGCTGGACAGAAGGACGGAGTTAGCGGCGAAGTCCATCTACGAGGCCGTAGGTCATGGATTCCGAGCGGCCTTGGGGGGCCATGTGGGCTGGTGAGGCTTCTCTGCGGTGGTTGGATCAGCTGCGGACGGCGTGGCAAGATGGGACTCCGCTGTCTGAGGTGGAAAGGCTCTTCCAGCTGTTGGAAGAGGCGGCCCGATATGGCAGGGACGCAGTGCTGGATACTACTTCGGTTCTGTCCAGGGCTCAATCCTCAGCCGTCAGTCAGGAGAGCACTGTGGCTTAAACAGTGGACTGGAGACGCAGTATCCAAACAAGGTTTACTGAGTCTGGCTTACAAGGGCGGTCAGCTTTTTGGTTCGGACCTCACGGAGCTGATTGCCAAGGCCAAGGATACGGCTTTGCCGCAGTGGAAAGCAGCGGCTTCTACGTCTGGCAAGTCAAATGCCGGTAGTGGTCGTCGGTCCTTTCGGCCCAGGGGACGGTTCGGTCAGCCCTCTTGGAGATCGGGTCATCCCTCGTCTTCCGGAAAGAAGACCACCTAGAAATCCTGTACACCCTGGAAACAACATTTCCGTCAGGACAAACGGGAGGTTGACAAAAAGCCCGCTAAAGCGGACTGACGCCAGGAACCCACTCGAGGGCTCTCGGGTGGGAGGTCGTCTGCTACAATTCGGGTCGATTTGGGCGTCCCACGTATCAGACGCCTGGGTGACGCGGATTATGTCGGCAGGCTATTTCATAGAGTTTCATTCTCGACCCCTGGACAGGTTTCGTCAGTCACACATCCCGTCTGAGCCCAAGCTGGCTGCCGCACTGCTGCGGGAGGTCGACTCTCTTCTGCAGCAGGGTGTGGTGGTTCCGGTTCCCCTGGAGGACCGGGGAAGGGGGTTTTACTCCAACCTTTTTGTGGTCCCCAAAAAGGAGGACAAGTTTCGCCCCATTCTGGACCTCCAAAGAATTGAATTTTCATGTCCGGACCCGGAAATTCCGTATGGAGTCTCTTCGCTCTGTCGTGGCGGCCCTGTCGCAATACGATTTCTTGGTGTCGATCGACATCCGCGACGCCTATTTGCATGTCCCTATCGGCAGGACTCACCAGCGCTTCCTGCGTTTCGCCATAGGTCAGGCCCATTACCAGTTTGTGGCCCTACCATTCGGGTTGGCCTCGGCGCCCAGGGTTTTTACAAAGATTCTGGCGCCGCTCATGGCACTCCTTCCAAGGCAAGGAGTTACGATTCTCCCCTACCTGGACGACCTGTTAATTGTGTCGCCCACAGCGGAGGAGGCGGTGACAGCTCGCGATCTCTCCCTTCAGCACCTGGAGGACTTCTTGTGGCTGGTCAATTGGAAGAAGTAGTCATTGGAGCCGTCGCAGTCAATCCTGTTCTTGGGGATGCATTTCGACATGGTACGGGCAGTGGTGTCCCTGCCTCCGGACAAACAAGCGAACCTTCGTCACCATGTCCAGGCTATGAGGTCGGCGATGGCGATGTCCCTTCGGAAGTGTATGCGCCTTCTGGGTCTGATGGTGGCGGCAATGGAAGCGGTACCGTTTGCACAATTTCATTCCCGGGGTCTCCAAGATCTTATTTTGACCCGTTGGGATCGATCGCCGGCTTCGCTGGATCGCTGTGTCGGTATCTCCCGCAGGGTGCGAGAGTCTTTTGGGTGGTGGTTACGTCCGGAGGCTTTATCCCTGGGGAAATCCTTCCTCCTCCCACGGTGGTCGGTCATTACCACCGATGCCAGCCTGACTGGCTGAGGGGGGATTTGGAATGATCTCTGGGTTCAGGGGGTCTGGTCGTCAGAGGGGTCGTCTCTGCCGATCAACATCCTGGAGTTGAGAGCAATATTTCTCTGCCTCCGACATTGGACGGTCCCTTTGAGCGGTCTGCCGGTCCGGATTCAGACGGACAATGCGACAGCTGTCGCGTATATCAACCATCAGGGCGGGAAGAGGAGTTCCAGACTCATGATGGAGGTCTCTCGGATCCTGGTATGGGCCGAGTCCAGGGTTCCAGCCATCTCCGCGATTCACATCCCAGGAGTGCTGAATATCACGGCGGACTTCCTCAGTCGCGAGCAGGTGGATCCCGGAGAATGGAGTCTTCATCCGGAAGTTTTTGCACTGTTGTGCTCCCGTTGGGGGACTCCCCAAGTGGACTTGATGGCATCCAGGCTGAACGCCAGGATTCCGACGTTCATGTCCAGGTACAGGGACCCGGAGGCTGTGGCGGTAGATGCTCTAGTGGCCCCATGGGACCAGTTCGAGCTGATCTACGTGTTTCCGCCGGTATCCTTACTTCCTCTGGTGATCCGGCGGATCAAACTCGAACGAATTTCGGCGATTTTGGTGGCGCCGGATTGGCCGCGGAGGGCGTGGTATTCAACGCTGGTGTCTCTTCTGGCGGCGCCTCAGTTTCCACTGCCTCTTCGCCCGGACCTGTTAACCCAAGGGCCCATTCGCCATCCGGGCCTGAAGTCACTTCCTTTGACGGCGTGGCACTTGAGACCGAGCTCTTAACCCGTCGTGGGTTTTCGGCCGAGGTCATTGCCACCTTGCGGGCGGCCAGAGGTCCAGCTACGACTAGGATTTATCACAGAACTTGGGAGGCCTTTTTTTCATGGTGTTCTGGATCGTCAAGGAACCCGATGGTTTTTTCCATTCCCAACTTATTGGCTTTTCTGCAGTGTGGTTTGGCCAAGGGTCTGGCGGTTGGTACCTTGCGGGGTCGGGTATCTGCACTATCCGTGCTTTTTCGGAAGGCTATTGCCTCGCGCAGGGATGTGCGTTCGTGTTTTCGCGGGGTTGCATGTCAGTTTCCGCCTCGGAGGGCTTTTGTGGCTCCTTGGCGGCTCAATCTAGTCTTGGAGGCTCTTCAGCATGGGCCTTTTGAGCCTATGGATTCAGCTACGCTTTACTTGCTTTCTTGGAAGGTGGCCTTCCTGGTGGCGGTCACCTCTTTGAGAAGGGTTTCTGAGTTGGCGGCACTGTCTTGCTCACCCCCTTTTCTGGAGTTCCACTCGGATCGCGTGGTGCTTCGTACCCGTTGCGATTTTCTGCCTAAAGTGGTGTCGCGTTTCCACGTCAATCAGGACATCGTGTTGCCTTCCCTCTGTCCGAAACCGAAGAGTCCAAAGGAGCGGGCCTTGCACTCGTTGGATTTGGTGCTGGCATTGAAGTTCTATCTTACAATCATGCAAGGGTTTCGGAAGTCGGACTCTCTTTTTGTGATTCCTGCTGGTCGTCGGCGTGGTCAGCGGGCTTCCAAGGACACTATAGCTCGGTGGATACGTTCGGCTATCCTGGAGGCATACCGGCTCAAGGGCGAGCCTTGTCCTGTTAAGGTTCGAGCTCATTCCACGAGAGCTGTTGGTTCGTCGTGGGCTTTTCGTCAGGGGGCCTCGGAAGCGCAGCTCTGCCGGGCGGCTACCTGGTTCTCCGTTCACACTTTTGCTAAATTTTATAAAGTGGACGTGAGTGCTTCCTCCGATGCGGCCTTGGGACGCAGAGTCCTGCAGGCGGCGGTGGTTTAGGTTATCTCTTTATCTCGTTTTCGGCGCTTGTTGCGTGCTTGCCTAAGTTCTTGGGGTGTTGGCGATTCTGCCACTGTTTCCCACCCTTGAGTTCTGGACTGCTTTGGGACGTCCCACTAGTAATGGATCTGTGTCTCCCTTCCTTCCCTTCTGCTGCTGAAAGACGGATTTTGGTAAGACCTTACCTGTAAAATCCTTTTCAGCGAAGGAAGGAAGGGAGACACAGCACCCTCCCATGGCAGAAGTGTATTATTGTTTTCCAGATGCGGCGCGACTCCTCTCTGATCGCGGTCATCTGGGCTGGGGTCGGCGCGCTAGGGCTCTGTTCCAGCATTGCCAGCTCAT
This sequence comes from Phyllobates terribilis, assembly GCF_046119375.1. Lineage (NCBI taxonomy): Eukaryota > Metazoa > Chordata > Amphibia > Anura > Dendrobatidae > Phyllobates > Phyllobates terribilis. The sequence goes on from NW_027362761.1 coordinate 360,935,740, forward strand.
CGCAGTTGTCAGGTCCAGTGAGTAGTGCCTGGGACTGTGTGTTTTTTCTTTTATGTGCATAACCTGTTCTCTCGCATTTCTGAATTTTCGGAAGGGGTTGTGTTGTTCCGCTGGTGTTGTCTGCTCTTCCTTAGCTTGTGTACGGACTGAAGGACATGGGAGTAGGAGGAGCCTAAGCTGGAGGGGCCGGTCGTCACTTTTTTTCTAATCTGAGGTGAACTATCCTGTGGGGCTCCGCCTACCCCCACTAGTAATGGATCTGTGTCTCCCTTCCTTCCTTCGCTGAAAAGGATTTTACAGGTAAGGCTTACCAAAATCCGTCTTTTTTAAGCATTTTCGCTGCGGAAATTCCGCGGCATAAAAGCTTGAAAAACGCATAGTTGGCACACAGCCTAAGAGTACAATGCTGCACAAATGTTCAAGCACTCTTTCTCCCATTTCCGCAGAGCAGTACAGTGGTCCTTTTGGTGTGGATTGTCACGAAGAAGCACCAGAGATACTTTTTTGTTTTTGAGGGTATGTGCACACGATGCAGAAATGCTCAGGATTTTTTCCTGAGTGTTTCTGCATCTCCCTGGCAGGAAAAAACGCATGCGGATTGTACATGCATTTTCCTGCCAGGGACATGCTTATGTGAAGCGTTCTTCACTTTAATTTCCGCATGCGGGTTGACAAGCGCTTTCCAAGCAATTTTAGCATCACTTAGAAAGTGCTTGTCATCTTCACACTATATAAATCCATGCAACCGGCATGGATTTATATAGTGTGTGAATGTCAAAAAATAAATATATACTACCCTCCGATGGCCCCCGGTGTCCTGCTTCCCTCCGTCCCGGCTGCCGGCAGTGTAAGACTGAAGGACCTGCCGACGTTGGCGTCACGTGACCCGTCACATGACTCTGACGTCAGCGTAGGTCCTTCATTCAACCGCGAAGTGCCCGGGAAGCCAGGAGGACGCTGCGCGGGACTCCGGAAATATATAAATATATATATATATATATATATATATATTTATATATATTTATATATATATATATTTATATATATTTATATATATTTATTTATTTTATTCTTTTTTTTTAATGGTACCTGGGTCTGGATGAGAGTCCTTTCATCCACACCCGGGTACCATCCGCACATTAGAACGCATGGAATGCGCATCTACATATACAGTGATGCGGATTCCATGCGGTCTAATGCAAGTCAATGGCGGCGAAAAAGCAGCGTTTCCGCAAAATTAATGGACATGCTGCGGATGTTTGATCGCAGCGTTTACGCTGCGGAAAAATCCGCATCATGGGCACATCACATGCGGATTTCCATTGGGGAACATTGCTGCCCTTCTACTATGCGTTTTTAATGCAGCTGCAGAAACGCCGCGGAAACGCATTAAAAAACGCATCGTGTGCACACAGCCCAAATGTGTAAAAATGACTACATCTTATAATATTGTTGATCTACTTGAACTGTAGTGGTCAGAATGCTAAGAACAGGGGTTCTAATATACTTTGTGTATGGGGGTTTTTAGACCAAAATGAAGCTACAATATAAAGTATTTTAACCTCTTCCTGCTCTGGTTAATTTTTGTATGTGCTATTTTGTTTTTTCCTTCCTTCTTTCAAGAGCCTTAACTTTATTATTTTTCCATTGACATAGCAATAAGAGGTATTGATTTTATCCAGGATGAGTTGTAGGTTTCAATGCCAACATTCATTGTTCCAAAAATGTACTGGGAAGGGTGCAAAAAAATTCCAAATGCAGTGTGATGGCAAAATTCCAATTCCGCCATTGTTTTTGGGTTTTGTTTTTACTGCAATCATTATAGGATAAAAACAGCCTGGCATCATGATTCTTCAGTTATGGTGATGTTAAACCTGTATAGGTTGTTTTTTTGTTTTTTTTTAATTAAGTGAATGTGTCATCTAAAAAAAATTAAAATATAAAAAAAAATTTCATCAATTGAAAAAACGTATAATTTAGTTCACTTTTTGACAGCAGTAAATGTGGGCAGGATCTGATCACATGTGCCTGATGTCACTCCTCCCTTCCACTTCTGGGTCTTTGGCTAAGGGAGGATGAAGTTTAGGATCACAGTACAGTGCCATTTTATTGGTGACTGCAATGTGATACTGAGATGTAGGATTATATACAGATCATTGGACTGCATCACACATGATAGGATTAGATAGCAATTGTCAGCTTAAAAATGTATCTAATCTTATGTGATACAGTCCACTGAGCTGTGATCTGTAATGAGCAGTGAGCGCTGATCCGATCCAAGCAACTGGTTGACAGAAGGAAATTGCAACCCAGTGCTGGGCTACAATAATAATAATAATAATATTTTTTATTTGTATAGCGCCAACATATTCTGCAGCACTTTACAATACAGAATAAGCATAACTTGGATATTAATAAGCGTGAAGGCCCTGCTCGCAAGCTTACAGGCTACAATGACATGGGGCCAGGCTTCCGCTCTACCTGTGATCTGAGCATGCCCAGTTCACAGCTGAGACCGCCACAGTATAGGAGTTGAGTTGGGTCGGACACGGACAGCAGTCTCTTATGCCCTGTGGCTGCTGTATTTGTGGTGTGTAAGTGTGGTGCTCTGAAAATTGCACACCAGCAAATAAAAGTGGCAGCCCCCAGTGGCTCAGTTAAACAGTTATAAATAAAAAGAAACATTTACACCATTTTAATTTATACCTTTATAAATAAACTTAACATGGAAGTCCAAACATTTAAAAGAAATACATTTTGTGACACATTACCTTTTAATTTAGTAGTGGACAAAAATCAGAAATTTGTAAAAACTTAAAAAAAAAAAGTTGAGTTGTCGCCATTTTCTGTGACCCATAGCTTTTTGTGAGGGCTTGTGTGGCGTTTTTTGGTTTTTTTTTTGCAAGGTGAACGAACCTTTTTATTGATTTACAATTTTTGAGTACACAAGGTTTTGATCATTTTTTCTTGCATTTTTTGAGATGAGTGTTTTGGCAGTTCTTTTAATTTTTTCCTTAACTGTAATTACTTGTGCGGATTAATTTTTTATTTTTTCTTAGAATGGATTTTATGGATTAGCAATACTGAGTGTTTTTCATTTTTCATATGTCTTTATTTTAAAAGTGGAAAAGGGAGATAATTTTAACCTTTTTTTTTATTTAGGAAAAAAAATTGTCCTTTAGTGGGACTTGAACCTGTGATCATTTGTTCTATATACTGTAATTCTGCTGTATTGCCATATATAGCTAACAATCGGGGCTCTCCTATGAAGCCCACAGGAGTACCAATGTAGCAGCCATGGGGCCTTCAGCAGGCCCCTAGCTGCCATGGCATCCGGAGGGAGAGGACTATGCGCATATCTCATATCTTGGATCGTGCTTTTTTTTAAATGTCTGTGTCAGAAATTGACAGCTGATTTTAAGGGGTTAACAGCAGAGATTGGCGCTTAGATCTGATTGTTGCTGTTGCAGCCAGATGCTAGCTCTATAGCACAGCCTGAGTCTTCCAGGTATGGTGCAGGCTCATACCCTGAGCTTTTTCCATGCACCCGTAGATTCAACAAAATGGTAAAGTGCGTAGATCATCAGCTCACCGGCGTAGGAGAAATTCCATCATGAGTGCAGTGTTAACAGGTGATCTAGCAATGGCTGCATAGATCAGAAGATCCAAGGTGTACACGTTTTGAGCAAGATCTCTTAATCATGACGATATTTGTTTGTCACTAGATAGAGGTAATGTGTTTGTTTTGTTTTTTTCTTCTAAAAACCTTTTTTCATCACACACATCATCTTATGCAATGATAGCCAGCCTTCCATGTATACATGTTTAGACAGATAGCTGTCAGTAGTGAAGGGCGGCAATCCTAATCAGCGACTAATTCCAGAATGAACACAGATGTCAATGCTAAATTCAGACGTCTGTGAAACAGTCTCTGAATACAGACCATGATTTCCAGACTCATCACAGGTGTCCTGACCCCAGCTCTGCATCCTTGTAGATGGATTTGAGGCTGTTGAGTTTGAGTCAAGAGAGCTGCAGCCTGCAATATATAGACGTCTGAATTTGTCCATATACTCACTTTTCTCACATGCGTTTATATGAATCTGCTCCGCTCCTCCTGCATGTCCAATTCGACAGGCTGTGCATTGGGGCCGGCTGTCAGTCAGGACCGGGGGCGCGGTTACAGGGGCTGCTCTGTATACTCAGATCGGTGGCTGAATCCCGAACGCTGCCAGGGGGGGCTTTGAGATAAAGTTAATTTTGCCCCTGCAGCGTTCGGCTGCGTGCAGGCATTGGGCTGGTTAGTAACGCTATTACCCTGCAGATTAACAGTGTTTTTTTCTGGTGACTGGTTCCCTTTAAAGGAAACGTAAGACTAATAGAGATGGCTTTGTTGTGTTGTTTCTAAATACATTCACTACACTTGCACTTGGTGAAAGTTAAAAACTGAGACTATTAGTGCAGTAAATATTCTGTTTGTAGTTTTACAACCTACAATATACGCCTTCTTTCTAATGCATGAATATTTTTCTATTTCCAGCCCTACGTGAGCTTCATTTATCTGGCTGCTCTTGGATTGCCGTTTCTGCTCTTTGTAGTTCCAGCTGTCCATTGCTAAGATCTCTAAATGTACAATGGGTAGAAGGGCTGAAAGATGCACAGATGAGGGACCTTCTGTCACCTCCAACAGACAACAGGCCAGGTAATACAGCCATAGAACAGTGCAGCGTTGTAAAGCACTATTTGTTTCACTATAATTTCTTGATTTGTCTCTTAGAGGAGTTGTGGTCTCTAACATCCCTGCAGTCACCTTTAGTGTCTGCAGGAAACTATTCTTTACTCACTTTCTGTGAAATTCTTGCAGGTCAGATGGACAACCGCAGTAAATTGAGGAATATTACAGAGCTTCGTCTAGCAGGACTGGACGTCACAGACACCTCACTGCGACTCATGATTCGGCACATGCCTCTTCTTTCTAAACTGGATCTGAGCTTCTGTAACCATGTTACTGATCAATCCATTAATCTGCTCACTGCAGTGGGTACATCGACCAGGGATTCTTTATCAGAAATTAATTTAGCAGGTAAGTGATCACCGCAAAGTAAAAGCTTTAGTGATGATGAACTGTAGATAAGCCTTTTCAATCATGACAATTGTCATTTTATTTGGTATAGACAGAATAGTTGCAGCACATTGATATAGAGTAAAGATAAGTTAAACAATATTGACACCTTTTATTGCAAAAAGTGTTTGCTAATTTTTTAATAAAACCAAACCAATTGCATGTATTTAAATATAACTAAAAAATAAAAAAAACAACAGTTTGGCGGCTACAGCCTCAATGCATCACAATACATAGACCGCCGAGTGAGTTGACTGAATCCATCAGTGAGCGACTTTGGCTCAGAAAATTCACAAGATTGATGTGGTCATAAATTGTAACCTTTTATCTGAGTTACTTAAGCATAAAGAATTAGGCATGTTGAAATTTAAGATGCCCAATCCTTCTTTCCTTGAAATTTCCATTAAGAAAGTGTTGAGACATCTTCATACAGAAGATGTGATGTGGCCGAAATGAATGCAGAAGATGAGATTTCGTATAGGTGTATTTAAATATCCTCACCCAGCTTTTGGCTGCATTAATATTTTCTGCCCACTCACAACAATGAGCGGGAATAGCCTCTTTGTAAAGCCGTAGTTTCTTCTTTACACTCACATCCTTCTAATTCTAGATATACATGGTAAATGAATGGGTTGAGATAAAACTCAATATATTTACTGATATTTTTTCTCCCTCCAGACTGCAATAATGTTACAGACCAGTGCCTGACATACTTCAAACGATGCGGCAACATCTGTCTGATAGACCTGAGATTCTGCAAGCAAGTTACTAAAGAGGGCTGCGAACAGTTCATAGCAGAAATGTCTGTAATTGTACAGTTTGGACAAACAGAGGAAAAGCTGCTTCAGAAAATCAGCTAATTAACGAAAAGTAATTGTAGACCTTTCTTAGCGCTGCAACTGAAAGACAAAATTGGCCTTAAAAGTAGAGGTTTGAGGTTGACCGGCCTCCTTTATATCAAGACTTCCTCCAGCATTACGTACACCAGCTGTTAAAGGTTGACACTGGAACAAAAGTTTAACCTTTCAAGGACACTTCCTGAAAATCCAAGGGCATGTACTTGGTAACTTTTATTGTATTGGCTCTTAAACTGTTCAATTTCTGAGCTTTGTGTGTCTTTAGAAGTGGACCACCCAGAACATAGAAGCCTTCCAAAATCTGATTGAAAAAAATAATTTCATACATTATGCAGAAATATTTTTGTATATGACTATTTGAAAGTTCTATTTACAATGTATGATGCCAGTGTTACTTTTCAAGTTGGTGAGGGGTGAACTGCTGATCCTTCCATGTACAGATAATGAAGGCAGTGAAGCCGACATTACGTGTGACCACTTCTAAAGCATGTTTAAATTAGCTTTTTACATGAAACATACGCATGCTGAGCAGACATATATGTTTATTCATTTTGACACAGATCCTTTCTGCACATGAAAATCCAGCATAGCATGAAGTTTTGTGGCCTGTTGAACAAATATACAGTGATTCAGGGCAAATCTATCAGGCAATCTCCACTGTTGTGCCACTGGACAATTTTGTCCAAAGCTTTGGGTCCGACTAACATACTAGCCTTCAGAAGTGCCATTGTTGTAAGGTGGTTTTTTTTTTTTTTTTGTAGAATGCATACAAGCAGTTTTAATCTAGTTTGTTAACTGTTCGCAGGACAACATGTTTACCACCATTTACTGGCTACAGATTGTTATAGTTAAAGAGCCAGATCAGGTACAAAGAAGAACTTGGGTCTCTTCAAACACCACTTGTAAATCTCCTTTTGTAAAATAGATGCCCCTTGCACTGGAAATATAAAAATGGGGTTATCACTGTATAGGAGACTACACAGGTAAATGCATTTACATCAATGCATTGCAAGTCTATCCCACTCCTGCACCATGGAGTCAGATGTATACTTTTTTAATGTAAGTAATGTTGTTGGAATTTAAAAGTGTATCATGTTTATTTATGAACACATTTATTAAAATCTTTTACTAAATCCCATGACTTTCATTTCACAAGTGAAAGTGGATGGAAGAGATAGAAGGTCCACAGTTAGTGTGACTGTTGTCTCAGGAGAACTTAGGGGAATGTCTGTGCCTGCCTCTAGCTTCGCCTCTCTCCGCTGAACTCTGAATGGAAACTGTCATCTCCTATCTCAATAATGGTAAAATCTGTACAGCCTTGTTTAGATTTTACCTGTGAATTGAGAGTGATATATCAATACAGTCCAGGAAAAAATAGAAGCATATTCCACTGATGAGATGTATTACAAAGTTTCTCATCTTCACATGTACTATTGATTTTTTGGGAAAAAAAATAACCACATTTAGTAGTGTATTCCAAACTCTGTATTGTAGTGGGCAAATTCCCTGTCAAATGTGAATTACAACATGTACTGTATATTTCAAAGTGTGAAATCTAAGAATGCCCTAGATGACCACTACAAATCATCATCTTGGCAACTTGCATTCTGCCTCTATGTTCATACCTCATTGATGACTACCTCCAATAACATATATTAAGTAGCTGCCTTTTCTAAGCTGCACACACAGAGCCGATGGCCAAAGATCGCTGTCTGCTGTTATAGTGCAGCATAATGAAGGTGAATGAATGTGGTTGTTGTAATGCAACCTCTAGAGTACCGCAACAAGCAAGTTGCAGAAAATCCAACTTATTGCAACTTGCTTGTCACGTTCACGGTACCCTAAGAGGGTTGCAATGCGACCCCAATTACCTGCTTTACGCTGCAGTGGCACTGGGTGATCTTTGACTGTACAACCTATGTTACGCTGCCAGTCGCCATGTGGCCCCCAGCCTAGTGTCCAAGCAAGATTAATGCTCCCTATTCCACCCACATTCAGGAAGAACTTAAAACAAATTCTCCACTCTCGTTTTTAACATTTTATCATTGATAGGATTTTATTTCAATATAACAAAAATGGAGGGAGCACAGTGAATTTTTAAATATATATTTACCTGGATGGAGGGTGGATTTTTTTTTTAGCCCTTTTCAGCAGAAGCTTTAAGGAGTGAAATAGCAGTACCCTCATGGATATGGTAAGCAAGCGCTAGAGTCCTCGATGGTCACAAAAGCTCCAAAGCATTTATTGGCAGATCACATTCTTTTCCGTGCACTTCACATACTGGTCTATGTGATATGTGGCACCCAAACCTATCAATATACATTTTCCAGCTTTGAGTAATGAAGGTTAGAATGAGAACAGCCGAATAAAAGCACTGATTTAATTTTCTTTAACTCCTACAAGACCTTTAAAATATAAACAGGTGAAGCTCCCAAGCATGATGCTTATATAAATACTACAAAGGAATGCCATGGCTAAAGGTGTTTTCCACTATTAGAATATTGATTACTTAGCCTTAGGGAAAGCCATCAATCTCAGATCAATAGTGATACAACATTTGGCTCCCCCACCAGTCATCTGTCACCTGCCCCAGCCAGATAAGTAATGTAAGCAGTAGGCCCTGTCACACTGTTTAGTAGCTGCTGCTGGGTTCTGCAGATCAGAAACTCTTAATCACTTACATTATGTGCAAAAGAAGAGAATATTACAATTCTTTGTACAAAGTCAATGTAATAGAAATGACAAAGAAAATGTTTTAATTCTCAAAGCACACAACTTTCTGTTCTCTTCATTCTCGCTGTACAGTTATCTTTCCTTTCTCCACCTGTTCTCGTGTCTAACAATGTTCGGAGTAGTTGATAAAGCTTTGCACCAGAATTTATTTATTTTTTTTTTTAGCTGTCAAGTATTATTAATGCTGGAGGAAATAGAAGGGCTAAGTCTCAGATAATGATGATATAGTTTGTTTCATTGATTGTTAGTCCCTAATGACTTGACAAAATACAAGGTTGAGTAGGAGATGATTTGCAGTGCCTGGCAGGGGACAATAAACTGACAACTGTGGTGTTCTCTGTACACGGTTTACATCCACCCACTGCCGAAGCTCACAACTGCTGAACGGTGGGAGTGCCAGGTGTGCGACCCCACCAAGCCAATACTAATGATCTATTATAGGTAATAAATATCCTAGTAGTGGAAAACACCTTTAAAGCTTTGCTAGTTACTTAAAAGGATGTTTAAAAAGTAGCCATGTTTAAAGAAATTGTCCCTATCCTAGCAATGATAAATAAGTCCTTCCATCTTGTTAAAGGGGTTGTCCACTACTAGGACAACCCTTTCTCATGCTGAATGTTTGCCCTTTTTAAAATAAAAACCTATACTCTCCTCCCATGCCTGTGCCGCCCCAGCGGTGTCGGCACTTGTGTTCCCAGGGCTCTCGTGTGGTTATGTCATGTGAGACTGACCCAATCAGCGCTGGTGTCACTGTCCCCTCCGGACGTATAAGTAATCAAGAGGAGGTGAGGGCTGCGGTGAGCCCCAGGAATGCGAGTGCAGACACCGCTGGAGTGGAGCTGGCACGGGAGGTGAGTATAGGTGTTTTTTATTTTAATGGGCAGATATTCAGAGTGAGAAGGGGTAGTGGACAACCCCTTTAAAAAAAAAAAAAAAAAAAACACTGCTCACCTTCTTTCCTCCAGCAGGCCAGTGCCCATGCTATAGCTGTACCCAGTTTTGTTTTTCTGTTTACAAGCAGCCAGCACATAAGCACTACATTCAATCAGTGACCACATCGGTATACTGGCAACAAGGCTCAGAGATGATGCAAGTTCAGCACGTGGCTGCTTTACAAAGTCCTAGATGATTGTTGGCGCATAATCGCCAACAGAGGTCGCAATAACGCCAACACAAACGTCATTGAAGCGTCTGCAGAAGGCTGTAGGCCATATTCCCACATAGTGTAAATGTTGCATTTTATTTTTGTGCAGCAAATCTACTGCGTTTAACTGTTTAAGCAAAGTGGATATCATTTCATGAAACTCATGCCCACTGGGTTTTTTGTCTTTTTCCTCTAGTCTTGTGTGGGGAGCATGAAAAAATGCTGTTATGTTTTTAAGCATAGAATCAATGGATTTCTGTACTTTAAAAAAAAAATACAGAATAAACACAGCTTGAAATTTGCAGCAAAAAAATCATTAATTGGAGAACATTGTTATTGCGTATTATGGTGCAGACACCTGTGCAGAAAACATACAGCATTTACGCTACCTATGAATACGGCCTCTCGCTTGTATTACTATGCGTGAGACTTCACACACAAGCAGCCGAAGAGTAGTTACTTTCCTCTGCTGCCTAGCGCAGCACGTTGTGATAACTCTGCATCCCCATCTTCTTCTGTTTTCCAGCGCATTTTATCTACAAATAAAATGGTAGAGAGGGGTTTCTCCCTCTGGACTGATATACATTTGGCTGCTCCTACTACACCTTGAAACATTGTGACAGCGAATTAGTTTACGGCCTGCTAAGAACATCTTCCCTGAAGAGAGTGGGCAGGTAATGAGTCAAAAGAGCCTGGACCTTCCTGGCCTCCAAGCACCATAAATTCAGGGCTGGTGTAGTAATCATATGATAGGATGGTAGTACCTGAATTTACTACACCACAATCACCGCAATAAAGCTCCCCTCCTGCCAGTGATGTGACATGACGTGATGTGGAGGAGAAACACTAGATTTTACACTGAAGAGTTAAGCACTGTCTGTTAAATCCTGATCCCAGAACCTGCGAGTAGGTACAGACAGGGGCAGAATAAGAGTAGCCAGGAGCCCGGGCAATTCAGAGGACCTGGGCCCTTCCACCACACGATGTATCACATGAAATGTCACGTCTTTTTTTTTTTTCCCTTAGTGATATACGTAATAGAAGATATTTTATAATAAGAAACGGCACTATATATAACGAGGGGGTGCAATATAATACAGGATGGCAATATACATAACAAAAGGGAATGCTACAGTCGCCTGTGAAAATATTAACCCCACCTCCTCTCACCCCTTGGCATTTTTCGTGTTTTGCTACCTCACAACCGGGAAATTCACTGTTTATTTTTTTAGGGTTTGCATCACAGTTCATGTAAAGAACATGCCTACAACTGTGAACATTTGGTTTTCTTTTTTATTGTGAAGCAAACAACAAATAGGACAAAATAACTGAACTTCAGTTTGCATAATTACCCCTCTAAAGTCATTACTCTGTAGAGCCTCCTTTTCCAACAATTTTAGCTGCAAGTTGTTTTGGATAAGTCTCTGAGCTTTCCACTTCTAGCCACTGGGGTTTTTGCCCATTCCTCAAAGCAAAACTGCTCCAGCTCCTTCAAGCTACAGGTGTATCTCACTAAATTAGAATATCATCAAAAAGTTAATTCATTTCAGTTCTTCAATATAAAAAGTGAAACTCATATTATATAGTCATTACAAACAGTGATCTATTGCAAGTGTTTATTTCTGTTAATGTTGATGATTATGGCTTACAGCCAATGAAAACACAAAAGTCATTATCTCAGTACATTAGAATACTTTATAACAACAACTTGAAAAATGTTTTTAAAATCCGAAATGTTGGCCTACTGAAATGTATGTTCAGTAAATGCACTCAATACTTGGTCGGGGCTCCTTTTGCATCAATTACTGCATCAATGCGGCGTGGCATGGAGGCGATCAGCCTGTGGCACTGCTGAGGTGTTATGGAAGCCCAGGTTGCTTTGATAGCAGCCTTCAGCTCTTCTGCATTGTTGGGTCTGGTGTCTCATCTTCCTCTCGACAATACCCCATAGATTCTCTGCTGAGTTTGCTGGCCAATCAAGCACAGTGATACTGTTGTTTTTAAACCAGGTATTGGTACTTTTGGCACTGTGGACAGGTGCCAAGTCCTGCTGGAGAATGAAATTTCCATCTTCAAAAAGCTTGTCAGCAAAGGGAAGCATGAAGTGCTCTAAAATTTCCTGGTAGATTGCTTCGTTGACTTTGGTATTGATCAAACACAGTGGACCTACACCATCAGATGACATGGCTCCCCAAACCATCACTGATTGTGGAAACCTCACACTAGACCTCAAGCAGCTTATATTATGTGCCTCTCCACTCTTCCTCCAGACTCTGGGACCTTGATTTCCAAATGAAAATTGGAACTCTGGGACCTTGTGGAGTGTGTTAATGACTGCCTTCTGGACATCTGTCAAGTCAGTAGTCTTCCCTATGATTGTGGAGCCTACGGAAACAGACTAATGGACCTTTTAAAAACGTTTAGGAAGCAGGTGTTTTTTGTTAATTATTTTAGTTTACTGAGATAATGACTTTAGTGTTTTCATTGGCTGTAAGCCATAATTATCAACATTAACAGAAATAAACACTTGAAATAGATCACTCTGTTTGTAATGACTCTATATAATATGAGTTTAACTTTTTGTATTGAAAAGCTGAAATAAATTAACTTTTTGATGATATTCTAATTTAGTGAGATGCACCTGTAGATGGTTTCCTCTGGTGAACAATAATCATCAAGTCTGACCACAGATTCTCAATTGGATCAAGATCTGGGCTTTGATTAGGCCATTCCAAAACATTTACACGCTTCCCCTTAAACCACTCGAGTGTTACTTTAACAGTGTGCTTTGAGTCGTTGTCTTGTTGGAAGGTGAACCTCCGTCCCAGTCTCAAATCACTGACAGACTGAAACTGGATTGCTCAAGATAGAATATCCGTTTTTTGCACCATCCATCTTCCCCTCAATCCTGTCCCTGTTGCTGAAAAACATCCCCACAGGATGATGCTGCCACCACCATGTTTTCACTGTGGTGTTCATGGGGTGATGAGCTGTGTTGGTTTGGCGCCAGACATAGCATTTACCTTGGTGGCCAAAAGTTAAATTTTGGTCTCATCTGACCACAGAAATTCCTCCATACATTTAGGGAGTCTTCCACATGTTTTTTTCGCAAACTCAAATTCAAAACTAGCCTTACAATTTTTGTGTGCAAGTAAAGGCTTTTCTACCCACTCTTCCATTAAAGGCCACATCTATGGTGTGTACAGCTTATTGTGATCGTATGGATAGATACTCCTGTCTCTGCTTCGGCACTCTGCAGCTCCTTCAGTGTTACCTTTGGTCTCTGTGCTGCCACTGTGATTAATGCCCTCCTTGCCCGGGCTGAGAGTTTTGGTGGGCGGCCCTTTCCTGGCAGGTTTCTTGTGGTACCATGTTATTTCCATTTCATGATAATGGATTTGATCGTGCTCCAGGGATCATCAGAGATTGTTTTTTTTTTTTTCATTTTTATAACCCAACCCTGACTTGTACTTCTCAACAACTTTGTCCCTGACTTTGTTTGTAGATATCATTGGTCTTCATGGTGTTGTTTGGTTAGTGGTGCCTCTTGCTTAATGGTGTTGCAGCCTCTTTGGCCTTTCAGAAAAGGTAAAGTGTATATACTGACAGACCATGTGACACTTAGATTGCCCACAGGTGAACTTCCTATCACTAAGCATGTGACTTATGAAGGTAATTATTTGCACCAGAATTTTTTAGGGGCTTCATAGCAAACGGGATGAATACATAGGCACATGCCAATTTCTAGTTACTTGATCCCATAAATTTTATTTATATATTTTTCTCACTTCACCAACATAGACTATTTAGTGCTGATGTATCACACACAAATCTGATTACAAAAATTTTTAACTACAGGTTGTAATGTAACAAAATAGGTAAAATGCTAAGGGGGTGAATACTTTCGCAAGCCACTGTATGTAATAAGGGACAGCACTATATATTATATATATATATATATATCCAGATTGGATAATATGGGCAGGATCACTTTAGTGCAGTCTGTGTAAACAGGCTGTTAACTGCTGATCAGTAATGGTTTACCAATTCACAGTCGTTTAGTGCGGCCGATACAGTGTAGATACAAAATTAATATTTACATCCAGTAACTTACTGACATTTTGTCTGATTTACTGTTAAAATAAATATCCGTAATTAATATTTATTCTGAATTCTGTACCATATGTTGCATAAGATTGCATCAGCCTTCGTGCTAGGGTTTGTAGATGACATGCGCTATTTGTGTATTTTTAGTTCAGTGCCATAAATAGAAGAACAGCTGGTATGACCGGCTATATAACCCCATGTTAGAGACAGGGGGAACTCTTGCCATTTCACAGGACACTGGACGAGAATCTAGGTGTGAAGGAAACCGCTGCCAATGTAGGCCCAAGGAGACACGTTCTTTACCCGGACACATGGTGTCATCCTGACACACGTGCTGGACACAGACAGACGCAACCTACCATCCAGGATCCCAGGAAAAGATGGGTGAATCTCAACTATTAAGCTAATTATGAACAAATGGACAATCACTTTGTAACTATTCTATGTAACTACTGCAATTATTATTTTTAATGGACAAACCAAGAATAAATCAATACATTTTTTTATAAGAATATCGTGATATAGTCTGTGATCGATCGCATCTGATAAGTCCTCGATAGAAAAAAATATACGGAAATAAGTATTTTTTTACATACAATCATTTTCCTCTCCATATCCTCAAAACTTTGTCAATGTCCTAACACTGAGACTCGGTATGCCACACTAATCACTGTGTCCCTGAAAAAAAGCACATATATATACACATTTGTTTTCTGAATAATAAATTAGCAACACTGTGCCGCTGAGTGCAGATATGCGCCACACCATTATGTAATTAGCCATTGTGCAACCCACCATTCCAAATATAAATTAATAACCCACCACTGTGCCCCATGAATTAAAATTAGCCAATATATAAAATAATTAGCCACTGTACTCTTTCTACAAATTCATTATGACTCCCTCTTCTGTTTCCTCAACCCCCACCACTGTGCTCCTCCTACTCCCCCAATTCATTATAATTACATGTCCTCCCCCAATTTATTATAATCACATGCCTCCTTCCATTTCACTCATTGTATAATAAAAGTTCTATTTATAACAATGTCCTCTCTCACACCCCCATTTCATAAACATTATAGAAAAAAAAGTATTAATACTTGTGTCTCCATGCAATCTCCTGTGGATTCACGTCATCTTGTGGCTGAAGCATACATGCTGGCATGATGACTCATTTTGCCAGCGCCATTGAGTCACAGGGAAAGCGACAGGAGCTCCCCTGCCACACTCTATTGCTGGCAGCTGAGCTTCAGGAAAGCTCCCTGCCTGGCGATAAGCACCCCCATGGTGCCACACAAAATATTATTAGGAGGACAATCTGGGCATGGGCCCCGGGCAGTAGCCCATATTGCCCGCATTATAAACTGCCCATGGGTACAGACATACAATACATGAGTGCACTAAAAAGCAGAGGGAAAAATTAACATAATAGAAGGTGGACAAGATAAGAGAAAGAATGAGCAAATTGGTGCAATTAAAGGATTATTACTTTACCAAGTGGCAAGTTATCCTCTTTTCAAAGAATAGGGGATAACGTGCTGATCACTGATGTCTGACTGATTGTACCCTCGACGACTCCAAGAACGGGGCTTTGTAGCATTCTCAACCTCCACTTGCTATTTTATATTCAATCTTTTATTAAACATCAATTATTAATCATTTTACGTTTTGCAGATCAAGAAAAATATATTGTATTGTATTCGACTTTGAAGAAAATATAACAAAATAGACATAAAAAAATGTCCAAAGTTCAAATGGTGTCACTTTTTTCAAATAATTCAAATTATATTGTTCAATACACTACCATGTTTATAAGATAACCGCCTATAAGAGGATCATATGTTGAGGCAATTTCTATATTGTATCTGAAAAGCCCATATAAGAAGAAAAAAGAAAAGGAGGGTGAAAAGAGAGAAGAAAAGAAAAGACAGAGGGTCGAGAGGGGGGGGTCCTTATACCTGTGTGACTAATTATGAACCCAATCGCAAGCATCAGTTGAAACTATTAGAATAGGTTATGAAAATCTGGTGAGTCCTGAAACAGAATCCATCCGCTCCAAACCCTTATAAATTTATCATTGGTTCCATTACATTCTGCAGACAGTTCTTCCATTCTACATAGATTCACCATTTCCTTGAACCAATCTACAACCCCTGGCAAAAAATTATGGAATCACCGGGCTCGGAGGATGTTCATTCAGTTGTTTAATGTTGTTGAAAAAAAAGCAGATCACAGACATGGCACAAAACTAAAGTAATTTCAAATGGCAAATTCAGGGCTTTAAGAAACACTAAAAGAAATCAAGATTAAAAATGTGGTACTCAGTAAGGGTAGTTTTTTTCAGAGATTAGAAAAATATTCCAGCTTCCATTGTGGATAAAAAGAGTTATTATTTAAGTAATGGCAGTGTCCATATAAAATATTTCGCCATAGCAACGCGTTTCGAACACAATGTGCGTCCTTTGTTAAAGCTATACGACTAACGACCCGACATGATTAAATACAAAAAAATACACCAATAAGAGATAAAAGTCACATGGTTAGCTACCAATCGGGTCACTAAGAAACATCTGATTGAAGCATGCAAAATATACTCTAATATATAACATAAACGTACAAAGGAATTTCTATTGTGCATTATAAAAACAATTGCATGAAAACATATACGTGAGCCCATACAAAAAGCAATTTAATTATCAATAATGATACATCAATTCACGCCGCAAATTGAGGCCAGTGGGGTTACAGGTGTCAAGATTCATTATCCAGTATGCCTCGCAGTTTAGCAGACGTTTCCTTGTCTTCTCCTCTAGGATTTGGAGCAACCTTCTCTATGAGACCTATTGTCTCAAGTATCAATGCGGTATCTGAACATCTGGGGGAATGGTTGGATGACCTCCTCCAACCACTAGTACAAAGGGTTCCTGGATTTTTGAAAGACTCCAAGGATGTATTAAGCTAACTTTCCACCATTACCTGGGATTGTAAGTTTACTTGGCTTAGTTGCGATTTTGTATACACCAACATACCAGAGGTAGCTAATCATGTGACTTTTATCTTTTATTGGATTGGTGTGTTTTTTGTATTTAATCATGTCTGGTCATTAGTCATATAGCTTTGACAAAGGACGCACATTGCGTTCGAAACGTGTTGCTATGGCTAAATATTTGATATGGAAACTGCCATTACTTAAATAAAAACTTTTTATCCACAATGGAAGCTGGAATATTTTTCTAATCTCTGTTTGCAAGCGGTCCCTTGAGATTCCGTGCTCCAGAAATGCTGAGAAGCATAGGTGAGCTGGCTCCCCCTCTTTTTTTTCTTCGAAATTTTTTTCAGACCGAGCAGAGGGAAAAAATTATGGAATCACTCAATTCTGAGGAAAAAAATATTGAATCATGAAAAACAAACACAAAAGAACACTCCAATACATCACTAGTATTTTGTTGCACCACCTCTGGCTTTAATAACAGCTTGCAGTCTCTGCGGCATGGACTTAATGAGTGACAAACTGTACTCTTCATCAATCTGGCTCCAACTTTCTCTGATTGCTGTTGCCAGATCAGCTTTGCAGGTTGGAGCCTGGTCATGGACCATTTTCTTCAACTTCCACCAAAGATTTTCAATTGGATTGAGATCCGGACTATTTGCAGGCCATGACATTGACCTTATGTGTCTTCTTTCAAGGAATGTTTTCACAGTTTTTGCTCTATGGCAGGATGCATTATCATCTTGAAAAATGATGTCATCATCCCCAAACATCCTTTCAATTGATGGGATAAGAAAACTGTCCAAAATATCAATGTAAACTTGGGCATTTATTAAAGATGTAATGACAGCCATCTCCCCAGTGCCTTTACCTGACATGCAGCCCCATATCATCAATGACTGTGGAAGTTTGCATGTTCTCTTCATGCAGATATCTTTATAAATCTCATTGGAACGGCACCAAACAAAAGTTCCAGCAGCATCACCTTGCCCAATGCAGATTCGCGATTCATCACTGAATAGGACTTTCATCCAGTCATCCACAGTCCACGATTGCTTTTCCTTAGCCCATTGTAACCTTGTTTTTTTCTGTTTAGGTGTTAATGATGGCTTATGTTTAGCTTTTCTGAATGTAAATCCCATTTCCTTTAGGCTGTTTCTTAAAGTTCGGTCACAGACATTGACTCCAGTTTCCTCCCATTCGTTCCTCATTTGTTTTGTTGTGCATTTCCTATTTTGGAGACATATTGCTTTAAGTTTCCAGTCTTGACGCTTTGATGCCTTCCTTGGTCTACCAGTATGTTTGCCTTTAACAACCTTCCCATGTTGTTTGTATTTGGTCCAGATTTTAGACACAGCTGACTGTGAACAACCAACATCTTTTGCAACACTGCGTGATGATTTACCTTCTTTTAAGAGTTTGATAATCCTCTCCTTTGTTTCAATTGATATCTCTCATGTTGGAGCCATGATTCAGGTCAGTCCACTTGGTGCAACAGCTCTCTAAGGTGTGAGCACTCCTTTTTAGATGCAGACTAACGAGCAGATCTAATTTGATGCAGGTGGTAGTTTTGGAAATGAAAATTTACAGGGTGATTCCATAATTTTTTCCTCAGAATTGAGTGATTCCATAATTTTTTTTTCCTCTGCTTGGTCTGAAAAAAATTACCCTTACTGAGTACCACATTTTTTATCTTGATTTCTTTTAGTGTTTCTTAAAGCTCTAAAGTTGCCATTTGAAATTACTTTAGTTTTGTGCCATGTCTGTGATCTGCTTTTTTTCAACAACATTAAACAACTGAATGAACATCCTCCGAGCCCAGTGATTCCATAATTTTTGCCAGCGGTTGTAGTATGTTAGGGTTTTTTTTAAGTTTCCAAAACTGTGGAATTACCGTCCGTGCCACTGTTAAGCAAAATCAAAGTAAATCCTTCTTTTGTATACTTATTGAGGAAGGAAGGATTGACAGAAGGGCTATTTGAGAAGACCCCAATAACCTGTTTCCTGTGATACGTTGGTAATTGTCAAATACCTCCTCCCAAAATGGTTTAATTTTAGAACACTCCCACCATATATGAATCATAGAACCCACTTCACTTTCACATCCCCAACATGTTTCCAAAACTGTAGGGAACATTGCATGTAATTTAGATGGGTAGTGATACCATCGTGTAAGTATTTTATTCTTTTCTTGTGCAGTCCCAGCATTAGTAAACTTATGTGTGAAGAGGAATCCTTTTGCCTACTCAAGAGAGCACAAACTAACCCCCAAATCCCTCTCCCATGCTTGCTGAATTGACAGTTTCTCCGTTCCCTCCTCTCTGCCCAATCCCTCATATATCATAGAGATAGCGTGAGTTGGACCACTTTCCTGAAGGTGTAGTTTGAGAATGAATTTACATTAGGATTGTGTGCTACTGGAAAGGATCGCATTTGCAAATATTGAAACCACTTGATTTTAACATTTGAGAATTTTATTTGTAAAGATACCTAGTTTTGTATCATGCCATTTTCCAAAATCTGAAAATATCGGGTATCCTCCACTGCCCTCCGACCGAGGAAAGATCCGCACAAATATCCGGGTAGGAAGGAAGGGTTCTAGAATATTGATGTGAGTGGGCTGATAGTTTTACCTGGAAACATCTTTTTCCTCAGAGAATGCCATGTTTTATTTTTAATATATAATTTTTATTAGTATTTTCATAGAACATAACAAACCAGATTAAAGTGATAATTAGATACCCGTACGCAGACAAGGTATATAATGACATTGTTCATAGGACTGACTGGTAATACAAAACAATACAAACATTAAGAACCATATAACTTGGAACTTAAGTCAACTTAGCTGACATACAATCTAGCTGATATTCTAATTTATTGAAGCCATCTTGGTAAAATAGTCCATTTATACTCGTACTATAAACCCTTACCTAATGATTTCTTTACCCTGCTCTTTCTTCCTCCTCTTTCATTTAAGCTTAGTGGTCCCAGACTATTTTTAAGATCATCCAAAATGTACCAAGCTGTGGAAGTGAAGGGTTCCACCATTTTCTTTTTTTTTTTCATTTAATGAGCTACAGTTCACAATAAACTTTCCATTTCGGAAGAAATTTTGCCAGCTTGCGTTTCCTTATTACGAAGGGCGTGCTGTTGCTCCACTTCCATAAAATGTTTCATTTGAGTGTCAATTCTTCAATGGGGGGGGGAATGTTCAGGTCAAGCCAATATTTAAGTAACGTTTTTTTTGCCAGTATAAGCAGGGTGTGGAGCAATGTGTCTGGGCCTCTTTTCTTCTCACCAGGGTTCTCTGTGTTGCTCCAGTAGTGTAACAAGGCTAGATAAGGGGAGAGGGTATATCCTGAACCCCAAATGGCGTTAATCATATCCGATACCTATATGATACTGACACATGGCATAACCAAAGGCCATGTATAAGGTCTGAACATGGAAGGTGGCATTTAGGACAAGCTGTTACCTAAAAAAAGATCCACTATGAAATAGGCTATGTTAAAGGCATAAATGGCCCCATGCATAATTTTATACTGAGTTTCTCTCCACACTTCATTTATAATGTGTTTTCTTAAGATTAGGACAGTTTGGAATTTATTATCCGAAATCTCCACATCCTCCAACTGTTGTCTCCAATATTTGAAAAAAAAAAAAAAACGTCCGGGTGCACCCCTAGCAGATTAGACCTCATTACAGAACAAAGAACAGATATTGAAAGGGTACCCATTGGAGATAGCAAAATGACATCCAACTCGTTTTGGGAGACCTCAAAGGTCACATCTTTTAAATTGGCCATAATGGAGAGTCTGATTTGTTCATATTGGAAATAATGTTGGGGAGGTATGTTATAGCTTTCAGAATACTCTGTACAGGTCAACCATCTCTGCTCAGTTGGATGGAGAAGATGGAATATGTTGTCTACGCCTGCCTGCTGCCATTTCAAAAATAGTTTTTTTCCCACTACCCTGGGGGGAATTCTGGGTTCTGCCATATCGGAAGGTACTTTGAGATTCTGAAGGAAAGGCCAAATTTTTTCCTGACTGCCTTCCATGCGGAAATAGTGTCCCTAAGGATCATCGACTTTTTAACTGCCAGGGGTAAAGATGTAAATCGAGAATGAAGAAGGACTATTAAGTTACAGGGGTCTGCATAGTCGGCTTCCAACTTGTAGTCAGAATATGTATGTCTCTTGTGGAACCAGTCTATTATGTAACGAAAGAGGCAGGCAAGATTGTACTTTCTGATGCGAGCAAGTTCTTTTATCTCAGCAGATGGGACTCAAATCTTCACGGTCACCAGCTACATATCCTGCAGTACATCTTTTGTTGTGTATTATGGTACTTGTCCATGTGATAAAATTTATAATCGGGCTCACATCCAGAGAGTTACACATTCGACTTCAGGAGCACGTTAGGGATATTATTGCGGCAGGAGAGGTGGAGGACTTAATGACACTGAAAACGATACCAAAGCATTTTAAGCTTTGCCACAATTCGGACCCAAGAGGAATCAAAATCAAAAGGAGTGACAGAATCCATTGTGGGATCAAGGGAGGGGGACACTAAGTTTCTCATTCAGTCCACATGGGGACATGCTTTTTTAGTTTCTCGCCTTTCCTGTGATCTCTGCATTTTTAACCCCGTCTTTTTAAACATTCCCTTTTTCTGTTCTCATCATAGTAAATATGCAAATTGCCTCTTTAGAAAAAAAGAGGACTTGTATTCTATAGCGCCACCTATTGGAAGCAGCAATCCTACAAGTCACAATCAACCCTTTAACAAGTCGTGCAATACGACTTCGGATAAAAGCCAAATCAGAATCTCAATTTTCAGACGCTGTTTCGGGCTATTGGCCCTCGTCAGTGCAAAGTATGAGAACTGATTTGGCTGCATGAGAGGCTCTGGACTGAGGTCTAAGGGGTAACATTTCTCCTTGTGGAGGGTGACACACCAGCTCTGGCATGTCAAGGTAAGGAGGCTTATTCGCCGTGCAATGCTCCTCTGGGAAATTTAATATGCAAATTGCCTCTTCAGAGAAAAAGAGGACTTGAACTCTATAGCACCACCTACATCATAGTAAAGAAAGTGTGTATACCTTTCCAGTCATTTTATTGAACATCGGAGTTACTTACCCTTGCAATGAGGATGCTTGTCTGAGACCACACTAAATGTGATGATGCCACATTCCCGGAATGGAGAGTGCCATCTTTCAATTTGAAAGACGAGAAGATATCACCACAATATTTCAGGACTTCCTTGGAATCTAATTTGGCTGAGATATATAGTGCCCCAAATCCACTTATTTTTGAAAACATATTGGTGATCTTACTTAACACTGTTGAATATGCCAAAAAATGTGATTTGATTGGTATTGATATTTTTTTAAGGCACATCCTTAGGTGTGGTAGAATGGCAAGCTGTCCGACTCGCTTTCCCCGATGTACCATCCGTGTTTTTGTTGGTTCATTGATACTATGAGTGTTGAGGGGGGCAATTGTATCCGTGACACCCCTGGTAGTTTTGGCGCCACCAATTCATTTTTGGAACACTCTTAACTTGCCCTGTGTGATATTGGGAAACATATATATAGTTTGCACAACCTGAATGCTTCACTTGGGGATACAGATGAACTTACCCTTGCGTGTTGGGACTGCGTGGTGTGTCTTGTGTGTGGTTGCGTGTGTCTGAATGGATCTGACAAGTTGGTGACGTACACAGGACCCCAGTAAAATGGCGCTGGCAGGAGCATGCGCACTGAACCTGTGGATCCTTGCATTGGTGAAGGCCTCCGTCACTTCCAGTATGTGCCAATGACGTCTAGTGAGGATTTCCCCTGACGCGTGCCAGAAAGGAAGTGAGAGAGCAGCGGCAGCTCTGACTTCCTCCGGATGTCAATGACGTCCGAAGGAGGAGATAGTGAAGAGGCCGCTGATTAACTGCAGGGATCACGTGACATAATACCACGAGAGCTCCAGGAGAGCCAGTCCTGATACTGCTGTAATTGCGAAGAGTATAAGTGTAATTATTTTACAAGGAAGCAACATAGTGATTGAAAAGGGATGGCCGATTAGTGGACAACCCCTTTAAGGCAACTGTCCTTTTACAGAGAATTCAGTATTTTTTTTATCTAGCAGAATATGAAATAATCGAAATCTCCAGTTTCTGAATGCACAGAGTCCAGTTTCCAACAAGTATATAGATTTTATTGATAAGAATTGTCATCCATTCCAAAGTCACAAACACACGCATGCATTTTGTCTGACCAAACCTCATATAGCTCATAAACAAAACCTACCTGTTAATTTAGTACAAAACACATCTCTATCAGTTCACTCAAACATTATACATATAACCAGGTTTCTTTGTACGCATTTTGATCCCCAAGGCATAGAACCGTCACGCAATTTTATTTATTTTTGGTCTGGATGCTTAAGACTTGAAGACATGAACAGCCCGCACCACGTACTGTCGGCAGATGGGACATTCGCTCATTCTCTTGCCACATTTTGTGCAGGTCACCATATGGCCGCACTCTAGGAGAACACAGTCAATAACGGCGTCCATGCAGATGCGACAAAGGTTATCATCGTTACCAGTCAGCTGTAGCCGATCTCTCTCTGAAAGAAAGAACATGGTGGAAGAGGGTTGGAGACAAATGTATGAATGACTAATATGAAGGTCGGTTACAGTGGCTGTAGATGTGATACCTCATGCGATTGGACTGTACAATACAGTTTACAAATTGCAGCATTTACTAAAGATGACTGGTCACAAGTTTTCTCATGTTTTACACAGGGCTGTGGAGTCGGAGCCCATTTTGGTGGAGTTGGAGTATAAAATGGACCAACTCCGACTCCTAAAATATATAATAAATTAGGTACATTAGTTCAATGCAGTTTGTGGGGAATATTTTTTCAGAAGAATTTGGGAAAGTTATGAAATGTCTTATGGGGCGGAGACTCGAGCATGTCACTCGAGCACCCGCGATACTCAATGTATACCCGAGCACCCGATGCAAACTCAAGTAGCGAGCACTTGCGCTCAACACTATTTGCCATATCGTCATTTTTTTTTTTACTTTTGAAAAAACCCAACCCCAACCCTAGCCCAAACTCAATCCTAACCCCAACCCTAACCCTAGCCCAACCCTAACTCCAACCCCAACCCTACCCCTAGCACAACCCTAACCCTAGCCCAACCCCAACCCTAGCCCAACCCC
The DNA here is from genome assembly GCF_046119375.1 of Phyllobates terribilis. Taxonomy (NCBI): domain Eukaryota; kingdom Metazoa; phylum Chordata; class Amphibia; order Anura; family Dendrobatidae; genus Phyllobates; species Phyllobates terribilis. The sequence continues at coordinate 360,959,922 of NW_027362761.1, forward strand.
AACCCTAGCCCAACCCCAACCCTAACCCCAACCCCAACCCCACCCCTAGCCAACCCTAACCAGAGAGTTTATTTTTTACGCCGTTCCTCGTGCGGTATAAGTGATTAGACTACTTTATTCTTCGAGTCGGTGCGATTAAAGTGATACCAGAATCATATCGGGTTTTTATAATTGACAGCTGTCACACACTAAAAGACGCATTTTTTTGTAAAATCTAGTTTTTGCATCGCCATATTTTGAGAGCTAGAATTTTTCCATATTTTGCCCGACAGAGTCATGTGACGGCTTGTTTTTTGCGGGATGAGTTGACGTTGTTATTGGTGCCATTTTCAGGCACGTGACATGTTTTGATCGCTTTCTATTCCGATTTTTTGGAGGCAGAATGAACAAAAAACAACAATTCAGGAATTGTTTTTTTTTTTTTTTTTAAATTTTATTCTGTTCCGCGTGTGGTAAAATTGATAAGGTAGCTTTATCCTTCAGGTTAGTACGTTTACAGCGGTACCACATTTATATCGTTTTTCTATGTTTTGGCGCTTTTACATAATAAAAGCAATTTTATAGAAAAAATTATTTTTTGCATCGTTTTATTCTGAGAGCTGTAACTTTTATTTTTCGGCTGATGGAGCTGTATGGCGGCTTGTTTTTTTGCGGGACGAGATGAAGTTTTAAGCGGTACCATTTTTATTTATATTCGTCTTTTTGATCGCGTGTTAATCCATTTTTTGTTTGGCGGTATGATGATAAAGCATTGTTTTTTGCTTCGCTTTTTTTTTTTTTTTTACCGTGTTCACTGAAGGGGTTAACTAGTCGGACAATTTTATAGGTCAGGTCATTCCGGACGCGGCGATACCAAATATGTGTACTTTTAATGTTTTTTTTTTTCATAATAATATTTATTGATGGATACATTATATTTTCATTTTTGGTGGATTCTTTTTTTAATTTATTTTTATTTTTTATTTTTCACTTTCTGACACTTTTTTTTTTTACTTTTATTCTTTATCCCACTATGGGACTTTCACTTTTTTTATTCTGATCGCCTGTATAGCACAGGAATGCAGCACCATCCCTGTGCTATACAGGCTGTCAGCGCAGAAGAAGCAGAAGATAGTTTGGTCATGCACTGCGCATGACCAAATATCTTCCTGCTGCCTGGTGACAAGACAACATCGGGTCATCATCGCAACATCCGGGAAGCCGCGGTAGACGGCGCTGGAGGCCGGAAGAGGAGGTGAGTATTGCGATCACCTCCCCTTGCCACCGCAATGCTGCGATCGACTTCGATCGCAGCATTGCGGGGGTTAATGTGTCGGGAGCGGTTCGGGACCGCTCCCTGCTCATTGTCACAGCTGACACCCGGTACTATCAGCTGACACCCGGTGACGATCGTGCCCGCACAGCCTGTGTGCGGGCGCGATCGCAAAGACGTACTAATACGTATCAGGCTCTTAAAGCCCAGAGCGCAGATATGTATTAGTACGTCTTGGGCTTTAAAGGGGTTAAACATGAGCCATGAATGAGGGAGTCAGAGTCATGGAAACTGAGGAGTCAGAGGTTTGGCTTACCGACTCCACAGCCCTGGTTTTACAACGTTTCTCAGTGTACAGGACTCTATAACTGGGATAAAGTTTGGGTAGTACAGTAACAGCCATGTCCAGCTTTACAATTTACACACGAGTTTCTGCACAATTTATTTTGTTACTATGTGTTAAAATCACTTTGGTAGCACTTACAATAAATTGACAAAAAAAGAAAGATAAACTGAATGAAATATGAGAGAGTAAAAAAAAAAATTTAAATATTTCATAACCTTAGGTTAGGCAAGTATGTGGAGATAACCCAACAATCCTTAAAGGGAATCTGTCAGGAAGTTTCAACTCTCCTCCACCTCATCCCATCCAAACTGTTAATCGTTGAGAGCAACATGACCATATAGTGTCATGCATAATCTCTTTTGTATGGGATCAACTATTGCTCCTTGACTAAAAAAAAACGCTGTTTTAATACATATGCAAATGAGGCACCAGGAGTTGTCCACCCCTGGTGAAACAGTCAGTAAGGCTGCCGAATCCTAATGGTGTGTAATGCTCGCAGTCATGTGATTTCCATAATTGCAGTCACGTGCCGACTAGAGTGTCAGTGTTGTCTCTCAACAGAACAATGATGCCTGGGGTTTTTGGAACACCAAGATTTCAACTTGTAACACATAAAACAGCTTGTATTTCTGTAGCTCATTTTGCAGAGAAATGTAATGTAAAAAGTGCCATGTAATAAGGAAGAGTCCAAAACAGCTGCCATGTGCAGCCGATCTTCATTCTGGCAAACAGAAGGAGACTCCCCTCAGTCATATAGAAAGGATCTGTCCTGAATGCCCAACTCTAAGGTGGCCTGACCATGTCAGACAATGTTAAAGGCCTTCATATATATTATATAGTTTCCTCACTTGAAAGTTTGGCTTGGATAAATGTTCATGTGTTTTCAAAGGAGAGAGTGGAGAAAGCTACTACCAGACAACGGACAGGAGATTTTCTCCTGGATAAAAGGATCTGGCATTAAAATTCAAACTGTCAAAGTCATCTTCCCAGATATCATCTGTGGGGGCCCCCAAGCACATTATACTGTCTGACAATCCCACCAATATTGATAGGTTTGGCCAACTTTAAAAAAGACACTTCAGTCGTGTCAGCTCTAAAGCAGTCACAGCCTGTGCCATGCACACTTCCTTTAAAGGGGTACTCAGGGGAAATAAATTATTGTAATGGCCATGCCTTCATAAACTATTAGGATAACATGAATAGTGGTGTGTCCCACCCTCACACTACCTGTAATTCTGTGTGATGCTGCAGCTGCTCCTCACTGCTCTCCCTCCCTTATGGGATGTTATGTCACACATCAGGGGGCGTGGCCTGCTCACAGCTGCTAGTAGCAGCCTGTCCCCTGATACTATCTGCTTGTATGCAGTCTGATATTGCAGGCATGGCGTGGGTAAGGCCTGCTCCAGTCTGCTAGCAGCAACTAGCCCCCTGATAATATCTGCTTGTATGTGGTCTGATATTATCAGGGGGTTGGCTGCTGCTACTAGCAGCCTGGAGCAAGCCACGCCCACCTCATCCCCAATATTGGACCACATACAAGCAGATCGTATCAGGGGGCTGGCTGTTGCTAGCAGGAAGCAGGCCACGCCCCCTGATCTGTGACATAACATCCCATGACATTGTAGTTGCTACTGATAAGATTCTATCTCCTCCCATCTACATAGAATTGTATCCATAGCAGCTGCCATCTCCTATCTCCTATCTCATTAATGGGAAAGTCTGTCTTCACTGAATAGAGATTTTACCTCAGAATTAAGAATTTTGATAAAGGATCAATTCTGGCAGAGAAAGGAGCAGATTTCTCTGATAACATATATTACAAAGTTGCTTATTTTCATGTGTACTATTTATGGAATAAAAATTAAAACAGCTGTTACGCTTTAAAGGATGATTCTCAATATCGTAAATGGTAAAAATTGCAAAGTACTTGTAAAAACAAGCAACTTTGCAATTAACTTTGTATCATAAATCCTCTCCAATCTCAGCAATGGAGGAATTTTCAAAATTAGTGTTCTGTTCATTGCCTAGGTCACCGGCCACCATTTCAACCTATGGCCTGGCTGGTCTTCTAGGCACAGATCGTAGTGCTTACAAGATCGTCGGTGCCTCTTGTGCTCCACTGATGCTTGCAGAATCTGCGAGAGCACAATTTGGGCCAGCGGCACTGCTATGCGGCTGGTTCGAACTGTCAATCAGGAAAGCAGAAAACGACCCTTCAAATCACTCCTTCATTTTCTATGTCTAGATAGGAAAAATAAGGAGAATTGAAAAAAGGACAACTGACTAACCTGAGTTGTGTCTGGATTCTAAGCTTTCCACTGAAAAAGAGAGCAAGAAAAAAAGAAGATGTATGAAATAATTAAACATGGTACTAAAAGATAAAAGTTTCATGTATAATCTGGAATACTCTGATGAGTGGACTATTATAATTCTGTTTACTAAATAAAGGTGACAGAAAATCAAAGAAACTCCCCAACGTACACGACTTTCTGTTGTCTTCACTCTCTCGGTACAGTCTGTTCACTTTCTCCACAAGTTCCCATTTCTCACAGCATCCTGAGTAGTTGACAAAGTTGCGGGCCAAAATTTCTTTTAGCTGTCGAATAGTTAGCCCTTCTATTTCCTCCAGCGTTGATAAGTCTGATAATGATGCTCTGGCTTGTTTCTTTGATAGCTCATTAGCCTTAGAGAATAAACCACTTATTACAATGCAAGATTTGTAGAAATCATTTATAATGGCTACAAGACATTTGACAACTACAAAAGATTTCCAGTGTGCTACTACCATGTGATCATGACATTAATCACATATGCCCCTTACTCCTCAGTGCATTAGATAGATGGCGTACAACCCTGAATTATTCAGAAGTATTTCTAATGCTAGTTGACATTATCCTGCCCTTGTTTCAGTAATGACCAACATTACTCACCGGGAGGTCTGGGGTGTCGGTATCAGATGTTATGGATATGGTTTCAATTGTTCCCTAGAAATAAAGATACAACATAAGCATCAAAGAAATGTTTTACAAGACTTAGGCTTAGTGTCCACGATGCAGAAATGAAGCAGAAATTTTCCTGAGCATTTCTGCATCTCCTTGGCAGAAAAACGCATGCGTTTTTTTACATGCGTATTTGACGCGTATTTGCCATGCGTTTTTCCAATGTATTGTATAGGCAAATACGCATGCAGAAACGCACAAGAATTGGTCATGTCCGTATTTTTTCTGCGAGTAAAACCTGCGCAGAAAAAAATACGGACCATGTGCACAGAACTTGCAGAATGTCATAGGAAGTCATGGGATAAGGTATGCAATGCGTTTCTGGAGCGTTTAAGCGCTGCAAATACGCACCAAAAACGCATCGTGGGCACACAGCCATACAGTCACTGACTGACTCAGCACATAAAAAGACATGAGCATATGGCTTCTGATGCCCCCATAAAGCCAAGACTGATTCATAGAAAGAGATAGAAGTGGTTACTCTATTAAAAAGGATCTGACTTCACTCCTGAAATGTCAGTTTTAGTAAATGCACATACTCTCCATGAATGGAAACATTCTCTCTCGGCAAGACTGAAAATAAATTTTAAATTGCCAAATGCTCGCGACAGACCATTACTTGCCACTTTCTTAGTAGTTATTAAAGGGAATCTGTCAGTAGGATCAACGCTCCTAAGCCATCTACATGGGCATGTAAAAGTATGGGCACCCCTAGTCAAAATTACTGTTATTGTGAACAGTTAAGCAAGTTGAAGATGAAATGATCTGTAAAAGACCTAAAGTTAAAATTTCCTTTGTATTTTAGCCAATAAAAATATACATTTTAAAAATTACAAAAAGGAAAATGGGCCGATGCAAACGTTTGGGCACCCTTGGAGATGTGTGTGCTCAGATAACTTTGACCAAAGTTTCAGACTTTAATTAGCCTGTTAGAGTTATGGCTTGTTCACCATCTTTGTTAGGAAAGGCCAGGTGATGCTAATTTCCCAGCTTTATAAAAACCCAACCTCCTCTAACCTTGTGCCAAAAACAGCAGCCATGGGTTCTTCTAAGCAGCTGCCTAGCCCACAAAACAGGGGAAGGCTATAAGATAACAAAGCGTTTTCAAGTTGCTCTTTCCCAACAGGAAAAGTGGAGGTCAAGATGAGGTAATAATAATAATCTTATTTATATTCCGCAGCGCTTTACAATAAGGACAATTTACATACATTATCGGCACTGTCCCCATTTGGGCTCACAATCTACATTCCCTATCAGTATGTCTTTGGAGCGTGGGAGGAAGCCGGAGAGCCCGGAGGAAACCCACACAAACAAGGGGAGAACATACAAATGCCTTGCAGATGTCCTTGGTGGGATTGGCAGCAATGTTAACCACTGAGCCACCGTGCTGCCCATAAGGTCTGGAAGACCAAGCAAAATTTCAGTGAGGATTGCTAGAGAGGCAAATCAAAACTAGGGGTGCACAAACTCTTACATGCCACTGTAGGTCATGGAAAGATGAATAATATGATACCTTGATATCTGGGATCTGATAACTTATTCCAGAGAAAGCCATTTTTCTTCATGGACCGGACATAGATCTCCCTGAGAATCTGCCTCCAAAGAAAATTTTAAATGAAAAGAGCGTTACTAGTGTGAGACATGTGATGACTGACAGTCTGCTCTCCTGTTCTACATGTCTGAAACTGGTAACGCCTCCTTTCATATAAAAAGCTCTGGAGGCGGATTCTCATGCAGTGTCCGTCCCATAGCCCTGAACTGCTCATTTACATATAAGAAAAACTTAGATTTCTCTGGAATAAGACATTGGATCGCAGATATCAAGGTATCATTTTATTCAGCTTCCTATGACCTGCATGCTCACATACGGCATATAGGAGGGTTGATCCTACTGACCGATTTCCTTTAAAGACATAATCTCATGGGTATTATTTGATTGAAAAGTGTTTTAGTGCTTGCACAATTTACTGTTTACTAACATTTCCAGTCATTCTTGACCTCCTTTCCGATGTGGTGTGTGTTAGTACGCACCATGTCGGAACCCCTGGTTCAGCGCGGGCTCCGGCGCTGAGCCCGCACTGAACTGGGCACATGTCAGCTGATTTATACAGCTGACATGTGCCCACAACAGCCGCGGGTTGAATAGCAACCCACACGCGGCTGTTAACCAGTTAAATGCCGCTGTCAATCTCTGAAGCGCTTCACTGACTCCGCCCATCGGTGACCCAGTCACGTGATCGCGGGTCACCGATGGGTTGGCATGACAACCAGAGGTCTGCAGCAGACCCCTGTGGTTGTCATGTCTACATTGCTATGAGCACCGCCCAGTGGTCGGCGCTCATAGCAAGTGAGCATTTCTAATACATACAGGCGATCTGCTCATCGCCTGTATGTAGCAGAGGGGGATCAGATAACTGCTGCTTCTAGTCCCCCATGGAGACTATTGAAGGAAGCAGAAAGTGTAAAAAAAAATTGTTCTTAAAAAAATAAAAGAAAATATAAAAAGTTGAAATCACCCCCCTTCGCCCCATTCAAAATAAAACAATAAAACATTTTTTTTAAAAAACCCACATACACATACAGTGCAGACGAAAAATTTGGACACACCTTCTCATTTAAAGATTTTTCTGTATTTTCGCGACTATGAAAATTGTACATTCACACTGAAGGCATCAAAACTATGAATTAACACATGTGGAATTATATACGTAACAAAAGTGTGAAACAACTGAAAATATGTCTTATATTCTTGGTTCTTCAAAGTAGCCACCTTTTGCTTTGACGACTGCTTTGCACACTCTTGGCATTCTCTTGATGAGCTTCAAGAGGTAGTCACCGGAAATGATCTTCCAACAATCTTGAATGAGTTATTTATTTTTATTTATTTTTAATTTTTATACATTTTATAGAGAGAATGCACCTCCTTTCACCCCCCCCACCCACATCAAAAAAAACAAAAACATTTCCCCTTTTTTTTTGCATTGTTTTTCCTACATAAAAAGGGTGTAAAAATACATTATATATTTTTTTTTTCAATAAACTTTATAACAACAAGATTCAATATTCTGTGCTCTTTGCAGTTGCAATTGCAATTACTTGCGATGAAATGTGCAGTACTCGAAAGTATTATTGCCTGCTAGGCAACCTATTAAGACACTCCTGGGCAGAGGGAAAGTACCTCACTGCATTGCAATCTTTTTCTGAAGTGCCACTGTAGAAAGTCCATTTAAATGTTTCACAAATTCTTCTGAGTTTTATTTTTTAACTCCCAGAGACGAGTTAGAGTCTGTGCACATTGGGCATAATTCTGAGACATTGCAAACGATGGCGCTTGATAAATCTGAAGTATTATTAGGCTGTAATTACGATGAATTTGTTGGCTGTGTTCCCTCCCCACTAAACCTGGAGGAGCTTAAAAACACCAGATGTCGTAAATTTTGCTCAACTATAAATTGTGCAAACAATCTGCAACATATTATAGGGGTTATCCACTACTCCGACAACCCCTCCTCAATCTGTATGTTTGCCCTCAGGAAAATAATAACACTTTACCTTGCCTCTGGTGCTGGTACCATTCCAGCCGTGTCGATGTCAACTTTCCCAGGGATCGCGTGACACTCTCCCTGCCTTCTGACGTATCACATACAGTCATGGCTAAAAGTGTTAGCATTCTTGAAATTGTTCCAGAAAATGAAGTACAGTGCCTACAAGTAGTATTCAACCCCCTGCAGATTTAGCTGGTTTGATAAGATGCAAATAAGTTAGAGCCTTCAAACTGCAAACGAGAGTAGGTTTTATGAACAGAAGCATAAATCTTACAAACCAAAAAGTTATGTTGCTCAGTTGAATTTTATTAAATTTTAAACATAAAAGTGTGGGTCAATTATTATACAACCCCTATGTTTAATATTTTGTGGAATAACCCTTGTTTGCAATTACAGCTAATAATCGTCTTTTATAAGACCTGATCAGGCCGGCACAGGTCTGTGGAGTTATCTTGGCCCACTCCTCCATGCAGATCTTCTCCAAGTTATCTAGGTTCTTTGGGTGTCTCATGTGAACTTTATTCTTGAGCTCCTTCCACAAGTTTTCAATTGGGTTAAGGTCAGGAGACTGACTAGGCCACTCCAACACCTTGACTTTTTCCCTCTTGAACCATGCCTTGGTTTTCTTGGCTGTGTGCTTTGGGTCGTTGTCTTGTTGGAAGATGAAATTACGACCCATCTTAAGATCCTTGATGGAGGAGCGGAGGTTCTTGGCCAAAATCTCCAGGTAGGCCGTGTTATCCATCTTCCCATGGATGCGGACCAGATGGCCAGGCCCCTTGGCTGAGAAACAGCCCCACAGCATGATGCTGCCACCACCATGCTTGACTGTAGGGATGGTATTCTTGGGGTCGTATGCAGTGCAATCCAGTCTCCAAACGTCACGTGTGTGGTTGGCACCAAAGATCTCGATCTTGGTCTCATCAGACCATAGAACCTTGAACCAGTCTGTCTCAGAGTCCTCCAAGTGATCATGAGCAAACTGTAGACGAGCCTTGACATGACGCTTTGAAAGTAAAGGTACCATACAGGCTCGTCTGGAACGGAGACCATTGCGGTGGAGTACGTTACTTATGGTATTGACTGAAACCAATGTCCCCACTGCCATGAGATCTTCCCGGAGCTCCTTCCTTGTTGTCCTTGGGTTAGCCTTGACTCTTCGGACAAGCCTGGCCTCGGCACGGGAGGATACTTTCAAAGGCTGTCCAGGCCGTGGAAGGCTAACAGTAGTTCCATAAGCCTTCCACTTACGGATGATGCTCCCAACAGTGGAGACAGGTAGGCCCAACTCCTTGGAAAGGGTTTTGTACCCCTTGCCAGCCTTGTGACCCTCCACGATCTTGTCTCTGATGGCCTTGGAATGCTCCTTTGTCTTTCCCATGTTGACCATGTCTGAGTGCTGTTCACAAGTTTGGGGAGGGTCTTAAATAGTCAGAAAAGGCTGGCAAAAGAGATCTTTAATCCACACATGTGAAGCTCATTATTCTTGGTGCCTGAACTACTTCTTAATACTTTAGGGAGACCAAACAGAATTCTTGTGGTTTGAGGGGTTGAATAATAAATGACACTCTGAATTAACTTTTAACGTTTAAAAAAACAAACAAAAAAAAAAAACAAAAACAAAATTTGCTGCAGTGCATTTGCCACTTCCAGGCTGATCTACAGTACAAATGTCACAATGCCAAGTTAATTCCGCATGTGTCAACCAGCTAAATCTGCAGGGGGTTGAATACTACTTGTAGGCACTGTATTTCTCCCAGAAAATTATTGCAATTTTGCTTTGTTATACATATGTAAATTTCCTTTGTGTGTATTGGAACAACATAAAAAAAGGGAAAAAATTGGACATAATTTCACACTAAACCCTAAAAATGGGAAAGACAAAATAATTGCCACCTTTCCAAAATTGTGGGTAAACAACTTTGTTTCAAGCATGTGGTGCTCATTCAAACTCACCTGTGGCAAGTAAGAGGCATGGGCAATATGAAACTTACATCTGAAACCAGAAAAAAGGGGAGAAGTTGATTCAATCTTTGCATTGTGTGTGTGCCACACTAAGCACAGAGAACAGAAAGAGGAGAATAGCACTGTCTGAGGACTTGAGAACCAAAATTGTTGAACAATATCAACAATATCAAGGTTACAAGGCCATCGGAAGAGATCTTAATGTTCCTTTGTTCACGGTGCACAACATAATGAAGAAGTTTACAACCCATAGCACTGCAGCTAATCTCCCTGAACATGGACGGCAGAGAAAAATTGATGAAAGGTTTAACGCAGGATGGTGGATAAGCAGCCCCAGTCAAGTTCTAAAGAAATTCAAGCTGTCCTTCAGGCTCAGGGTGCGTCAGTGTCAGCATGAACTATCCGTCGACATTGGAATGAAATGAAACGCTTTGGCAGAACACCCAGGAGGACCCCACTCCTGACACAGAGACATGAAAAAGCTAGACTGCTGTTTGCCAAAATGTATGGGAGTTAGAAAAAACCTTCTTACAAAGAGTCTTGTGGACAGATGAGACCAAGATAAAGGTTTTTGATAAAGCACAACATTCTGGAGTTTACCGAAAACTGAATGAGGCCTACAAATAAAAAAATAAAAATAAAAAAACACAGTACCTACAGAGTCAAATATGGTGGAGGTTCAAAGATGTTTTGGGGTTGTTTTGCTGCCTCTGGCACTGGGTGCCTTGACTGTGTGCAATGCATCATGAAAACTGAAGAATACCAAAGGATTTTGGGTTGCAATGTAGTGGCCAGTGTTCGAAAGCTGGGTTTGCGTCCTTGGGTCTTCCCTAGCAGGACAATGACCCCAAACATACTTAAAGAAGCACCCAGAAATGGATAAAAACAAAGCGCTGGAGAGTTGTGAAGTGGCCAGCAAGGAGTCCGGATCTAATTCCCATTGAACACCCGTGGAGAGATCTTAAAATTGCTGTTGGGAGAAGGCACTAATATGAGAGACCTGGAGCAGTTTGCACAAGAAGAGTGCTCCAAAATTCCAGCTGAGAGGTGTAGGAAGCTTGTTGATGGTTATAGGAAGCGATTGATTGCAGTTAGCTAATCCAAAGGGTGTGCAACCAAATATTAAGTTGAGGGTGCAAACAATTTTGTCCGGCCCATTTTTGGGGTTGTGTGTGAAATTATGTCCAATTTGCCTTTTTTCCCCTCTGTTTTATGTTGTTCCAATACACATAAAGGAAATAAACATTTGTAATTGCAATAGTTTTCTGGGAGAAATACTTAATTTTCTGGAACAATTTCAAAGGCGCCAACACTTTCGGCCATGACTTTACATCCATAGGAACTGAGAGCAGATACGTTTGAAGGCGGAGAGAGTGAAGCAGACTCTGATTGTTACGTCACGCAATCCCCAGGAGAGCCGACATCACAGGATCGGCGGTGGCACCGGAGGTGAGTTTAAGTTTTATTTTTTTATTCGGGACAAACATGTGGATTGAGAAGGGGTTGTCTGAGTACTACCCCTTTAAATAGTTTTAACACAGGATTCTGGTGCAAATTGTTTAATGAATTGGACCCTAAAATTTACACAACATATCAGTCGCTTACTGTGCGCCGAAAAAATAATTTCTCGCTTGTTAGGCCATGCCACTTTTCAGACAAAGCATAGCCACTCCTAGTGAGGCTACTTCCCTTTGTCGGACAATGTGCAGAAGGTGCCTAAACACATATCAGATATGGTGCAATCATACTAAAGTAATACAATGTGCACAGAGCCCAACTAGGACAACCAAAACAAAGTGGAATTGGTAAACCATACAGTTTTATGAAGACTGACCATATACAAAATACCAGTGCGCGGCCTCAGTGTCCCATAAAAAAAATCTAGTCTTGTGAGTGTAAATTGTGGAGAAAAACACCTTACAGTTACACAATGAAAGTGCCATATGTCGGACAGTGTGCTGGTGAAAGTTGTGTTCTGCTATAGACTATCCCCACAACGCTGATGTGAACAGATCCTACAGCTCAGGGTTCCTAGCATCTGATAAACCTATAAACAATGATACTTCTAGGGAAAAAAAAAAAAAAGACACAAAGTGCAACAAATCATTACATGTTTCCAGCTTATTCTGGTAGGCTGCAATCTGGGAAATGACTAATTTTTTATGTTGATTATGAAACGATTTAATTTGCCATCATTTATCTTGATATTAGCATTGCAGGTGATAAAAGGCAAACCTATACACCCAAATCCCCATTGTGACTGCAATATATCAAGGCTGCTGGTACCTGGGATGTAGATCCACTTCCCAAGCTCCCACTTCTGTCTGATAATTCTCCCTGAGATGAAGATCCGGAAGATGAAGGCGCAGATATAGCAGTAAAGAAAGAGAAGGCAGAGGACTGCGATCTTGTAGTGCCGTCTGTGCTAACATCCATCTCCTCTTCAGGACATGAGCCATGGTGGCACAGCACCAGCTCCACCAAGTCTTCCTTCTCCCGACAACTCTCGGTAGGGATGTTCCTTAGTGTAAGGTATTGACGTAGGTCTTTCACTTTCAGCTTCATTAACTGGGGCCGCTGAAATGCTGTCTCCTGTAGTAAGTGGCAAGTACTACAGCGCCTGAGGTTTTCCTGAAGTGTAGAGCACACTGAGCAAAAGTCTTTTTTGCAGTCACAACAGACATGCTGTAAGACAAAAGAGCATGGTTGGTTATTAGCGCCTACGCTCTTCTAATCATCCAGTGATACACGTACCTGTGTACAGACCGCAGAAGACAGTGATATAATGAGAACATCCTATGAGATCAGCATTGCAGTTTCTGAAAAATCCAGAGCTGAATTCTTATGCAGATGAGCTGCAAGTGCTTGGTATATTGCACTTGCTGCTCTCCTTATTCCCCACCTGCCTCCTGTGTCTGAATGACAGGTCGCTCTTGTTTCAGTTATCTGCCTCCTCTGATCCGATGCGGACAATTCTTCACTACTACACATTCCCGCTCCGCTCGCCTGTTCATATAGAGGCTGGAGCATGCGCAGATCAATGCACTTTGTCTAGCAATGTCATGAGGCCTTTGGTGCGCATGCACCGCCCGAGGCACTGATGCCACTTGCTTGAGCTTTTGATTTGGGGGGGGGCAAGTTACTGAAAAAAGAGGAACCTGTCAGTCTGAAATCAGAGGCAGACGGTAAGCAGTGAGGGAGGGCAGGAGAACTGCAAGTGCAATGTCACACTCTGAAAACACTTGCAGCCCATTTGCAATTGATTTCAACATTGGATTTCTCCTGTCACATGATCACAAGGAGCCGGTGGGTTGTCATGACAGCCGGGGGTCTGTTGATGACCCCCGTGCCTGTCATTACAATTCTCCTGTGAATGCCGGCCTGTAGCTGGCGTTCATAGGAGATCGTAATTTCTGGTATACATATGCATACATGTGCTACGTATAGCACAAGCGATCGGACGGTCGCAGCTTCAATTTCCCCAAGAGGACTATTCAATATAGTAAAAAGAATGAAAATAAAAAAAGCCCAAAAAACAAAAACAAGTTCAAATCACCCCCCTTTTGCCCCATTGAAAATAACACACAAAAAATATATACATATTTGGCATCATTGTGTTTGTAAAAGCAAAACATAAAATAAATTAATCTGATAGGTAAACACTTAACAAGAAAAAAAACAAACGCCAGAATTATGTTTTTTGGCAGCAGCAACATTGCAATAAGAGGCGATCAAAACATCGTATCTACCCCAAAATGATATCAATAAAAACGTCAGCTCAGGGTGCAAAAAATAAGTCCTCACCCAGCCACATATCCTGAAAAATGAAAGTTACGGGCATCGGAAAATGGCGACATAGGCGAAATTTTTTTTTCACCACTTAATAATAATAATAAAAAAACTATACAGGATTGGTTTCTGTGTAATCGTTTTGAACAGGAGAATCATATTGCCAGGTCAGTTTTACCATATAGCGAACATGAACATAAATAAAAAACAATTGAAAAATTGCACTTTTTTGCAATTTCAACATAGTTATAATTTTTTTTCACACTTTCCGGTGGATCACATAATAAAATGGATGGTGGTATTCAAAAGTACAACTCGTCCTGCAAAAAAACAAGCTGTCATACGGCTATGGAAAAGGAAAAAAAAAAGTTATGGCTCTTGGAATAAGGGGAGGAAAAAGCTAAAGTGCAAAAAAGAAAGACTGTGAGGTCATGAAGGGGTTAAATTGGGCTAAGATTCCAAGGCGCAGGAAGTGTGCTACTGGCACCTTATTTTTTCCCCCCATTGAGACCTGCAGTAAGGAGCTACTGCTAAATATCTAACAGGGGTTTACCCATCATAGTAGCAATCAACACTACTGGTTCTTCTCAGAAGCTGCCAAGAAGTGAACTCATTCCTACTGATTTTTATCGCTCCCATTGAATTAAATATATTATTTGTATAAATCCATGACAGGGTGCAGGAGATTTAGACATCTATGGGAGAAAATGTGAAAAATAATCTATTCTATGACACTGAAAAACACATTGTATAACCCTCTGACATACAATATAACTATGTAACATGTTTAGATTTTTTCTGTTTTCGCACAAATATTCAACTCCTACAAAAGTCACCCCCCACAGAACGTCTCACCTTCTTCCTGAAGACTGTGAAGTTCAGTCCACAAGACTTACATACAATGTTGGAGGATGATGAAGGATATGATGAAAAGTCAGTATTCTGTGCGAATCTAAAGGGGCCCGCTCCTCCTCCGAAGCCCGACTGCTGCCCTCGCACAGCGCCTGTACCCATGACTTCATTCAACAGCCCACAGCAAGAAGCCCACATGGAGCTGGCCCCCGCCTGTAACATGCAAGACAGAAGAAGAGCGGGTAAGAGGAGCCTGGGCACATCCTACTCTATGGACGCAATCCCATATAGGGGAGCACTGGGGGGAGTTGACAATGACCTGCAATTAGATTATCATGAAAAACATATCAACGTAAAAATCTAACAGTATAAAATACATTTCCTGAAAACCTCCTTTTCTCTGGTCTCTACGGCCACGTTCACACAATGAGTATTTGGTGAGTTTTTTCCATCAGTATGTGTAAGCCAAAACCAGGAGTGGGTGATAAGTACAGGAGTGGTGATGTGTTTCTATTATACTTTTCCTCTGATTGTTCCACTCCTGGTTTCGGCTTTCAGATACTGGGGTAAAATACTGACCAAATACTGAGCGTGTGAACATGGCCTAACTTGAGCTGTCCAACAACAGAAAAGCATGGCCGTCTTTTTACAAAACCAGCGTTAAACCCGTTTACCGCTTATGTGGGATGCTGCGGCTCAGCCATATTCGCTTCGAGGGCTCATTCACACGTCAATCATTTCCATTGCGGTGTTCACAATCCGTGCGTCACCCAAATGCTTTCTGTTTTCTTATTTCTTTCGAAGCTTTACATTTTTTTTTTTCAAAAGGAAAATGGATGAGTCACATATTGTAAAAATTAGCACATGGCCTACAAGAGCAGGCTGAAAAGAACGTTCTGCTTTTCACATACCAGAAAAACAAGCAAATCACAGATACGCGACTTTGGCCTAATGGAGCTGTGCTCCAATACCAGGCACAACCCATGGACAAGGGTTTTTAGAAGAAACCCTTTAACCCTCTCAATTCTGAAATAGTACTTTTAGCACTTGCAAAGGCACAAAATCAACACCTTGAGACTAAAGGGAATATGTCAGCAGGTTTTTGTTATGCAGTTTGATAGTACCGTGTGGTAAGGACAGAGACCCTGATTCCGGCGATGTATCACTTAGCTTACTGGCTGCAGCAGTTGTTATAGAATCACAATTTTCTCTTCAGCAAATCGCAGAATATTAAGCTGTGTATAACTCTACCCGCAGCACTGATTGGCAGCTTTCTGTGTACACTGTATATTGTCCGAGAGCTGCTAATCAGTGCTGGGGGAAAGATTGGACTAGGAGGCACAAGGCAGCTTGTCCTGTAGTGATAATCTCCTGCTGATAAAACACTGATTGTGTTGAAAAGGCAAAACAATGCACATTGATGAAATCAGGGTCTCTGCTGCTACATCATGGCGCTCTCAGATTACAAAGCAAAAACTGGTGACAGATTCCCTTTAAACGGTTTGTCCACTACTTAGATGACCTATTTTTAAATTAAGTTGTCCTTCTTATAAAATAAAAATAACATATACTCACCTTCCGCATCTGCGTCATTCCAGTAATGTCGGCGCTGGGTTTGCGTGACGTTGTCATACCACGTGAGCCCCACAGCCAATAAGTAGCCGCCATTGGCTGCAGCGTTTTTACTTCCTTCTGACAAAAGTCAGACAGGTGGAAAAAGTGAGAGCGCAGACCTGGCAGCGACATCGCTGGAATGGCGCAGATGTGGAAGGTGAGTATGTGTTATTTTTATCTTACATGGGGGTCTACTTAAGTTAAAAAGGGGCTCTCCGGGTAGTAAACAAAACCTTTAAAGAAGGCGTGAGCAGGAGACCCGCTATATAGTCCTGTACATAAAATGTTATATTTCTATTGTGATCAAAATTACTCATACAAGTCGACGGGTCTGTGAAAATCATTGACAACACACCAATGGCATCAGTGTACAATCTGTGTGCGGTTCAGGATTACCATTGTAATGTATAGGAGAAGCTACTGTATGTAATTCATTTAATTTTTCTATAGGTGAAAATCACTGCATTGATGGTAAAAACTGAAATACAGAACAAACACTGATGAAACTAGGACTGTTTCATTAGCTTATGTGAAAAATCACGGATGTCTGAATGAGGCTGAAGACTAATGTCACTTCTCTGAAGATTAAAGGCTCATTCAGATGTAAATTTTTCTCATGTACAAAAAAAAGTACAGATGACATTGATCAGACATTGGTCTGAGTGTCATCAGTTTTTCTCGTACAAGGAGGGGATATAAAAAAAAAAAAATAAAAAAGAAGTTTTCCACCTTCACACAAAAAAACCTCGAATGTCATCTGAGTGTGGTCTGATTTTTTCACGGACACAGACAAGCATTGTCGATTTAGGTCCTACCCTGGAATCAAAATAAAAAGTCTTCGCAGTTTTCTGCGGACCGAGCAAAACATCACGGACTGGTACCTGTGATAGTCTACCCGACAAGTGCCATCCATGAAAAACATGGCTAGCTCTCGGATGAAAAACGAACGTCTGAATGAGGCCTCAAACTAAGTTCCCACGATGTGAATACACAGCAGATTTTCCACTGCGTATCTGCCATCTGTATGCACACTTATACAATCACTGATAGGACCGCCCACTTGACCGAAAATTCCAGAACGAGCAGAGGACTAAATGATGAAAACATAAAATTATACTGAATCTTTTGTCACAAAACCATATATCAATCCACCCAGCTCCTCCTGCTCTATAACATGGTGCCTGCAGAGCTGACTGCATTCTCACGGTGACAGGTTCCCTTTAAAGGATTAAATGTCTGGGTTGTGAGTCCTCTCTGATCCCAGCCAAAAGAGCAGAGCTGTAAGATTATTACAACTCCGAACAGAAAGGTTACAAAAACTCTTTCAGCATAATTTCCTCATTTTTGGGACAATCTACACACATCTTTTACTAAATGATTTATTGCGCTCATGAGCCTTTTCTAACAGTCATCCAGGCATCTGTGTGAGGACGGCACCGAGCTGCAGATCTCCGCAGACAGATTCTCAAGTTCCTGGTTGTCAAGATCACAATGATAAAAATAGGACGTATTCCTTGACATCAGTTTAGACACATCTGATTATTTCCATGGCGCGATCGTCTATCTAGGGAATGAAGCTGCTTCTCCTCTAGTATCTGATGCAGAAGATGTGACAACTGGAAGGAATTATTCAGTGTGTCTATGAATTTATTTTCACCCTAAACATTCAGAAATTAAAGAAAACTTCAGCCATTAGGAAAGTCTTTTACTTTAGTGAAACACCAGATTGGTATATAACAATCCAAAAATCATCCCGGGAACATGAGCGGCACTGGCTGTCGCTAGGATGTTGTGAAAGTTGGTTGGTTGATTGAGTAGCGTTAGGATCACGGTGAAGAGGGCACAAAACTATCCATCGTGCTGGTATATTAATATGATGGGCCTTCTAAGGTATTTACCATTAAAGGAGCTCTAGGTTAGAGATGCTCAGAGCAAAAGTGCAACGGATGTTTTGCCAAGGTGGAAAATCAGCTGCAATTTACAGTACAAGCATTGTGAATGAGATGTTAAAGGGAATCGGGCACCAAGTTTTTTTCTACGGCATGATGAAGGAGCAGAGACCCTGATTCCAGCTATATGTCACATACTGGGCTGCTTGCTGTCATTTTGATAAAAAAAAAAAATAATAATAATAAATTGTATAAATCAGTTTTATCTGCTGCACATCTAGTAGTTCTCTGAATACTGAGCTCTGTATAACCCGCCTACACCACTGATTGGCAACTTTCTGTGTACTCTGTCAGCTTTCTGCCTATGCACAATCAGTGGTGCAGGCGGGGTTAGACACAGCTCATGAATATACTTGACTACCGGGAAGCAGAATTACTAGTCCTGTAGTGATAAAATCACTGTTTATCAGCAGGAGATTATCAAAACTACAGCAAGCAGCCCAGTAAGCGACACATCGCTGCTATCGGGCTCTCAGCCCTTAAATCATGCTGCTCTCAGATTACACAGCAAAAACCTGGTAACAGATTCCCTTTAAGAAATCTAAAACACGCTGCCAAGAAAAACTGCTCCATAAATGCAAAGAGTGAAGTCTATGATATATCCACAACAATTACAGGAAAAAAACACAGCCTAAGCCAGCCCAATTAGAACAGATATTGTTGCTGTGAATCCATTGTGGAAAGTTTGCAGTAAATACATCCCATTAGAATGTACCCTAAAAGAATCCTCATAGCATGCGCACTATGTGCTGTCAGGATCCTCCGATGCTGGCGGCAAGAGCGGGTGGTCACATGACAAGTTTGCGATTTGCATGCTTCCGGCCACATTCTGACAGGACGTGCTTGGCCTCCCTCAATACAAATGAATTGAGGTTGCGCACCTCTAGTGAGCATGCAAAATGCATACCTGTGGTCACATGACTGTCTGCTCTCGCCGCCCGCACCGGAAAACCCTGACAGCGTGTAGTACAGACAGAATACCACCATGGTTAAAGTCCGGGAGGACCGAAACACTGGTGTTGTGCGCAGGGGTGGATTAAGAGTAGCAAGGGCCCCGGGCAGTTTAGAAGGCGCGCCCCCCCCCCATACACACACACACACCTGATGTATCACATGTCACATGATCCCCTGTGATAGATCATGTGATAGTTCACGGGAAATTAATTTGGCACAATATTAATTATAATTATTTTTTTTAGGCTGTGTGCCCACTATGCGTTTAAGCGTTTCCACAGCGGCAATTCCGCTGCAGAAACACTTAAAAAACGCTTGGTAGAAGGTCTGCCATGTTCCCCAATGATAATCAGCATGTGCTGTGCACATGCTGCGGAAATTTCCGGTGCGGATTATCATTGCGGAAAAATCCACAGCATTACCAATTATTTTGCGGAAGCGCGGCGTTTTCGCCGCCATTGACTTGCATTGGAACACTTGGATTCCTCATTACTGCATCTGTAGATGCGGAATCCATGCGTTTCAATGTGCGGATGGTACCCAGGTTTGGAGAAGAGGAGACTGGGTACCATAGAACCTGTAAAAAAAAGAATAAAATAAAAAATAAATATTATACTTACCTTCTGATGGCCGCCGGTGTCTTTATCCGATGCGTCCTGGCTTGCCGGCAGTTCGCGATGGTCTGAAAAGGACCTGCCGTGACGTCATTTAGTCAGGTGACGGGTCACGCGACCGCTGACGTCGGCAGGCCATCAGAAGGTAAGTATATATTTTTTATTTTTTACCATTCTTTACGGTCACACTATATAAATCCATGCTGTTTGCATGGATTTATATATAGTGTGACCAAGTTGTCAAGCACTTTCCAAGTGATGCTAAAATCGCTGGGAAAGCGCTTGTCAACCCGCATGCAGAAATGCATGTGAAGAACGCTTCACATCCGCATGTCCCTGGCAGGAAAAACGCTTGTACAATCCGCATGCGTTTTTTCTGCCAGGGAGATGCAGAAACGCTCAAAAAAAATCCGGAGCATTTCTGCATCGTGGGCACATAGCCTTACATTAATTGTAGGACTCAATATTGAGCACACGTAGCCATCTATACACAGCGGGAGGCCGCACGGCGCCGTCTATACACAGCGGGAGGCCGCACGGCACCGTCTATACACAGCGGGAGGCCGCACGGCGCCATCTATACACAGTGGGAGGCCACACGGCGCCCCCCCAGATACAATGGGAGGCCGCACGGCGCCATCTATACTCAGCAGGAGGCTGCACGCAGTCACGCACACACACAAACATATACAGACATACACATACATACATGCATAAACACATTTGAAACACAAAAATACATATAAACAGACATGTATCACACAATTATGTCCGCCTACACACACACACAATCACTCTCACACACTCTCACCATCCCCCGGCTCGGCTCCAGTCCTCCTGCTCCTCTCTGATGCAGGCTGCAGCAGTGTAGGCCGGGCGCGCACTGCGTGACGTCACGGCTACAGGGCCGTGACGTCACGGCTACAGGGCCGTGTCTCCTAGCTGTGACGCGGCCGGGCCAGCACAGGGAAGTTAACTGCTGCAGTGCTGGCCCGGCCGAAGAAGAAGTAGCGCCCGCGCACCGCTGCTGGGGGAGCGGTCCGGGGGCCCCCCGCCACTGTCTGCCGCGCCCCTGTGTATGCTGGGCCCTGCCTGACATCATGTGGCAGGGCGGTCCCAGCATCATTCAAACTGCCCGCCCCGGTGGATCTGCAGCTGGCCGGATGGAAGCGGCTGCGTGAAGCAGCCAGCGTGTCTGTGAGTGGCTGCTTTGAACTTTGGGACCGCCCTGCTTGACGTCATGTGGCAGGGCGGTCCCAAAGTTCAAAGCAGCCACTCACAGACACGTTGGCAGCATCACGCAGCCCTGTTTATGCACTAGCGCCGGCGGGAAATTTAAATGATGTTGGGAGGGGACCGCCCTGCCACATGACGTCAGGCAGGGCGGTACCAACAGAATTTAAACTGCACACCCGTGCTAGTGAATATACAGCCGCGGCGGCCAGATGGGAGCGTCATGTGGCACTGGCAGGGGGGGGCGGCACAGTATGATTCAAACCGCCTACAGCTGCGGGCCCGCAGCGGTGATCATCTAAACCTTCGGCCAGCGCAGCGGTGAACGAAAAAAATGCGCATTATAATGGGAGCAATTCATGGGCCCCCTGGAGCCTCAGGGTCCCGGGCGGTAGCCCATATTACCCTCATTATAATCCGCCTATGGTTGTGCGCAAGTATTTTGTCATTGTACTCTATAATACATTGGGTACATGAAGATACAAGCTATTGTTGGATTGATCTATGAATTCCTAAGGCTATGTGCCCACGATGCAGAAATGCTCCGGATTTTTCCTGAGCGTCTCTGCATCTCCCTGGCAGAAAAAAACGCATGTGGATTGTACATGCGTTTTTCCTGCCAGGGACATGCGGAAGTGAAGCGTTCTTCACATGCATTTCCGCATGCGGGTTGACAAGCGCTTTCCAAGCGATTTTAGCATCACTTGGAAAGTGCTTGACAACTTGGTCACACTATATAAATCCATGCAACCGGCATGAATTTATATAGTGTGACTGTAAAGAATAGTAAAAAAAATAAAATAAAAATAAAAAAATAATCTATACTTGCCTTCCGATGGCCCCCGCAGTCTAGCTTCCCTTTGTCCTGGCTGCCGGCATATTGCGGTACACTGCACTGAAGGACCTGCCGTCACATGACTATGACGTCAGCGCAGGTCCTTCAGTCCATCGCGATCTGCTGGCATGGGAGGACGAGCGCAGCGGGGGCCGCCAGAAGGCAAGTATAATGTATATTTTTTACTTTATGCTTTCTTTTTGTACAGTTTTCTATGGTACCCGGGTCCGGAGGAGAGTCTCCTGTCCTCTAGACCTGGGTACCATCCGCACATTGAACGCATGTATTCCACATGTGCTTATCTAGTGAAGCGGAATCCATGCGTTCTAATGCAAGTCAATGACGGCGAAAATGCAGCGCTTCTGCAAAATAATTGGTAGTGCTGCATTTTTTTCCCGCACAGCACATGCGGATTATCATTGGGGAACATGGCAGGCCTTCTACCATGCGTTTTTTAAGTGTTTCTGCAGCGTTTTTGCCGCTGCGGAAAAGCTTAAAAAACGCATCGTGGGCACACAGCCTAATAACAGCAATCTGCTGAGCATCATAAGTGCCGTGGTTTACTCTAAGGCTATGTTCACACATCATGTTTTTTCCAGCGTTTTTTGCTACAGATTTTTATGCAAATTTTCAGGTGCCTTTTGCAGTACCAACAAAGTCTATGAGAAACCAGAATTATCTGTTCACATATCATGGCTTCTTTGTTCAGGATTTTGTGCCTTGGTTGGGTTTTTGGAAAACAAAGCATGTCACTTCTTTCAGCGTTTTTTCACCCATAGGAAGTAATGGGTGGTGAAAACTGCTGAAAAAAACATGATGTGTGAACATAGCTATCAGGTTTTGCTGAGTTTTTAGTGAAAATAAGCAAGTACAGCAGTATGTGAAACACATTTATTTTTGTGATTTTACCATCTTGTCCTGGTCACTGAGATGGTAGCTTGTATAAGGAGAGTTTAATTAAATTAGTGATGTGTAAAATTGTAAACATTGGCTGAGCTACATGTGAGACTGAACAATACCTGTGGCCCAGTGAGGTGTGAAATTGAACAATGCGTGTGCAACTGAATGGCAGACCCCATAGTGTGAAAGAAAATAGTGTCATACAGTTAAACTATTCCTGAACAATTCACCTCCCCACTCTTATGCCAAAACCAGAATGAGATTTTTTTTTTCACTGAACTTTATTGTACATGCATAAAAGAGACAAAGCTTGAACAAGAGACACAATTCTGCAAAAAATAAAAAAAAAAAACACAAAAAACGCAGCAAAACATGCGTTTTTTACGCATCTTCTATCCTGCCAGAAATCAGGTTTTTCTGCAGATTTGTGACGCAAAAAAACCCATGATGTGTGAACATAGCCTAAAAGGTTGTGAGTTCGGAATTCCTCAACCTTCCATGTGTAACTTTCACCTGCAGTGCCAACCATAATTTAATAAACATTCCCTTTAATTTTATATAAATCAGTGTATATTATGATGGAATTGTTTAAAGTATATGTTATAGCATACAGACTGTTTTTTTATATAAACCAACAGTTTATGCAAATAAAACAAACATTGTAATATATATTTTAATGACTTGTCTGGAGATAGAACATTGGATCTGCCTATTTTCCAAAAACAGCACTACTCCTGTATATGGGCTTTGTCTGATAGTGCAACTCAACCCCATGCATGTGAATGAGAATAGCCTGCAATGTCAGACAGACACAGTCCGAAGACAAAAGAGGTGATGTTTCTGGAAAGGCAGCTTCTATGTTATAAACTTGGACTGTTCCTTTAAAGAAAAAAATGTCCCTTTCATTTATAAGACGCATTCGGCCCCCCTACACTTGACTGCTGCACTGCTAGTACTGTAGAAACTTTGCACCCACCTAAAACCACATCAGCTAAAGATGTGAAAGTCCTTAGAGTTTTCACTCTCACTGATGATCCTACTACAAGCCAAGAGCTGGGAGGCTGCCGACAAACACTTAGATCTCCTCTGAAAGATTATTTGCCTTCTGAACCTACATTGTATGGACAAAAGTATTGGGACACATCAAATCAATGAATTCAGGTTTTACCAGTCAGATCTCATTGCCACTGGTGTTTAAAATCCAGCTCCTCGCCATGCTGTCTGCCATTACTAACATTTTTGAAAGCATGGCTCATTCTAGAGAGCTCACTGACACCAGTGTGGTCTTGTAACAGGAGGGAACCGATGTAACAAGTAATTTCATGAAGTTTCTCCCCTCCTAAATATTCCACGATCATCTGTAAGTGGCATTATTGAAAAGTGGAAACGTTGGCAAACATGGTTAGATACAAAAAAAGACATAATGTAGAGGCAGGATGGGAAGCCAAAGCTGATGTACAGAAGAAGAGAAGCGCACAAGCTGGCGGAGTCAGCACCTAAGACAGAGAAAGAGGCAGAGGTAGCTGCTAAACTGGAATAATATGCCCTTGTGCGGTCTCTGGACTGACAGAATCTTTCGAGAATGCAATGACGGGTCAGGCAGCAGAGGAAAAAATGGTGTGGCATCGGAGGCCTCAGGGCGGTTTCAGATGGTAACTATACCAATGCTAATTGTGGAGACATGGGGGTCAGTGGGTGCTCTGGTCCGCTGGCCCGGCTGCCTTTGGAAAGATCTCATTGACCAGGGTTCATCCCACTGAATGCCCACACTCCTTCTCCGTTGGGAGAATACTACTCAGACAACACAGGGTGAGACTAAAACTGTGTGGCAATACTTTATTGAACCACCAACAGACAATAAAATATAGAACAGCCCCAGCAAATGCACAAGATGGTGCAAATTACAGTCTCATCCTTACGCTGGATCACAGGGATTAGAGCAGCTGCGACTCCGGGCCTTCCAGGGCCGATTACCCCCACCAGTGGCACCCCACTTTTGGCGGGCACCCACAGAGTGGAGGCAACGACAAGCTTAGGAAGCTGACAGTCGATTGAGGTACGTGGCCAGGTGATCTGATTGGAGAAGCCAGGTTGGGACCATCCAGTCACCTGGCCCCATGGAGACGTTTGGAGAAGCCAGGTTGGGACCATCCGGTCACCTGCCCCATGGAGACGTTTGGAGAAGCCAGGTTGGGACAACCGTCTCCATGGGGCAGGTGACCAGATGGAGACGTTTGGAGAAGCCAGGTTGGGACAACCGTCTCCATGGGGCAGGTGACCAGATAGTCCCAACCTGGCTTCTCCAAACGTCTCCATGGGGTAGGTGACTGGATGGTCCCAACCTGGCTTCTACAAATGTCTCCATGGGGCAGGTGACCGGATGGTCCCAACCTGGCTTCTACAAATGTCTCCATAGGGCCAGGTGACCAAATGGTCCCAACCTGGCTTCTACAAATGTCTCCATAGGGCCAGGTGACCAAATGGTCCCAACCTGGCTTCTACAAATGTCTCCATAGGGCCAGGTGACCAAATGGTCCCAACCTGGCTTCTACAAATGTCTCCATAGGGCCAGGTGACCAAATGGTCCCAACCTGGCTTCTACAAATGTCTCCATAGGGCCAGGTGACCAAATGGTCCCAACCTGGCTTCTTCGAAAGTCTCCAAGGGTTCAATGATGGTCACTGGATCAGATCTGTATCCCTCCAGCTGGAGCCATGGTCCCTTAAGTTGGCGTACTGTAGAGTGTCAAATCTGTATGTTGGAGCCATGGTTCCCTGGTGCTGATCTATAACGTCTCTCTGCAGAAGGATAGAGGTCCCTTTTTATACCCACATCTGTCCTTCAGGACATTATCCACAGGTCAGAGGGAAGGTGGGGTGAGGTCAACTCTAATTGTTCGAGTATTTAATCAATGTGCATAATTTGTCCATCAGGTCAACAAACAGCATGGACTGATACAACTGGAAGTCAATATTAGCAAACATCGATTGGTCAATGAGCCTGTGTCCCTGTCCTCCAAGGATAGCAGCACATTAAAATGTAGTAGAGGATATAATAGGTAAACAGTTGCCATTCAACAATTCACAAACATCAATTCAATCTATAACAAGAGTCAACGCTCAGACTCATATGAACAATAGCTCATGTCCCTGGGCCTACTAAACATACGTTTGGCATAATTAAGAATAAATGCTGTATCGTCACACTAATAGTTACCAGCAGTGGGATAATCCAACCAACACTAAAAGACAATGCAACTCAGCACTATCTACCTTAAACAAGCATGTGGGAAAATACAAATTGACGTCTCGTGTATCAGACAAGACATGCAGAAGGCGAGGGAGCGCCTCAAAGCTGAGGAGGAGAGAAGTAGTAAGGTGGAAGAGCAAATACCACCAGTGGTAAAGATATTAAGACTCATCGCAACTCTCATGAATGAATCTGACAATCTAGAAAATAGACTCAGAAGTAATCATTTAAGAATCCCAGGTGTTTTGGATAAGACAGAGGGCACGAACACCAGTGTTCTTATGTTGTGGCTTTTGGAAAACTTTCCCTCTCTCCCCCATTTGCAACAGAGCGGGCCTAATGAGAACCCACTAGAGTGCTGCCTCTGGGCACTCCACATTGGCCAATCCTAAGGCAGTGTGCACACGATGCGTTTTTAATGCGTTTCCGCAGCGTTTTGGCAGCTTCGGAAATGCATTAAAAACGCATGGTAGAAGGGCAGCAATTTTCCCCAATGATAATCCGCATGTGCTGTGCACATGCTGCGGAAATTTCCGCTGCGGATTATCATTGCGGAAAAATCTGCAGCACTACCAATTATTTTGCGGAAGTGCGGCGTCTTCGCCGCCATTGACTTGCATTAGACCGCATGGATTACGCATCACTGTATATGTAGATGCGTAATCCAAGCGTTCTAATGTGCGGATGGTACCCGGGTGTAGATGAGAGGAGAGTCTCCTCCACACCCAGGTACCATTAAAAAAATCTGTAAAAAAAGAATAAAATAAAAAATAAATGTATACTTACCTTCTGTCGGCCCGCGCACCGCTCATGCTTGGTTCCCGGCACTTTGCAGTGAGTTGAAGGACCTGCGCTGATGTCAGTCATTTGACGGGTCACGTGACGCTGACGTTGGCAGGTCTTTCAATTCACTGTTGCCGGCAAGGGAGAACGGAGTGAGCGGGACACCGGGGGCCATCGGAGGGTAAGTATACATTTATTTTTTTTATTTTTACCACTCTCTCGGGTCACACTATATAAATCCATGCTGTTTGCATGGATTTATATAGAGTGACCTAGTTGTCAAGCACTTTCCAAGTGATGGTAATCGCTTGGAAAGCGCTTGTCAATCCGCATGCGGAAATGTCAGTGGGTAACCGCTCCTTTTCCGCATGTCCCTGGCAGGAAAACACATGTACAATCCGCATGCGTTTTTTCTGCCAGGGAGATGCAGAAACGCTCAGGAAAAAATCCTGAGCATTTCTGCATCGTGGGCACATAGCCTAATTCAGATAATCCATTTAAAAGATCGTGACTGTATAATGAAAATGGCTAGAATTCAGCAGGATCTCCAAATTGGAGGCAATAAAGTGGCAATTTTCCCCGACTACTCTGCAGAGGTGCAGCCCAGATGTATACAATTTCAGGCTGTAAAAAACAAACAAACAGAGCATTGCAAGTCCCATATGACATGATTTAGGGCTGCGTCTCTGAATGAAACTTATTTCTTAAAATCTTTCCGTGATGCCGCGGGTTGGCTTGAATGCTGATGGATTGTCGAACTGATAACCGATAATCAGAACTTGGCACAATTTATATTTTTGGCAGGAGTGGTGCTAGAAAATAGAATTGTCTCACCAATCATGTGGTTTTGAGCTTTATTAGCACAAAGGTCGAGCATTAGGTTTTGACATTTTGTTTTCCTTTTCCCGAAATTACTTTTTTTTGGGGGGAGGGGGATATTTTGGGAGGGTGAAAGGTTAAGTGCACACGTAGCATTTTTTTTGCATTTTCGAGGCGATTTTTCGCAGAAACGCAGCAAAAACGCTTGGTAATCGGTCTACCAGCTATTGCAATGGCAATCCTGATTTGCTGTGCACATGATGCAGAAATTTCCACTCAGGATTGCCATTGTGCAAAAACCGCAGCGTGTCAATTGTATGCAGCATTTCCACAGCGGTTCCCACCCATTGACTTTAATTGAAACACAGCAAATCTGCAAGTATAATATTTATTCCTGCGGATTTACTGCGTTTCAATTAAAGTCAATGGGTGGTGAAACGCTGCGGAAATGCTGCGAGTAGTACCCAGGTTGGCTGGGGAGGACTAATATCCCCTCATCCGACCACCGCTCCCGCTGAGAACTGCGAGAGCGGTGCGGCTGAGGGGAGTAGTAGTAGTCTCCTCAGCCGAGCCGGGACTGCGCACGGTGAAAAAAAACAAAACAAACAAAAAAAAACTATTCTCACCTGTCCGGCGGCCCCCAGTGTCCTCCTGCTTCTCTGCAATGTGATCAGGTCGGCGGTACACCCGATCGCCGAGGGACAATCGTGACGGCGGACAGGTGAGGGATATGGTTGTTTTTATTTTATTTTTTTTTATTTTTTTTACAGAAGATCGAGGGATTCGGGGAATGAGCGTACAATAAAAAAACATTTTAAAACACTTATTTCATTAAAATACTTTATTCTGGCCGTGTACTTATTGAAAAAGCGGCGAGAACTTTACTACGCTGTTAGTAATGGGGGCTGACGTGAACCCTAACCCCATTACCCCACTCGCCACCGCTACAGGGCAGTGGGAAGAGCGGAGGCTAAGCGCCATATTTGGCGCATCTTATTGATTCGCCATTTCTGGGACTGCT
Organism: Phyllobates terribilis; assembly: GCF_046119375.1. Lineage (NCBI taxonomy): Eukaryota > Metazoa > Chordata > Amphibia > Anura > Dendrobatidae > Phyllobates > Phyllobates terribilis. The sequence continues at coordinate 360,988,641 of NW_027362761.1, forward strand.
GAAAGGTGATATTATTAGCTGCAGAAGGGGGTAGTATTCATGGCCCCTTCCCTGGCTATTAATATCATCCCGCAGCTGTCTGTTTAGCCTTTTCTGGTTAGATTTAATAGGGGGGCCCCACATCAATTTTTTTCTGGGGTCCCCCTGTAATCTAGCCAGTAAAGGCTAAACAAACAGCTGTGGGCTGATATTAATAGCCAGGGAACATTGTTGGCTAATGGCCCCTTCCCCGGATACTAATATCAGCCCCCAGCTTTACCTCTGCTGGTTATATGAATGACACGGGAGCCCACACCATTTTTTTTTTTTTACATTTTAGGCTCTGTGCCCACAATCCGGACATAGTATCGCTTTGGACGCATATTTTTGCTGTGTCTAAAACGTTGCATTCTATTGAACGCAGGTAAATTCGCATATGTTCACTGAACCATGCAGATTTATCGCATTCAATACTTTCTAGTGGTCAAATTTCTGCTGCGGAGACTAGCGACTCCGCAAGAGAATTTGACATGCTGCGGTCCTGAAAGACGCGCTGCATGTCAGTGTCCACAGGTGATTCACAGCCTCTGATGGAATCATAGTGGACATGGGATTTCTAGAAATCCCATCCACTATGCTGTAACATCTGGACGGTGCGGGTTTGACGCTGTATAAACACGCAGCGTCAAACCTGCAGCGGCTCCTGATCGTGGCCATGTACCCAAACTCACTTGCAGCATGTCAATTTCTGTAGCAGATACGCCAGTCTCCGCTGCAGATTTTGACCGATTGAAGCGTCATTATATGCAGTGGATTCACATGTACCGACAACAAAAGTGTGGCATTAGAACACAGCGTTTTGGACGCAAAAATAAGTTGCATCCAAAGCACTGCTTGTTGCTGTTCATGGGGACGTAGCGGCTAACTAAACAGCTGTGAGCTGTTAATAATAGCCAGGGACCATGTTTTCCTAATGGCACTTTCCTAGGCTAAAAATAGCAGCTCACAGCTGCCCCAGAAATTACACGAATGGAAATGCTAATGAAGATTGGGTGAATGGGATTAGCTGACACCTGCTATTTTGTTTGGTGATGACAAGGTGTCAATCAGACCCTTTCATCACCAAACCTAATTAAAGTAAAAGTAAAGAGCTAAATAAACACACAGAGTAAACACTTTATTTGAAATACAACAGACAGATTCTTTAATCATTTAAAATTAACCAATATACTCACCCCAGTTCTGACGGTAATCTAAGGGTTAAAGCAATGTCTCACCAAAATAACTTTATTTAGCTCCAAAAAGCATTCATTGATGTAAAAAAACGCTTAAAAAAACACAGCAAAAAGGTGCGGTTTTTTTGCAGCGTTTTTCCTGCCAAGGAGATGCAGAAACGCTGCAGAAATTTCTCCTTCAAATCCTGAACGTGCAAACATAGCCTAAGTGTTTTAGGACTGCAGATTGGGTTTATTGTCCACATTCTCAGGGCTTATCCATTTCCAATTGTTAAGTTGTGTCATAGTATTTTCAGGAAATGTATCCTGCTTTTGGTATAATGACGGGGGTAGATAATATCATCTCCTGGACGGTCAAGGGTCTAAGTGTTACCAACCAGAGACAAGTACTTTTTCAGTTTATCAAACAAGATCAAAACTCAATTGGTTTACAAAAAAACACAAGTCCCGAGAATCTACACTTGGATCTCATCAACATCATTCTACTTTTAGTTTGCTCTCTGGAGGCAACATCATCTTAAAGAGGTTGTCCATTACTTTAGCACTGATGACCTATCCTCAGCATAGCTCATCAATGTCTAATCAGTCAGGGTCCGACACCCAGTGCCCCGGCCGATCAGCTCTTATCGGTGTCAGCAGCCACCAGCCGGAAATACTCACTTGTAGAGCTGGCCATCTTCTGATAGTAGCCACCGTAGGGTACTACACATTCGCCTCCTATTCATTGGAATAGGAAGTGGATGTGTAGTACCAAGCCCCGGCCACTATCAGAAAACGGAGAAGCTCCACAAGTGAGTATTTCCGGCAGACGTCGACCGCCACTGACACCAAGAACAGCTGATTGGCAGGTGTCCGGGCGTTGGACCCTGATCGATCAGACATTGATGACCTCTCCTGAGGATAGGTCATCAATGCTAAAGTAATGGACAACCTCTTTAAATAAATTAAAATATACCATTCCAATGTACATGGACACTTGCTGACTTTGGCTATTATTTGTCATAATCACGGTGTTAATTACTCCACCTTGCTGCATTACAGAACTTAACATCCTTTTATTCTAGAAGCGACTACAGCTCCGATCAAAATAGTAGGTGACTAACAAATACTTATCTTGGCAGGATTTAAGGTACTACACCAATACCACAGCTTCACATTGCGGAGGCTCAGCCTTTTATTTATAAAATAGACTACCCAAGACTATTTTCGGTTCGAGTGCTGTCCGTGGAAAAAACAGACAGCACTCGGAGCAATGTTATTCAATGAGGCCGCGCAGATGAGCACTTTTCACTGACTAAGGCTGCATGCCCACTATGCGTTTTTCAAGCGTCTTTGCTGCGGAATTCCCACAGCGAAAACGCTTAAAAAACGCTTGGTAATACGTGCCCCATGGTCTCCAATGATAATCCACATTGCGGAAAAATACGCAGCATGTGCATTAATTTTGCGTAATTGCCGCCATTAACTTGCATTGAAACACTCAATATCCGTGTCAGCACATTTGCACACATGGATATTATGGAATTCAATGTGCGGATGGTACCCGGGTCTGGAGAAGAGGAGACTCTCCTCCAGGCTCAGGTACCATAGAAACTGTAAAAAAAAGAATTTAAAATAAAAAATAAAGATTATACTTACCTTCTGATGGCCCCCGGTATCCTCAGCGATGCGTCCAGTCTGTTGTATGGGTCGCGGTGGTGTGAGGACCTGCCATGATGTCATTTAGACATGTGACAGGTCACGTGACCACTGACGTCGGCGGTCGCGTGACCTGTCACATGACTCAATGACGTCATCGCAGGTCCTTTCACACCACCGCGACCCATACAACAGACCAGAAGGAGCGGAGAAAATACCGAGGGCCATTGGAAGGTAAGTATAGTCTTAACTTTTTACCATTCTTATTCTTTTCTTTTAACTATTACTAGGTCACACTATATAAATCCATGCTGGTTGCATGGATTTATATAGTGTGACCAAGTTGTCAAGCACTTTTCCAAGTGATGCTAAAATCGCTTGGAAAAGCGCTTGATAACCCGCATGCAGAAATGCATGTGAAGAACGCTTGACAAACGCTTCTACCTGGCAGGAAAAACGCATGTAAAATCCGCATGCGTTTTTCCTGCCAGGGAGAAGCGGAAAAAATATGCAGCATTTCTGCATCGTGGGCACTTAGCCTTAATCTGCATGTAAAAAATATATATAAATAAATCGCAGCCAGCACTAGTTTCTTCAGTAAATCGGAGACTCACCCATTCAAGTCTATGGGTGCGCAAAAGAAAATTGGATGCCATACAGAGACACAGTATAGTGTCTGATCTTTTTCAAGTTGGTTACAGTTCTGTAACAGGAAACTGTAAATGATTAATAGCTGCTGAAAAAAAACAAAAAACAACCAAACAGACTGAACAAGAATGTCAAGTGAGAAAAAAAAATAGTCGCACTTTTCTGAATGAAAAGACGTTTATATGATCATACACCAATGTTAACTAGTTTAGCAATACTTCCAAAGTACAACGTGGAAACTTGTTATAGGGGCCCAATACATATTAGCTACCAAATCTAAATAATGCCCCAAGAATAGATGAAAAACTGCGGGAATTTTTTATTACAATAAATGAGTGTAATGCCTCGATTACTAGAATATGGTTTCAAGCAGTGATCAAGCATTCACAGGGCCCCCATACAATGTCTGGAGGCTGATAGAGGTGGCTCAGTGTTTAGCACTGCAGCGCTGGGTCCTGGGATCAAATCCCACCAAGGGCGACATCTGCAAGGAGTTTGTATGTTCTCCCCGTGTTTGTGTGGGTTTCCTCCAGTTTCTCCGGTTTTCTCCCACATTCCAAAGACATACTGATAGGGAATGTAGATTGTGAGCCCCAATGGGGACAGTGATAATGTCTGTAAAGCGCTGTGGAATATAATGGCGCTATATAAGCAATGAATAATAATTGAGTGCAGTACTTTGCCATCTTCATCATAGTCATAGACGCTGCATATGTGTGACCACCACTCCATCAAACGCCTATGGAACTAATTGCTTGGGTTTTCCATTCTATTCCTTGGGGAAGGGGATATTATATGGGTTTTCTCATCTGGGTGAACATAAGTACACTGCCCACCAGCCCCATAGCCTCCTGATCCATCGATGCACCGCTGTCCGATGCTGTTATCTGTGGCAGCGGAGGAGCGGTGTGACACTAGTGCTTACACAAGCTTGTGAGCGCTGTGCTTTTTGCCTTAGAGACCGGCCACTGTAGATAGACTGCAATGGTGGCAACAAGCAGAAAACAATAGTATTACAAATCCTTATTTTCTTGAGAATCGAGAGGATCTTTAATAGTAAGTGAATTGCAAAGTTTCCCATTTTACAAGCACTTTGCTCTTTTACCCATCTAAGATTATGAGAAAACCTCTTTAAAAATCATACATACAATCAGATCCCACAGTGATAAATGATTTAGAGACAAATGCTAATGGCTGTGTAAGAACTAATGTATTCCTAGGCTGATCTGGTCCCACAATAACTTAGAAAGTGGCCAAATTGTATTCTGTGGCTACCCAATGGTTTATTTGTGAGGCCGGAGAGGCAGACGTGAACACCCCAATGAATGGAAATGTCCTGTCCTACCTCAGCACCATGGACAGCATGTTGTTCTTGTCATCCATATCAATCAGGTGGTGATGGGGGGACATTTCAGTGGTTATCCTCATTATCCAGTTGGCTATCTCTGTATGGAAAATCTGCAGCAGAATCCTAAACATCATTGGTTGGAAGAGTAGACATTATTAAGAGTCCACATTTTAGAAGTGCTTCTTTTACTTTATTATGCAGTTATTTCATAAAAGAAGACGGGTCAGGGCATCTTCTTGCCACAATACAACATCTGAAAAAAAAAAAACTAGCTGTATCCCTGGTCATCGTGGACTTCATGGTGACCAAGTCAATAATAATTAAATTCAGATATTTCACTCATTTTTTGCTGATCTCTGTTCCTTTAAAAGTGGAATAATTAGATAGCAAAATTGTGAAATTTAAAACGTAACTTTTAATACGATATATAAAATGTGCCACTCACTTAGAAGCGAGTCGCTGGGCCAACCTGATCATTAACTGAAAAATATAGCCTAGAGACCGCCCCTATGTATATATAAAAAAATGGTTTATTGATCACCCCTGCAGTAAGGAGATCAAAAACCTGTGTAGGATAGATTCTATAACAGAAGGACCATAGAAAAACAGGGATCAGTGGAGAAAACCCTGTGTCAAACAGATACCCTCTATAATATAGATTTTTTTCCAGTCTGTGTAACCAAAATAGTCACTGAAACGTACTCAAGGTCCACACATTTACCTAGTAACCACGAGTCCATGAAGATAAAAGTGACATAAAAAAGTGATTATACATAGTATAGTCCGAGTGCAGACAACAACTTATCACAGTTCAATTATATAAGAGAAAAAAATGGAATTATCTCACCCATTCTTTCTTGATTAACAAGGGAGGAGGTAGATGTCCAGGGTTACCTTTGGAACACAAAGTGGGGACATGGGCTGACCCTATTATTCCCTGTCAGCTCACAATATTACTGACCATATGGGTTACCTATAGACTCCCCCCTATATGAATTGTCACCTCCCTGTTCCCTTCCCAAAAACTATGCTTCCACATGTAGTTGTTTCTGCACCGCGTCCGGTATATGAACCGCACGCTCCACTACTTCCTGAATCTGTGGAACGCAAGAAACTCCTCCCTCTTCCGGTTTCGCGAACGGCTGTTACAAATCACACATCCGCCTGAATGCAGACGCTGCGCTCCTCCCACATCAACTCCGAGGCTAGAGACGCATTCTGCGGTTCATTGCCGGCTGTTACACGTCACACAACCGCCTGAATGCAGATGCTACGGTCCGCCCACATCAGCTCCGAGGCTAGAGAAGCATACTGCGGTTCATTGCCGGCCCACGTGCCCCACATCAGTTCCGGAACGTGAGCCGCACAGACTGCGCTCCAAGAATACATAGCTGCATAGGCACATCCTCAATGTCCACTACATCAACCAAAGAGTGCGGGACGCACGCTCCGCATTCAAAACTCACAAACAGCACCCAATCAAACAAATAATTCCAAAATACCAATGACAATTAACCATGTCAAGGGAATGTTATGATTAGCTGATCTATTAGATGCAGTGAATTTTTGATTACATATAGTCAATGACATTTATTTTATTTTATAGATATTAGGTGAACCGGACCATAGGGTTACAGCTTTACAGTCATAAGTCCAGGATACACCAGATTTGTTGCGTAGTTTGGATGGCCTTATAATAGATCCTCAGGCCCTAATGGGGAGTGTGGACGTTGAGGCCCTTTACTCCTCCATCCCACATGACAAGGGATTGGAGACAGTTAACCATTTCCTGAGGATGAGAGGTTGCCAGTTTGAGGCACATAATACCTTTATATTAAAATTGTTACAATTCTGCCTGACACACAATTTCTTCTGCTTCAACCGGAAGCTCTACCACAAAATAAGGGGAACCGCTATGGGGAGCCCCTGTGCCCCTCCGTATGCGAACCTTTACCTAGGTTGGTGGGAAGAGACCAGAGTTTTTGAAGGGGAAGCAGAGGGGATAGCAAAAAAGATTGACATCTGGACACGTTATATAGATGATGTCTGTACTGTACATATAAGAAAAAATAGAATTAGTCTTACAGGTAATTCGGTTTCTAAGACCCTCCACAACAGCACCACCTGGAGGTTGTCTCCCCATCCTAATTAGGGACAGGAAACACAAGAGGTTAAATAGCCCCTCCCCCATACTATCCCCAGTGTTTTCAAAGGACCACACAAGATGAATGCTTCAATAATATTTTATTAACACTAAGGAATTTTTCTCATAAATCAAGAAAGGGGGGGGGGATTACCCGTGCTGTCGTGGAGGGTCTTAGAAACCGAATTACCGGTAAGACCAATTCTATTTTCTCCAGTCCCCTCCACGACAGCACCACCTGGAGCAATACCAAAGAATGAGTTTTAGGGAGGCACAACCGCCTGAAGGACTTTCCTTCCCAATGCTAGGTCTTAATTTGACATTACATCCGCCCTGCAAATCTGCTTGATGGATGCGCTAGTCTTTTCAGCCCAGGAGACAGACATAGCTCTGGTGGAATGAGCTTTCAATGATTCTGGAGGAAGTAAATCTTGATTTTTATACGCCTCACAAATAGCTTTTTTAATCCGATTTGCCAGTGTGTTTTTGGAGATTTTCTTCCCTTTGTTGGGGCCTCCATATTGCACAAATAGGCTCTGATCCTGTCTCCAGGACTCAGTCTGACTTAAGTAGAAGATAATAGTCCTTCTAACATCCAGCGAGTGGAACTCCTCTTTCCTGCTATTTGATGGATTCTGACAAAAGGAGGGAAGGATTATAGGCTGAGACATATCGAATTCAGATGAGACTTTGGGAAGAAATGAAGGCTCCAACTGGAGGATTATTCTGTCTTCCAAAACACGAACGTAAGGCTCTCTGATGGAAAGTGCTTGAATTTCCTCCACTCTCCTAGCTGTAGTCAGGGCTATCAACAATGCTGCTTTCCATGACAGCTGGTCTATTTGAGATTCAGATATTGGCTTGAAAGGTTGCATGGTAAGACCTTTAAGAACCGTATTGAGATCCCAAGGCGGAACATTTCTTGCTCTCGTCGGGTTTATTCGTGATGCAGCCGTCATGAATCTCCTAGTCCATCTGTTTTGGGCCAAGTCAGTATCAAAATAGAAGCTTAGGGCCGAGATCTGGACCTGAAGAGTGCTTGGTCTTAATCCTTTAGACAGACCGTTTTGCAAAAAATCCAGAATCTTAGATATATTCGGCTGAAAGGGATCTAGTGTATGAGGGTCATACCACAGCTTGAAGGTCTTCCAGAGCTTTCCATAAATGGAGTTCGTGACCTGCTTCCTGCTTTTCTGCAATGTATGGATTACCTCCTCTGAAAAGCCTCTGGTTTTCAGGATGGTGGCTTCAGAAGCCAGGCTACTAAGGAGAGATTCTGAGGGGTTGGATGGTAGATCGGACCCTGATGCAAAAGATCGTGCATCTGAGGATGAATCAACGGATCTGCCACCTTCAAACTGTTCAATATTCCGAACCATGCCCTTTTGGGCCACATCGGAGCTATGAGGATTGTTTTTACCCTTTCGGCCCTGATTTTTTGTAAAGTCCTTGGTAAAAACGGAATTGGGGGAAACGCATATGCGAGTCTGACATTCCAAGGATGAGCAAACGCGTCTATCCACGCTGCCGGATCCTTGGGATCCAGGGAGAAAAAAAAGGTTTTTACTTTCGAGTTCTCGTGGTTTGCGAACAGATCCACTTCTGGATTTCCCCATTTCTGTACAACCATGTGGAATATCTTCCAGTTCAGACTCCATTCCCCCGGATGAATATCCCTTCTGCTTAATAAATCTGCCTGTTAATTGTCGGAGCCCTTCAGGTGCACAGCCGACAGGGATAGGAGATGAAGCTCTGCCCAGCGAAAGATCATTGCTCAGATTAACTGCAGGTTTCTGTTCCTTGTGCTTCCCTGATGTCTCAGGTGGGCTACCATTGTCATATTGTCCGAGTATATTCTGACATGTGACCCCTGGAGTAGGGACTCGGCTGCCAGAAGGGTCTCTTCCAAAGCTTTCAATTCTCTTAAGTTCGAGGACTGATCCGCAATTTCTTGCGACCAAATTCCCTGAAAGGCCACCTGGGAGACTATGGCTCCCCATCCCCTCTTGCTGGCGTCTGTCTTGACTGACACAAACGGATGCTGAAACCATACTGTTCCCTTTTCCAGATTTCTCGGACAAAGCCACCATCTTAAAGATACTTTCACCTGCTCTGGTAGATGAATTCTGCTGGTGAGGGAACTTAGAGATCTGTCCCAGTGGGAAAGGATGAAGCTCTGGAGAACCCTTGTATGTGCTTGAGCCCAAGGTACCACTTGAATAGAGGAGGTTATGGTCCCCAGGACGGACATGGCAAATCTTATTGAGACCTTGTTCTGGTTCATTAGTGCATGGACTTTTGACCTCAGCTGAATTTGCTTTTGCCTTGGCAAAAACGAGGCCTGCTGCTGGGAATCTAGAAGAATCCCCAAAAAGGTCTTCTTGGTGGAGGGAAGTAGATCCGACTTGTTGCGATTTATCAGCCATCCCAATGATTCCAGAGTATGAAGAGTCATCTGGAGGTGCTCCTTCAATATTGGGACTCAGGGAGCCATTAATAAAAAATCGTCCAAATATGGAACGATACCGATATCCCGTCTTCTTGCAAAGGCCACTACTTCCGCCATGAGCTTTGTGAACAAGCGGGGAGTCGACGAAATCCCGAAGGGAAGCACGCTGAACTGAAAATGATGTATTCTTTGATTATGACTTACAGCAAACCTGAGGAACTTCCTGTAAGAAGGATGAATTGGCACATGATAGAACTGCAAGAGGCGTACTATTGTTGCCATCACAAAATCTTCCCCAATCAGTGGAATTGTGGACTTTAAAGATTCCATCTTGAACCTTCTGTATTTTACATATTGGTTGAGACGTTTCAGATTGAGAATTATCCTGTAGGCACCTGATGCCTTTTTTAACAAGACTATTCGAGAATAGTGACCTTCTCCTCGTTCTCGGCCAGGAACTGTTGATATTACTCCTGCATTTTGTAAATCCTGAAGACCTGATATTGGGACTTTCTGAAATCTTGAGGAAGACAAGGTTGTTATCTCTACTCTTCTTGGTGGGTAAGCAGCGAAGTCAATTTTGACTCCTGTTCCCACTATCTCCAGTATCTTTCTATCTGTTGATATTAGCCGCCACTGTGGAAGGAAACTTGCAATCCTGCCTCCTACCTTCCTGGCGTCATTGTCTGTCTTGTCTTAAGTTTTGAAAAATATTCTTCCCTCTTCCACCTTTGGGGTAAGACCAGCGACCGTATTTTCCTTTGCCTCTATAGTGAAACGATTGCTGTTGCTGAGATGGAAGAAATGGCCTCTTTCTAAAGTTTTTTGGAACTTTTGGCTCTGGTAAAGATTTTTTCTTTTCTGAAGCTTTTTCTAATAGCTCATCGAAGGCCGAACCAAACATATATTCTCCTTTAAACGGGATGGAACAAAGCTTTGATTTTGACACATTATCTCCGCTCCACATCTTCAGCCACAAAGGCCTTCTCGTGGAATTAGAATTGCAGCAAGATCGACAGTACTATCCAACAGACTCTGCAGAGGTATCTGCTAAGAATCTTGTGGCTTTCTGCAGTAGGGGGAAGAGATGCAAGAAGGTCCTCCCTGGGAGTACCTTTCCAGAGATGATCCTCTAATTGCTGTAACCAGAGGAACATGGATCATGCTACACAAGTCGAGGCGATTTGTCCTCAGGGAAGCCGCAGATGTTTCCCATGTCTTCCTCAACAGGCTGTCCATCTTCCTCTCCATTCGATCCTTTAGTTGGGAGGAATCTTCAAATGGAAGGGTCGTCTTTTTCGCCACCCTCGCAGCTTGAACATCTACTTTTGGAATCTCTGACCATGCTTTAGTCATACTCTCATCTAGCGGGAATCTCTCTTTCATTTCTCCAGCAATATTTAACCTTTGTTCCGGAAACTCCCATTCATCCATGATGAGACTACGGATATTGTCGTGCACCGGGAACACTAGCTTTTTCTTCGACTTCAAGCCCCCAAACATCTCATCCTGGATTGTACAGGTTTTCTGCTCTTCCTCCACCTGCATAGTGTCCCTCACTTGCAACAACAACTCTTCCATATTTTCTGATGAAAAATAGTACTTTTTGTCCTCACTTCGCTGATCTGCACTCAGGTCACCTTCTCAAGCTCTTCCATAGAAATATTTTCCTCTGAGTCTGAAGTATCCCTGACTGGATACTTCCTCTTTTTAGCCGGGGAGGACCCTCAGCCCTCGCTTGCTGGAAGGACTGTGAGAAGGAAGCTAGTGAGGACTGTATTTCCTGCCGGACCATTCCCCTAACTTCTTCCATAAGGGACGGCTATTCCTCTTTCACAATAGTCTCCGTACATCTCTGGCACAGGGGTTTCTTATGGCCTGAGGTAAGATTTTTTTCTACAAATGGCACATCTGCATATTGTAGTACTTTCACCCACTTTCGGTGCAGGATCCTTGTCTCCCTAAAATTAGAAGGGAAGATTTATTTAAACTTTTTGGATCCTGCTCAAGAGTGGGGAATAACCTATCCCAGGAGTACTTACTGGGGCTGGGTTCACGCCGGGCTCTGCAGATGCAGGCTTTGAGACAACACCTTCCATAGATACAGACATTTTCTGTCCTACCTTATCGGTGTCTTCTTATCTGGGCCTCTTATAGAAGGAACCGAGATCCACCGCCGACTCCCACCAATCAGGTGGAAGTTTTCCTCCATTTTAGGGAAAAACCAAGGTTTCAAATTTCCCGCCGCGGCCCCATGTGGTCCACTGTGGAACGCAAACCGGAAGTGACGTCGCCGATCGAACACTGCATACTTCCGGTGCGTCCTGCATGTGCGCCGGACGCTGCCATGGAGGACGGAGGACAATCCACAGGCTGAGGAGCTACAGGAGGCCCCCAGCCCACCACCCACTCAGCCTTACCTGAAGGCGCAGGAGAGTGGGGAGGTCCCGCTCCGGAGGGAAAGGGAGCTAACAGGGGAGGAAGGCTAGAGGCGCTCAATCCCTGCAGCCCGGCTCAGGTTTATGTTATTAGGGAACTGCTCGCCGGCCACAGCTACCCTAGGAACCTCTTCATCCCATAGGGACAGGAAAACACTGGGGATAGTATAGGGGAGGAGCTATTTAACCTCTTGTGTTTCCTGTCCCTAATTAGGATGGGGAGGCAACCTCCAGGTGGTGCTGTCGTGGAGGGAATTGGAGAAACATGGATTTCTCTGGAATAAGACACTGGATCACAGATATCAAGGTATCCTTGTACTCAGCTTCCTATGACCTACATGCCCATATGGACGGCTTAGGAGGGTTGATCCTACTGATACTACAGATTCCCTTAAAGTGGATTTCTCCTCTAAATAGCATTGATAATCTTTTATCATGACAGAGAAAGCTACAAGGTGATGAAGCAAACTGCCCATCAAACATCATTTAAAATCGGTTCTCCCAGCAGTTTCCACATTAAAGGGAATCTGTCACCACTTTGGAGTTATCAGACCTCTACTATGGCCATACAGTTTATAGAAAAGTAAATATATACATACCTGTATGGCCCATAGTAGAGGTTTGATTGCAGAGAAAAGCGCTTTAATCAATTCTATTTTGTACAGGCTTGGCGTCTGGGGGACGCCAAGCAATCCCCGCCTATGTGCTTATTATTCCCCCAAATCCCCAGCTATATGTTTAATTATCATATTCCCCCCTCCCCTGCATGTCACAGAGCCCTGTGACGTGCACTGTGCTCCCTGACTTCCCGGGCACGAGCAAAGCGCCGCTCACATAGAGCGCACTTTGCTTCATCCAGGCCCCGTCTGCCTGTGCACTGCGCCGCAAGTTTCTATTGCGCAGGCGCCGGGGAGTCACTGTCACTCCCCAGCGCCTGCGCAACAGAACCCTGCAGCGCAGAGCATGGAGAGACGGGCCGGGATGAAGCAAAGCGCGCTGTATGTGAGCGGCGCTTTGCCCATGCCCAGGAAGTCAGGGAGCACAGTGTACGTCAGAGGGCCCTGTGACGTGCAGGGGAGGGGGGAATATGATAATTAATCATATAGCCAGGGATTTGGGGGAATAATAAGCACATAGCCGGGGACTGCTTGGCGTCCGGGGGACGCCAAGCCTGTACAGAATAAAGTTGATTAAATCGCTTTTCTCTGCAATCAAACCTCTACCATGGGCCATACAGGTATGTATAGATTTTCTTTTCTATACCCTGTATGGCCATAGTAGAGGTCTGATAACTCCAAAGTGGTGACAGATTCCCTTTAAGTAGTTTGGATGGGTCTGTTGCTGAACAGCTTCCATGGCCAAGGCACGATCAGGCAAGGCTGATTTTGCTGCAGGACTTTTCCCTCAACAGATTCAAACTAAATCATCTAGAATTAGCTAATGGTTTTAAAGGGAACTTGTCATTACATTGCCGTGGTTCAAGCAGCAAGAACCAGAGCAGAACTTATGTTAAATACACTGGTGATGCCCAGTGCGCTGTGAGGATTCTCCGGCACCAGCGGTCATGTGACAGCAAGTATGCGATAGGTATGCTCCTGGTCACATTCCGACCTCGCCCAATGCAAGTGTATTGAATGAAGCTGGAAACATCTACTCAGAATGTAGCCAGGATCATAAAACAGAGGAGACGCCTGATCAAGACAAATGACGCCCATCGGACCGAACCACACTGTAGCGGAGTATAATAAAAGCTATTTTTTGTGTTATGCAGAGTGCACTGGGGACATATATTCAGCATTCTAGAATGCTGTATATGAGGGCGTACAGGAGCTCACAGTACTTTATATGGGAAAAACCTGGTGAAAGGTTCCCTTTAAGACTGGACAACCCCTTTTAGGACAAATATTTCCTACAGACCAGAGCAGTGACTATGGGCGCCACCTGTAAAACTGCATATGCCAATTTATTCTTGGAACTGTAAGACAAAAATTGTGTTCAAACATACAGCATGCAAGAAAAGGGTTGAGTTATTCTTTAGCTACGATTCATTGATGATATCCTCTTCATCTGGCAGCGTACACATGAACCGCTGAATCAATGTCTTTCCCTCAATATCAATTATCTGAATTGATTTCCTTGACATCAGCATTCAGAAGGAGACCTCTGGCATGTTCCATACCACACTCTTTCGGAAATCTACCAATGTGAATGCTATTCTACATGCCCGGTTGTCACATCCCAAACACGTCATTAGTGCTATCCCAAAAGGACAATCTATCAGAGCTGGGAGGATCTGAGACCAACCAATAGAATGGTCAATGCGTTGAAGAGGCGATTCTTACCAAGAGGCTACTGGTAACGAAATATTGACTAGCTAACCATGCTGCAAAGCAATGTCGGCGTGATGATCTCTATTCTAAGGTGAGCAAAAAACAGCAATCTAAAGAAGAACATGTCCCTGTAATTGCTGGTTTTCTTAGTCATTGGGACGAGGCGCTGGAAATATTTAAAAAATATTGGCCAATTTTATTGCCAGACTAGGATCTTAAACAATTTACCTCTCCGACACCATAACTGGTGGTTAGACATGTACAGACGCTGCGTGACATTCTTGTCCATAGCCACTATACTTCATCTTCTAGGTATTTATTTGACTCTCGTGGTCTCAAATGATGAACTGCTCCGCATGCAGATTTATGACTACAACTGACAGATTTTTAGACTCCTCTGGACAGAAGGAATATAGAATTGTACATTATTAACATACTAAAAAGGCCAATGAAATAGGTATATGTGGTTCATTACCCTAACAGACCAAACAGATACAGCATATACTGCACAGTATGTCACACCCAATATGTAATATACACAGGGTACTGATATAGTGTGATTACCATGTGGGGCCAAGGTGATATCTCCACTAGGCAAAGGTTACACCAGTAGCAATAAGACGAAGAACTTGGCACTCAAAATGACTCAATAAATTTTGAAAATTTAATTGAGGAAAAAAATAGTACAATACACAAACGTTTCAGTCATGTATGACCTTCCTCAGTGTACAGAAATTTTCGGTGCTGGACAGGAATTAGAGGTACTGTGTCCAGCTTCTATCCAAACCACTGGGTGGTATCATAACTTGGGTAATGGCGGTGGGAACACAGCGGCGGACACCATGTTCCCACCGCCATTACCCAAGTTATAAGATACCACGCAGTGCTTTGTATAGATGCTGGACACAGTACCTCTAATTTCTGTCCAGCACCGAAGATTTCTGTACACTGAGGAAGGTCATACATGACTGAAACGTTTGTGTATTGTACTATTTTTTCCACAATTAAATTCTCAAAATTTATTGAGTCATTTTGAGTGCCAAGTTCTTTGTATTATTGCTCTGTGGTTGGACCCTACTTGTGCACCGATCTGCCACAGGAACGCGGTAGCCTACCATATTTACACCAGTAGTAATAGGCATAAGGTGGACGGAGTGCATAAAACATAGGTCATACGTCCACATTAGTCCAGTGTTGGCGGTAAAGTACTTGATTATAGACCACTTAATCCATGGGGTAAATGTCTCCTATCACTTTGGCCCCACATGGTAATCACACTATCAATACCCTGTGTATATTACATATTGGCTGTGACACATACTATGCAGTATATGCTGTATCTGTTCGGTATACAACCCCTGGCAAAAATTATGGAATCACCGGCCTTGGAGGATGTTCATTCAGTTGTTTAATGTTGTTGAAAAAAAAGCAGATCACAGACATGGCACAAAACTAAAGTCATTTCAAATGGCAAATTCAGGGCTTTAAGAAACACTAAAAGAAATCAAGATAAAAAATGTGGTACTCAGTAAGGGTAATTTTTTTCTGACCAAGAAGAGGGAAAAAAATTATGGAATCACTCAATTCTGAGGAAAAAAATTATGGAATCATGAAAAATAAACACACAAAAGAACACTCCAATACATCACTAGTATTTTGTTGCACCACCTCTGGCTTTAATAACAGCTTGCAGTCTCTGCGGCATGGACTTAATGAGTGACAAACAGTACTCTTCATCAATCTGGCTCCAACTTTCTCTGATTGCTGTTGCCAGATCAGCTTTGCAGGTTGGAGCCTTGTCATGGACCATTTTCTTCAACTCCCACCAAAGATTTTCAATTGGATTGAGATCCGGACTATTTGCAGGCCATGACATTGACCTTAGGTGTCTTCTTTCAAGGAATGTTTTCACAGTTTTTTCTCTATGCATTATCATCTTGAAAAATGATGTCATCATCCCCAAACATCCTTTCAATTGATGGGATAAGAAAACTGTCCAAAATATCAATGTAAACTTGGGCATTTATTAAAGATGTAATGACAGCCATCTCCCCAGTGCCTTTACCTCACATGCAGCCCCATATCATCAATGACTGTGGAAATTTGCATGTTCTCTTCATGCAGTCATCTTTATAAATCTCATTGGAACGACACCAAACAAGTTCCAGCATCATCACCTTGCCCAATGCAGATTCGCGATTCATCACTGAATAGGACTTTCATCCAGTCATCCACAGTCCACGATTGCTTTTCCTTAGCCCATTGTAACCTTGTTTTTTTCTGTTTAGGTGTTAATGATGGCTTTTGTTTAGCTTTTCTGTATGTAAATCCCATTTCCTTTAGGCGGTTTCTTACAGTTCGGTCACAGACATTGACTCCAGTTTCCCCCCCATTCGTTCCTCATTTGTTTTGTTGTGCATTTCCTGTTTTGGAGACATATTGCTTTAAGTTTCCAGTCTTGACGCGTTGAGGTCTTCCTTGGTCTACCAGTATGTTTGCCTTTAACAACCTTCCCATGTTGTTTGTATGTGGTCCAGATTTTAGACACAGCTGACTGAACAACCAACAACTTTTGCAACACTGCGTGATGATTTACCTTCTTTTAAGAGTTTGATAATCCTCTCCTCTGTTTCAGTTGATATCTCTCGTGTTGGAGCCATGATTCATGTCAGTCCACTTGGTGCAACAGCTCTCCAAGGTGTGATCACTCCTTTTTAGATGCAGACTAACGAGCAGATGTAATTTTATGCAGGTGTTCGTTTTGGAAATGAAAATTTACAGGGTGATTCCATAATTTTTTCCTCAGAATTGAGTGATTCCATAATTTTTTCCTCTGCTTGGTCTGAAAAAAAATTACCCTGAGTACCACATTTTTTAATCTTGATTTCTTTTCGTGTTTCTTAAAGCCCTAAAGTTGCCATTTGAAATGACTTTAGTTTTGGGCCATGTCTGTCATCTGCTTTTTTTAACAACATTAAACAACTGAATGAACATCCTCCGAGCCCGGTGATTCCATAATTTTTGCCAGGGGTTGTATGTGGTTCATTACCCTAATTCATTGAGCACATATTCCCTTTTTAATATTTTACTGTTTTGCAATTAGTGGGTTTATACAATCAACTTGCAGCGTGTGAGATAGTCAGTAGCGCCATTGTGGATTTTGTATGCTTTCAGAATTGTACGTTATATCAACTGTCAATCTACAGTGGTTATCTTTTTGGCGTCCTATCCATGTGTCCAACTACTATAATTAGGCCTCACCTCCAGAGAGCTTCATGCATGTGTATTGGAGCATATCAAGGATATTAAAGGGGTTGTCCACTACTCTTACAACCCCTTTCTCAATCACTATGGTCCCCCTTATAAAATAATAACATCTATACTCACCTCCAGTGGAGGCGTTGTTCCAATGGTGTCAGCCCTGGCTCTCCAATAACAAAGTCATGCGACCTTCTTCTAACAAATTAGACATCTGAAGGAAGTCAGAGCTGCGGCTGTTCTCTCACTTCTTCCAGTTGTCCGAAGGAGGGGAGAGGGAAGCGTCCGCTGATTAGGAGCGGGGATCAAGTGACATAACATCTCACAAGCCTTAGAAGATCCAGTGCCAACAACGCTGGCATGGTGCCCACACCGGAGGGGAGTATCGTTATTATTTTAGAAGGAAAGAACATGGTGATTGAGTAGTGGACAACCCCTTTAAAAATGCAATGGCAAAAAGTCTGAGAGAGTAAGATACAATCTCCCAACTGAAACCAATTACACGCCATTTCAGACTACCATCCTCATCGGTGGCAGGAACTTCGAGTCAGAGGGATTGACCTGATAAATTTGGGGTCATGTGGGGGCAATATTAAGAAGAGATTGGTCCAAATCGAGCACAAGTGGATTACCGTGTTACAAACATTATCACCACTTAGTTTGAATGACCAGTTGTGTTTTGCTTGTTTTCTTTAGAGCTCTTTTAGGCTGTGTGCCCACGATGCGTTTAAGCGTTTCCGCAGCGGCAAAAACGCTGCAGAAGGCCTGCCATGGTAGAAGGCCTGCCATGTTCCCCAATGATAGTCCGCATGTGCTGTGCACATGCTGCGGATTATCATTGCGGAAAAAAATGCAGCACTACCAATTATTTTGCGGAAGGGCTGCCTTTTCGCCACCATTTACTTGCATTAGACGCATGTATTCCGCTTCACTAGATAAGCACATGCGGAATAGATGCGTTCAATGTGCGGATGGTACCCGGGTCTAGAGGACAGGAGACTCTCCTTCGGACCCGGGTACCATAGAAACTGTAAAAAATAAAAATTAAAAAAAAGAAGAATAAAATAAAAAATAAATATTATATTTACCTTCTGATGGCCCCCGGTGCGCTCGTCCTCCCATGCCGGCAGATCGCGATGGACTGGAGGAACTGCGCTGACGTCATAATCATGTGACGGGTCACGCGCCGCTGACGTCGCCAGGTCCTTCAGTGTAGTGTACCGCGATCTGCCGGCAGCCAGGATGGAGCGAAGCAAGACTCCAGGGAACATCAGAAGGTAAGTATAGATTTTTTTTTTTTTTTTTTTTTTTTTTTAACCATTCTTTGGGGTCAGACTATATAAATCCATGCCGTTTGCATGGATTTATATAGTGTGACCAAGTTGACAAGCACTTTCCAAGTGATGCTAAAATCGCTTGGAAAGCGCTTGTCAACCCGCATGAGGAAATGCATGTGAAGAACGCTTCACATCCGCATGCCCCTGGCAGGAAAAACGCATGTACAATCCGCATGTGTTTTTTCTGCCAGGGAGATGCAGAAACGCTCAGGAAAAATCCGGAGCATTTCTGCATCGTAGGCACATAGCCTTAGATGTTCTTTTAGATTGCCATTTCATTCTTTCATCTGTCTCATGGATATGAGTGGGCATATTATAGATGTTTTTTTTAAAGACGGTTCCTTTAGTTATACCATTTTTTATTAGGCTCTTTTTTTGTTTTCTAGTGTACTTTTTATTAATTGAGATATATAGATATATTCAGCATAAGCGGTGTTTTAATTTTTGTCCTTTATTTATTATCTTTTTCACATACATCTCCCTCGCTTTTCCTACCACGTAGACAAACTCCGTTTGGTCCCCAGCTGGCTCTTTAAAGGTTTTCTCTGAAACACTGCAGCATTTCAGAGTAAAACACGGCTGGATACAATCGAGCAGATAGGCTCTGAGTCACATTGAACACGGTTTGGGCAGTATGAATCTAATGACAAAATACCCTTTAACAAAAAATAAAAAATCCCCTGAAAAAAAAACATGAATTATTATACACACGGCAGTGCATAAAAAGAGCTAAAGTGAATAGAGTGCAACTTCTGTCTTTTATTTTAAGAGCATTATCAACAGTGGAAGAAGAAACTAGGAACTCGGTAATCGGACGTAAAATCTGTACCACTAGAATTTGATTGCAGATTTCTTCCCTACTGAATTTCCATGCAGGAAATTTGTACTTGGTTAAAATCTCATTGACTTGCATGTAAATGATTCTGCTGCAGATTTTCCATACAGAGATAACCAATTGGATAATGAGGATAACAACTGAAATGTCCCCCCATCATCACCTGATTGATATGGATGACAAGAACAACATGCTGTCCATGGTGCTGAGGTAGGACAGGACATTTCCATTCATTGGGATGTTCACGTCTGCCTCTCCGGCCTCACAAATAAACCATTGGGTAGCCACAGAATACAATTTGGCCACTTTCTAAGTTATTGTGGGACCAGATCAGCCTAGGAATACATTAGTTCTTACACAGCCATTAGCATTTGTCTCTAAATCATTTATCACTGTGGGATCTGATTGTATGTATGATTTTTAAAGAGGTTTTCTCATAATCTTAGATGGGTAAAAGAGCAAAGTGCTTGTAAAATGGGAAACTTTGCAATTCACTTACTATTAAAGATTCTCTCGATTCTCAAGAAAATAAGGATTTGTAATGCGATTGTTTTCTGCTTGTTGCCACCATTGCAGTCTATCTACAGTGGCCGGTCTCTAAGGCAAAAAGCACAGCGCTCACAAGCTCGTGTAAGCACTAATGTCACACTGCTCCTCCGCTGCCACAGATAACAGCATCGGACAGCGGTGCATCGATGGATCAGGAGGCTATGGGGCTGGTGGGCAGTGTACTCATGTTCACCCAGATGAGAAAACCCATATAATATCCCCTTCCCCGAGGAATAGAATGGAAAACCCAAGCAATTAGTTCCATAGGCGTTTGATGGAGTGGTGATCACACATACAGTTAGGTCCATATATATTTGGACAGAGACAACATTTTTCTAATTTTGGTTCTAGACATTACCACAATGAATTATAAACAAAACAATTCAGATGCAGTTGAAGGTCAGACTTTCAGCTTTCATTTGAGGGTATCCACATTAAAATTGGATGAAGGGTTTAGGAGTTTCAGCTCCTTAACATGTGCCACCCTGTTTTTAAAGGGACCAAAAGTAATTGGACAGATTAAATAATTGTAAATAAAATGTTCATTTCTAGTACTTGGTTGAAAACCCTTTGTTGGCAATGAATGCCGGAAGTGTTGAACTCATGGACATCACCAGATGCTGTGTTTCCTCCTTTTTGATGCTCTGCCAGGCCTTCACTGCGGTGGTTTTCAGTTGCTGTTTGTTTGTGGGCCTGTCTGAAGTTTAGTCTTTAACAAGTGAAATGCATGCTCAATTGGGTTGAGATCAGGTGAATAACTTGGCTATTCAAGAATATTCCACTTCTTTGCTTTAATAAACTCCTGGGTTGCTTTGGCTTTATGTTTTGGGTCATTGTCCATCTGTAGTATGAAACGACAACCAATCAGTTTGGCTGCATTTGGCTGGATCTGAGCACACAGTATGGCTCTGAATACATCAGAATTCATTCGGCTGCTTCTGTCCTGTGTCACATCATCAATAAACACTAGTGACCCAGTGCCACTGGCAGCCATGCATGCCCAAGCCATCACACTGCCTCCGCCGTGTTTTACAGATGATGTGGTATGCTTTGGATCATGAGCTGTACCACGCCTTCGCCATACTTTTCTCTTTCCATCATTCTGGTAGAGGTTGATCTTGGTTTCATCTGTCCAAAAAATGTTCTTCCAGAACTGTGCTGGCTTTTTAAGATGTTTTTTAGCAAAGTCCAGTCTAGCCTTTTTATTCTTGATGCTTATGAGTGGCTTGCACCGTGCAGTGAACCCTCTGTATTTACTTTCATGCAGTTTTCTCTTTATGGTAGATTTGGATATTGATACGCCTACCTCCTGGAGAGTGTTGTTCACTTGGTTGGCTGTTGTGAAGGGGTTTCTCTTCACCATGGAGATTATTCTGCGATCATCCACCACTGTTGTCTTCAGTGGGCACCCAGGTCTTTTTGCATTGATGAGTTCACCAGTGCTTTCTTTCTTTCTCAGGATGTACCAAACTGTAGATTTTGCCACTCCTAATATTGTAGCAATTGCTCAGATGGTTTTTTTTCTGTTTATGCAGTTTAAGGATGGCTTGTTTCACCTGCAGGGAGAGCTCCTTTGACCGCATGTTTACTTCACAGCAAAACCTTCCAAATGCAAGCACCACACCTCAAATCAACTCCAGGCCTTTTATCTGATTAATTGAGAATGACATAACGAAGGGATTGCCCACACCTGTCCATGAAATAGCCTTGGAGTCAGTTGTCCAATTACTTCTGGTCCCTTTAAAAACAGGGTGGCACATGTTAAGGAGCTGAAACTCCTAAACCCTTCATCTAATTTTAATGTGGATACCCTCAAATGAAAGCTGAAAGTCTGAACTTCAACTGCATCTGAATTGTTTTGTTTATAATTCATTGTGGTAATGCCTAGAACCAAAATTAGAAAAATGTGGTCTCTGTCCAAATATATATGGACCTAACTGTATGCAGCGTCTATGACGAAGATGGCAGAGTACTGCACTCAATTATTATTCATTGCTTATATAGCGCCATTATATTCCACAGCGCTTTACAGACATTATCACTGTCCCCATTGGGGCTCACAATCTATATTGCCTATCAGTATGTCTTTGGAATGTGGGAGGAAACTGGAGAACCCGGAAGAAACCCACACAAACATGGGGAGAACATACAAACTCCTTGCAGATGTTGTCCTTGGTGGGATTTGAACCTAGGACCCCAGCGATGCATTGTAGCAGTGCCAACCACTGAGCCACGGTGCTGCCCACCTCCATCACCCTCCAGACATTGTACGGGGGCCCTGTAAATGCTTGATCACGGCTTGGAACCATATTCTAGTAATTGGTGGGGCTTTTAAGGTGTTGTCTGAGACTTTATCATTGAAGACCTCTCTAGGTCATCAATGTCTGATCGGTGGGGATATGACACCTGGCACCTCCGCCCATCAGCTGTTCTTGGTGTCGGCTCAGTTGCAGAGCTGGGTAACAGAAGAGAGGCCGCGGTCCGGTACTGTATAGCTGCCCATTTATTAGACTATGCGGCAGATATACAGTAATTGGCAGTAAACAGAGCTGCAATGTGTAACTCCACAAGTGAGCAGTTCCAGCCGCCGGCACGGATAACAGCTGATGGGCGGGTGACTGGGGTGCTGGGTGCCGGACCTCTACCAATCAGGCATTGATGACCTGTACTAAACATAGACATCAATGTTAAAGTCCCAGACAGCCCCTTTAAAAGGGATTTCCAGGCTAAAATTACACTTCTACCATCTATTACTATGCCATATGCACAAATGGCAACATAAATGGTTATTTTTTCAGTGCTGCTTATCTAAAATTCTTCAGAAGGCCAAACAAATTTTTTTTTTTTTTTTACAGACACAATGGAAAACCATACTAAATGATGGAGATTTTCAGCGTGTAATGTCTACAGCCTGTAATGCAGACATGGAGAGGTTAGCAGCAGGCACACTAAGTTATGGATACTGCGCCAGCTCTGGGGCGCCGGTGCGATCCGCGATCCGTGCTCCGTGCTCCGGGATCCCGGGGACGTGCGAAGCTTTCAGCTGTTTTCCTGATTGTCAGAAGTGACGTCACACCGAGCGCCCTAATATCAGGGCTGACACCTGCGGGCACCAGCGCTGGGCACCTCCGGTCATGGCAGGGACACGTGACCTCCCTGACACTCAGCGCGAGGCAGTCAATCATCTGGGACGCGCACTGATCTGCGGCCGCAGCCAAACATCACATACATGATCCCTGCCTGACAGCCGGCACCACAACACCAGGACGTTACCTTCATGACACCGTCCGCTTTGCGCTCCCCACCGACCCGGTCTCTGACACAGAACCATCAGTCGCCACCGTTACATGTAAATTCCACCGTTAGATGACATCATCGTCACGTGTCCGGGGAAGGGTGTGACGTCATTGGATCACGTGACCACGCTCTGCGCGGCGAGAGAGGCATGAATGGACGTGCTGTAGCACAGGGCGCACCAGTGCGCATGTGCGAGGGCTGAGCTGGGTCCCTAGTATCTGCAGAAAGGCCATGATTTCAGGCACAGAAATCTCTGAGCAGTACTAAAGGGATGTGACTGTGTGGGGCCGGATGTGGGCAGAAATCAGTGGTGA
Source organism: Phyllobates terribilis (assembly GCF_046119375.1). Classification (NCBI taxonomy): domain Eukaryota; kingdom Metazoa; phylum Chordata; class Amphibia; order Anura; family Dendrobatidae; genus Phyllobates; species Phyllobates terribilis. The sequence goes on from NW_027362761.1 coordinate 361,012,439, forward strand.
TGCAACACTTCAGGATTCTACTTGTGATGTGTCAGAAGGTGCTAACGAGGTGGCGCTAGACAATCCACAATCCCGGTCAATAGTTGTCCCAGGTATCAAAGCACCACTCCAGCGGGTATTTTTATTGCTGCATTGCTACTACTCTAAGATCCCTGCCCCTAGTCTGATACTTTCCTGCCGCCGTCTTCCCCTTTTGTTGCGCCGCTCCCGTCTGTCTCTAGCAGTTTGTGACCTGCAGGATCGCTCCAGTGTTTGCTGGGCGAGACGGCGGTCACAACTCAATGTAAGTCTATGAGAGCTTCGTTCTTGTCTTATTCTGGCCTCACTGAGAGCTTGTGACGTAGCTCACTTCCGGCCAGTCAGAAGTTGCAGTCACAAGATGGTCCACGGGACCGGAGCGACGACGAATAAAGGTAAAGACGGCAGGTGAGTATAACACCGGGGGCAGGGACCTTAATTTAGTAGCACCACTCCAGCACTAAAAAAAAAACCTCTGGAGTGGTGCTTTAATTATTTTGAGGTCTGAATTAATTTTCTTTTCTCTTGTTTGGGGTCTTAATTATGGGGTCTGGTGTATATTTAGGGAGTTGTTGGCAAGTATAGATTTACAGTTCAATGACTACAAATGTCTTGTTTTGCTTTACAGCTGCAATCATTTTACCATGAATTTCTGCAGTTTTGCAATTCGTTTTTGTCACACAGATTTTGCAGGTGAAAGACAGGGTAACCTGTGTGCAAAAACATGGTGATGTCCTGCCCTCTGAGCTCACCGATCGGCTGCAGCGCTGCTGTTGTGATATCAGTGCTGGAGACAATACCAGACACTGGGAGCTGTGGCTGTGGGGTAAGTAAAGCCATACATCCCAACTTTTACAGAAGCAGCAGAAATTGTGCATCGCATTAATTTTTTTGTCACGTCCCTAACCACACTGGGGGACATGGTAGAAGTGAGGAGCATTCAATGGAAAACAAAGAGTACATGCAAAAGGAAGACACATTCAGAAAATGAGACTTTATTATGAAAAAAAGAGAACAAATATAACAGTGATTAAAAAAAAAAAAGGTGAGATATTGAGCAAGAATAAACCATGTCCTCAAGCCAAAATAATGGGCGCAACTATGTAGTTGGAACACACACAAAAAAATAATCCAAAAACCAATTCCCCCAATAATAATAATGTAATTTACCGTATTTTTCGGACTATAAGACGCACCAGACCATAAGACGCACCCCAAATTTTGGGGTGGAAAATAGGAAAAAAAAAAATCTTTTATAAGATGGGGTATGTCTTGTGGTCTGAATAGGTATCTTACCTGGGGGGCGGTGAAGTGGGGATCACAGGAGGCAGGGTCCCTCAGGAAGCCAGTGGAAGTGGAGAAATGCTGCGGACCCTGTGTGCGAGAAGGCGGTGCTCCAGCAGCAGGGAGTTGCAGTGGTGTTTGAGCAGGATCTCAGGAAGCAGGCCCTGCGTTCCCGACGGCGGCAGCAGAAGAGGTGAGATGCTGCGGGGCCGGTGTCTGGCTGTCGGAGATGAGACAGAGCGGCATGTGCTGCTTTTCTGGTGGCCTCTGCCATCTTCCTGAAGCCATGGGCCTCAGGGAAATGGCTGCCGAGCTCCCAGCCTAAGCATGCGCCGGCTCAGGCAGCCATTTTCTTGTAGATCACGGCTTCAGGAAGATGGCCGTTGCCACTGGAAAAGCAGCGCACGCTGCTCTGCCTCACCACCGACAGCCAGACACCGGCCCCTTAGCATCTCACCTCTTCTGCTGCCGCCACCTGGTTCCTCGGGGAGGGAACAGAGGGCCATGCTTCCTGCAATCCCGCTCCATCACCTACGCAACTCCCCGGTAAGCTACGTTCGGACAATAAGACGCACCCCCCATTTTCCTCCAAAATTTGGGGGGAAAAAGTGCGTCCTATGGTCTGAAAACTATGGTAATTTAAAAAAATATTTGAAGAATGGGTGTGTAGTAAATATGATGGTTCAGAAGCTAAAAGGGATGATAAGAGAATAACTAACAAAAGAAGAAACCTCTAGAGGTGTGTAGTGTCAACAGCCATATTGGTCAAGATAGAAAGACCATGAATGGTAGGAATATAGAGTAAAAAAATGCTGTAAATAATAGTGACGGCAGCAAATGGGCAAAGGAGAAAATAAAACAGAAAATTTAGCTAACCATATCTGGAGACAAGGAGGAGGTAGACAGAAATGCCCAAGGCATATCGCTGATCTAATTTTTTAGTCATATCCCTAACCACACCCCTTAGCTACATCCATTTACCATTTCTTTCTACCTTGTTAGGAGGAGATATTAGAGGGGGCATGGTAGCAGTGAGGGACATTCAGCAGACGCCCAGGACAGAAAAGCATAGACTCATATCAGGAATCGTCCCGCTGTATCCGGGACAGCTGGGACCTATGGATTTAGTTTTTGTTCATTCTTTTATAATTGGTCCTATTTTGCCATTACATTTAACACAATCTATAAAGTCATCTCTTGAGATGGGACGTGTCACCCTCATATTGAGGGCTGAAACATGGCTTCATCATAACTTGAAAAGGGAACAAGAGCTAGCTCCCTAACACTACATATTATTCCTGTTCAGACCCCTGTTCAGCTACAACCCCCTGCGGTGAACAGGTAATTGAAGTGGGTTATCTGATGGAGAGCAGACACAAAGTCTATACAAAAAGCTGGGAGGCGACTCCACGCCTGTGGAGATAAATCTTCCTGTGTTCAAATACTACCCACTCCAATGATATAAGACAAACTAGCATTAAAGTCCGGTTATGAATATTGTTTTTTTATGACAGATGTAGGTCCTGTAGTTATAGGAGACATATTTTCGGCGTCGTGACGAAGTGGTCGAATGTAATGCATTTACTTACATCTCTGTGCGGTCTGTGCATCAGCCTTGAATTAATATCGGCCAGATGGATAACGTTATATATGCCATAGATAAACACTGTAAGGAAACAAAGCGCACCAGACTACGGAGTGATACCTTTATAAAAAGATAAAATAGATCCAGGTAATGTGCTCACCTAAGCGCGTTGTGTAAGCATAGCTCCTGTGAAAGCTCAATAACTGTTGTTGCTGCCCCATGGCTGGGGGATGAATTCTACCAGGAAGCTTGAATGTAAACACAATTCACGGTTTGGGCTGCACTAACCGAAATTAAGATCTTTGATCCAATAATATAAAGAAGCGAGTATGGAAAAATTCAGTTATGTGAAATGATGTATGAGTGGTGAAATCAGGAGAGAGAAGAGAAAAAAAACACGATGGAATTGTGGCTAGAACACTGTTGTGGAAATGAAGGAGAAGAAAGACCAGGAAAAAATAGGAGTAATCTGGTAGAGCCACAGGATAATTATTAAAGTTTTGGTTAGATAACGTGGAAGACTAAGAAGCCAGAGGAAGCATAAGGAAAAGTGGTAAATAATTGTCGACAGCTTCAATACAAAAGGACAGACAGAAGCAATATACGAGGAAAAGTGTAGTTTCATGGAAAAGAGGTTAGTATAGTGGGGAGAAAGTGAAATTGTCAAAAAATTTAAAAAGAGAAGATAGTAAAAGGGGTGAATACCAAGAAAAAATGAACAGAAAAAGAAAAACATTGTGTAAGAAGGAGTATTGTGAGTTAAATGGTGCTTTGAAAAATGGTATCGAGTAAGTAGGTAATAGTGAAATTCGTTAGTGAGAGGAGGTCCAATGAACTAAAGTTTTGTTTTTTTTTCTGAGGGGAACAATAAAAAACAAACTTATGACTGTAACATCCCTGGCGGCGTGCTGGCATGGCTTACCATCTCCCACCATGCGTCCCAAGCCTATTGCTGTGAGTCACTGGATACTTAAACCCCCTCCACCCAGTAGGAGGTGCCTCAGCAACGCTTTCTTTCAGTGTGTTCTGTGCAACTGAGTTGCCAGGTTCTGTCTTGCATCTGTGTCCTAGCCCGTTACCTGTTTTTCTCTATGTCCGATCCTTCCCTTTTCCTGCAGTGTTTGAACCTGCACCTAACTCCAACTCGTTGTCTCTGTACTTCTGTTTGTGAGTTTTGTGTCCACTCGCTACTTCATTGCAAGTACCTTGTGTGTATCTGGTTCTGCTTGTCCCGTTTCCCTGCCTCCATATCTACCTCCTGTGTTTCCCAGTCTGTTCCATGTGAACAGAACCCTGTCCTGTCTGCCTGCACCTGCGGTTCCGCTCTGCTCTGCTCCGCTTGTCCTCCGTGCCTGTGGTTCTGCTCTGCTCTGCTCCGCTTGTCCTCCCCGCCTGCGGTTCTTCTCTGCTCAGCTTGTCTTCCGTGCCTGCGGTTCTGCTCTGCTCCGCTTGTCCTCCAACTGCGGTTCTGCTCTGCTCTTCTCCACTTGTCCTCCGCACCTGCGTCTCTGCTCTGCTTGTCCACTGCAGCTCTGTTCCTGCATCCCAGTCTGTAATGGTCCCTTTCCAGCCTGCTTTCCTACCTGCCAGTACCCGCCTGTCTGCATACCTGCCGTGCCTGCCAGTACCCGCCTGTCTGCATACCTGCCGTGCCTGCCAGTACCCGCCTGTCTGCATACCTGCCGTGCCTGCCAGTACCCGCCTGTCTGCATACCAGCCTTGCCTGCCAGTACCCACCTGTCTGCATACCAGCCTAACCTGCCCGTTCCTTCATTCCCCGGTGTGGGTCAACAGCTGTGACCGGGGTCTGACCTGGAGTAGCACTTGGGCCACCTCCCACGTCCCTCCTCAGACCACGGAGTCGATTAAGCCGCCGTGTGTTCGTGGTCGGATCTGGCGAGGCCCCTAGTCACGCCCCTCCAGGCACTCCTCGGTTCGTGGCCCAGTGGGACCACTAACCATGCTCACACCAGTCAGTCCGGGCGTGAGCGTAACAGTTTGCTCAGGCCACTGTAACATCCCTGGTGGCGTGCTGGCATGGCTTACCATCTCCCACCATGCAAGACCGCCAACTTACCTATCAGTCCAGGCTGCACACTTTGCTCCATTACTTGCTGTGTGCATGTCTCTTGTCTGATTGCTTAGGGCGGCGGTGCTGTTACTTCCTGATTCTTAAAGTAACCGTTTGCTCAGCCCATGGTCCCCGTTGAGCCCCACGGCCCTTCGCTCTCAGAGACATTTGAATCCTTGTCTGGCGAATACGTGCACCAAGGAAAAAAATTTTCTCAATCTGAGGTCCAGGCGATTTACGCACAAGCCCAAATGGAGTTATCAGCACTCTTTTTCCTGCGGATCCACCACGGTACTATGGAGATCCAAAACAAAGCCGTGCTTTTGTGGAGCAATGCATGCTGCATTTCAAATTCTATGCTCACTATTTTCCCAACAATCGGGTTAAAGTAGCATTTCCGATGTCCTACCTAGCGGGTGATGCCTTGAATTGGATCACCCCCCTATGGTAAGCATGGGATCCTATAGTCTCTGACCTGCAGGCCTTCCTGGTGGCCTTTCTAATGGTCTTCGATGACCCTAACCCTGAAGCTTCTGCTAAAGCTTCCCTTCCCAATATCCTGGAGCACTCCCGATGGGTGATGCTTGTAGGTAGCCCACCAGTTCCCCAGCCTGAAGAGGCTGCTGCCCACGCAGAATCCACACAGGATGACAATGCTCCGCAGAATACTTCTCTTCCCAACCTCAAGAGGCAGTCCAGACGTGCAAGGCGTAGAGGTAAACCATCACGTCAGGTTCTGTCCTCCCAAAGACCTCCAGTTCCCCATCCTGTAGAGGCAGCTATCCGCACAGAATCCATGAAGGTTGACCATGTTCGTCAGGCAAAGCAGAGGATGGAACTCAGTCATAAAATCGGATTGCTGACCCGCTGCAGTTGTTTGGGTCACCCTGACTGTCTTTGTCCAGTGAAGGTTGGAGAGTCCCAAGACATTAGGCCTGTAGGAGAGGCTGCCCTTGGCATTAGTGTTTCCTCTCCACAGATGACCATGACTGTCTCCGTGGCAAGTGAAGGCCTCTGATTAACCGGAAGTTTCGGGCTTAAAGCCTTGAAGAGTCTGTGTCTGATTCCCGTCCGACAACTCCAGAAGCCAGTTTGGGCATTGTCATCGGAAGGACGAGTCCTACTCAGAAACAGTCAAAATATGTCTGTACAAATTAAGCTCCAGATTGGAGCATTACACATGAAGAAGTTCACATTCCAGGTGCTGTCTGGTTTACCCACAGGTCGTCCAGAGCCGAGAGATCTAGTGCCCGCTCAGGTCTGGAGATCCTGCATGGTGTTTCCTGGGGGACTGCTGAGGTACAAGGGGTGTCCAGTCCCCATACCTTCAGGACAGTCAGCAGTGTCTTCTTCTTCTTCACCAGATCTGCTAGTCGCTGACTTGCTCTATGCTGAAGTATCCGAAGGAAGGGAAGCGGAGGCAATGTCCCCACACAGTCTCGACGATTGTACCAATGATCTGGCTTCAGGTACCGTCCCGCCTCGCCGACGTGTCATCTCATAAACCAGACTGAAGATGGTCCCAAAGCAAGGATCCTCCATCTCTAATAAATCTGGCCATAAGTCCATCAAGGCGGTCGCTACCTCCAAGGCACCCCTCCAACCAGGCAGAGGACCTCCAGTTGTCTCTTGAATCCTCTGGGGTGCTACCTGATAACAAATGGAGAGAGACTTTCCTACACCCTGTACCTGGTACTTCGCCCACTTCATCCAGTAAGCTTGGCAAAGTTTACATCAAGGCGGTGGTTACCCCCGAGTCTCTGCACCCCTCCAATCCGGTGGAGGATCTCCAGTTGTCCCGTGAATCCTTTGGGGTGCTACCCGATATTAACAAATGGAAAGAGACTGTCCTGTTCCTGGTACTTCGTCCACTTCATCTGATGCTGAGGATGGCTCGATGGGAGGAAGCATCCTAGTCACCAAGATGGTGAGCCCAGTCTCGTTCCCTCTAGTGGACAGAAGAGGTAATCTTGAACAGACGGATTGGCCTCCAAATTCTCTGCAGAAAATCCCTGCAGGCTTGAAGAAGAGGGGGTGTAAAGTGGGGGTACTGAAATATCCCTGGCGGCATGCTGGCATGGCTTACCATCTCCCACCATGCAAGACCGCCAACTTACCTATCAGTCCAGGCTGCACACTTTGCTCCATTACTTGCTGTGTGCATGTCTCTTGTCTGATTGCTTATGGCGGCGGCGCTGTTACTTCCTGATTCTTAAAGTTAGTGTGCGCAGTCCTAATGCATCCCCAGCCTGTTGCTGTGAGTCACTGGATACTTAAACCCCCTCCACCCAGTAGGAGGTGCCTGAGTAACGCTTTCAGTTTTTCTGTGCAACTGAGTTGCCAGGTCCTCTCCTGTATCTTGTCTGTTTCCACCTCCCTGGGGGCTGAGTACCCAGGCTCGTTCCTGTATCTTGTTCCAGGTTCAGTTCCTGTCTGAACTGTGTCCTAGCCCGATACCTGTTTGTCTCTATGTCCGATCCTTTCCTTTTCCTGCAGTGTCTGAACCTGCACCTAACTCCAACTCGTTGTCTCTATACTTCTGTTTGTGAGTTTTGTGTCCACTCGCTGCTTCATTGCAAGTACCTTGTGTGTATCTGGTTCCCGTTTCCCTGCCTCCGTATCTACCTCCTGTGTTCTAGCTATCTTCTTGTGTTTCCCAGTCTGTTCCATGTGAACAGAGCCCTGTCCTGTCTGCCTGCACCTACGGTTTCACTCTGCTCTGCTTGTCCTCTGCTCCTGCGGTTCTGCTCTGCTCCGCTTGTCCTCCACGCCTGCGGTTCTGCTCTGCTCCGCTTGTCCTCCGCGCCTGCGGTTCTGCTCTGCTCCGCTTGTCCTCCGCGCCTGCGGTTCTGCTCTGCTCCGCTTGTCATCCGCGCCTGCGGCTCTGCTCCGCTTGTCCTCCGCGCCTGCGGTTCTGCTCTGCTCTGCTCCACTTGTCCTCCGCGCCTGTGGCTCTGCTCTGCTTGTCCATCGCACCTGTGGCTCTGTTCCTGTATCCCAGTCTGTAATGGTCCCTATCCAGCTTGTTTTCCTACCTGCCAGTATCGGCCTGTCTGCATACCAGCCGTGCCTGCCAGTACCCGCCTGTCTGCATACCAGCCGTGCCTGCCAGTACCCACCTGTCTGCATGCCAGCCGTGCCTGCCTGTACCCACCTGTCTGCATACCAGCCTAACCTGCCTGTTCCTGCATTCCCCAGTGTGGGTCAACAGCTGTGACCAGGGTCTGACCTGGAGTAGCACCTGGGCCACCTCCCACGTCCCTCCTCGGACCACGGAGCCGATTAAGCCGCCGTGTGTTCGTGGTCGGATCTGGCGAGGCCCCTAGTCACGCCCCTCCAGGCACTCCTTGGTTCGTGGCCCAGTGGGACCACTAACCATGCTCACGCCAGTCAGTCCGGGCGTGAGCGTAACAAAGAGTAGTTGAAGAAGGGGCAAAAAGAAAATTATAGAGATTGCATGTAAGTTAAGAATGAGATAACAGTGCGAGTGTGACGTTGAGGCGGGAAAGTCAAGGCGTCCAAGGTCAAAAGCCAGGAGGGTACATTAAAGACAAAGGGATAAAACAAATGGATAGTCGGGGTCACAGTCTAGGGTCAGGTAACTAAGGTCAGAATGCGTCAAGGCAAAAGGGGTAATACAAACGAGTAGTCAAAAGGCAAGTCCAAGGTCCGGCAAGAAAGATCAGAACACAGAGCAAACACCACTGAGCAAGGCTACTACTGGCAATGTTTTGATCATTGCAAGCCAGCTAAATAGCTAGGTAATCACCCTGAATGGGAGACACCTGGAGGAAACCCCATAGGCCTGGCCAGATTGGAAATCTGAGCAGTCATGCACAATACTTACAGCCCAGCACACCCTTGGTTCTATAGAGCTGTCACTCACAGCATCCAGAGGACACCGTGAGTGGTGGAATCGTGACATCGAGAAGGGTAATGGTGTTGCCTTTTATGGTGGGAGGCTTGGACGTAAAAGAAGAAATAATATAGTTAGGGGTGAAAGTAAAATAACAAAAGCTAACTGTAATAGAGAAGAAATGGAAAAGATTTCGTTTGTGATAGAATTAGGTGTGAAGGAGGAAAAAAGGGAAAAGAGCTGTGGTCATGGTTTGAGGGAGTGTTATACTTCAGAGGAGAAAGATGAGATATTAAAGGTTCAGTGAAATGCATAACAAAGTGCAAATACAAATGGTAAAATAGATAAAAATACAGGCAAACGTTAAAAACAATAGACTGGATTAAAAAAAATACCTTAAATGAATTCAGAAGCCATTGTACAGGGACTGTTTGGGGATTAAGATTAGAATAAAAAAATGGACTATATAAAAAGTAATAAATGATACACATATATGTTTATATGATACTAGATGGTGGCCCGATTCTAATGCATCGGGTATTCTAGAATATGTATGCGGTCGACGGGGCGCAATCAGCAGAACGTTGTTTTAAATTTGGCGCCAAAATCGCTGATTGGTCGCGGTTGCCGGCTGCGACCAATCAGCAAAACGGTATTTAAATTTGGCGGCAATATCGGTGATTGGTCGCTGCCGCCAGCCGCGACCAATCAGCGAACTGTGTTAGTGAGGACCGGAGAGCTTGTTTAAATTTGGCGATCAGATGAGCGGCTGCTCGCAGCAGAAGCATTCCGACCGGCGGCGCCGCTCCCCGGTCCTCCGTTCATCGCCGCTGACCTCCGTCCGGCAGATGAGCCGCTAACGGCCGCCATCTTTTTTCTGAAATCCCGCGTCGCTGATTGGCCGCGGCCGGACCAATGAGCGACGCGGGATTTCCTGGACAGACAGCGGCCGGACCAATGAGCGACGCGGGATTTCCTGGACAGAAAGACACAGACGGGATAAGACAATTAGAATAATCTATATATATATATATATATATATATATATATATATATATATATATATATATATATATATAGATTATTCTATGTGTGTGTGTATGTATACATACCGTATATATATGTTGTTTTTTTTTTTATTAGATGCAAAATAATGAAGACAGCACTCCTCATTGGAAAAAGCGAAAAAAAGTGATTTATTAGCCCATAAGGGCTGATGCGACGTTTCAGCTCCAAATGTGAGTCTTTCTCAAGCTTGGGCGTGTTTTATCAGAACAACCATAGAGCGGGCAGGAGGTTGTTCTCCATATCTCCACCTCATGGTGTGGTCTGGGCTATAAATACTCAGGTGTGGGTCAGTATCTGGAGAGGCTTGCTCCAGAGAGGAGCTTGCATGTGTTGGGCTAAATCTGAACCGTGTGTGGTTAACCCTGGGTGGCCGGACCCTAGCCGATATACGGACTGTGCTGTATCTTTGTTTTGTTTTGACGTTATTCCGAATGGGCTGTGTTTACTTTATGGACTCCAGGGTGGTTTATGACATGTTTTAATAAACCAACCTGAAATTTAAAGAAAGTGTTCCATGTCTACCTCAGTGTACAGCCGAGCAAGCCACTTTACCACAACACACACATACATACATACATACATACATACATACATACATATATATATTTATGTGCCTGTCGACTGATAGTTCAAGCTGACACTGATGCACCCTGACAGCTTGAATTTCTTTAGAACTTGATTGGAGCTGCTTATCCACCATCCGGACAATACTGCATTGCAGACTTTCATCAATTTTTCTCTGCTGTACACGTCCAGGGAGATTAGCTACAGTGCCATGGCTTGTAAACTTCTTATGTTGCTGTCATGCTCCTGGGTTCAAACCCTTGAGCCTGTGTTTTGTGGTCGGCTTCTCTGTCCGCCGAGCCACAGCAGACACACCTTTTCTCTGGTTGTTTAGATTTTGTTATTCTGGCTGTAGTCTGTTCAGTATATCACAGGTGTTTTCATTTGTCTGCCCTGTCACCTTTTGGGTGCGGCTTTATGTTCTGTGTCCCTACTGGCATTTCCTGCTGGTGATAGTTTCTTGTGGATGTTCAACCATTCTGCTGTAGCTTAAAGCCAGTCAGTGAAATTCCAGTTAGGGTTTTTCTCTTTGCTGTTTCTGTTCTTTATTCTTCACCTACTGTCACTGGTGTATCAGGTTTGACAGACAGTCATTCTGGATCCGGCTGTAAAGGTCACTGTGATTTTCCTTGCAGACATCTTCTTGATCCTTTTATAATCCCTCCCTCTCTAGGACCCAGTGGTGATCTCCACCTTCTGCTGCTAATTAACACACCCTTTCTGGATCTTTAAATACCCTTAGTGTCTCCAGAGAATCACTGGTGATAGAGTAAATTAATTTGTTCAGGTCTGGAGTTCTAGTAGTCGGCTGGATTCTTCTTGGAGTTCCTTTGTGGATTGTAGTCGTGATCTCTCTGGTGTCTTCTCAAAGCTAAGTGTATCTTCTTGTCTGTTTCCCTTGTCTTTAGTTGCATGGGGGCTGACTAGTGTTCACCCCTCCCTTCCTAGGGCCTAGCTCTAGGGACAGCCAGGGTTAAGGTATCCTGCTCGGCGATAGGTGAGAAACCTATTTAGGGGTGATAGGGGAGTCAGGATGTTGTTAGATCTGCCTAGGGCCCCCCCCGCCCCCCTTTTCCCGTCGTCATACGTGGGGTCCTTCCCATACCTAGCATGACCCCTACCTTCTGTTTCTTTTTAGGAAGTTGGCGGCATATTTTCTATTTCTTTTTTCAGCATACTTTCCCTTTTGTAGGTAAATTACACTCTGCTTTGCCCTCTGTTTTTTTAGGAGGAACGTGATGTACCCAACGACCTTTTAGACAGCATAGGTCTGAGTTGCCATCTTCTAGTCTGTGGTTAGGGCGATTTCTACTCATGCAGGAACCACTAGGGACTTCGGGGTCAGGATTTCTAGTCTGCAGGAACCGGCAGGGTCAGTTGCAGTATTTAGATTTACCTATTATCTCAAGTGAGTAGCATAACAGGTGGACAAAGGAACTTCAAGATCTCTGGAGATGGACTTGTAACTTGATTGTTGATATTTTTCAACAATTTTGGTTCTCAAGTCCTCAGACAGTTCTCTTCTCCTCTTTCTGTTCTCTAAAGCTTAGTGTAGCACAAACAGACACACAATGCAAAGATTTAGTCAACCTCCCCCCTTTTTATCTGGTTTTAGGAGTGATTTTCATATTGCCCACACCTATTACTTGCCACAGGTGAGTTTGAAAGAGTATCACATGCTTCAAACAAAGTTGTTTACCCACAATTTTGGCAAGGTGCCAACTATTTTGTCTGGCCTATTTTTGGGGTTTCATGTGAAATTATTTCCAATTTGCCTTATTTCTCATATTTTTTGTTGTGTGGTTCCAATACACACAATGGAAATAAACATGTCTATAACAAAATTTGCAATTGCAATAATTTTCTGGGAGAAATACTTCATGTTCTGGAACAATTTCAAGGGTGTCAACACTTTCGGCCATGACTGTGTGTGTATGTATCTATCTACCAGATTAGCTCCCACGCTGCATAAGGGCCTCCAGATTAGCATCCACGCTATATAAGGGCTCCCACGCTGTATGAGGGGGCCCCCCACTGTGTGAGGGGCCCCTATACTCTATGATGCCCAGACAGTTCCACCACACATTGTACATAAAATCAAAAACATCATATACTAATCCACAATCTTGATGAGTCCTACAGCAAAGCATGGACGGATCAACGTGCTGTCATCCCATGCACAGGACATCAGAATCTCGATGCAGCACAATGACGTCACCATGCCGGGACTCTGAAGTCTTGTGCTTACGCCGGTGCATCACCTGCTGTTCTGTAGACCGCAAACTTCAAGCAACCTGCAGTGTACAGAACAGAGAGCGGTAGTGTAGGGAGATCGTGTCTCCCTGCTCTACCACAGAGTAACTGTTTTAGCGCGCTGTGCACACCGATATAGTTAACAGTAGCAGCAGCTTCGGGGGGGGCCGGCAACTTGCAAAACCCAACATGGAGCACAACAGAGGGCAGCAGGGTAAGGGAGCGAAGCCCAGGATACCAGGGCAGGTGTATGATAGTTTTGAGCTATTTAAATTGTTCTTGCTCCATTGGTTTATGCAAATGCAGAAAGTTTGTAAATTTTTATCATTTTAATTTTCAGTTAAAGATTAATCATTTTGATTGCAACTGTATGCACTGGGATTGTCCACTTGGGATGACCTCTTTAAGTTTTTATCAAGTTTGGTTCCACCCAAAAGCTTACTTCCCAGGGATAGTGGCCGTTTGGCAGAGAGAGGTGTTATGATGTTCCTTTCCATCCTTTCAGTCCTACTGTCATTGCCCTTGATGTGTCAAGATGAACCTTGCCTCCATAGAATCTGTGTTAAGACTCTTCTTGGGCTTGTGTACCCTCTTATTAAAGGCTCACGTTTAGTTCCTACTAAATATTCCACATTTGCTGATGGCAATGTAACAGAGTTCTGATTGTACTTAGTACTTGAAACACTAAACCATCCCGCCGAGAGTTCCTGAGCAAAGTCTGCACACTGTGCGGCAAGCAACATCTCCATGGCAACAAGCACTAACCAGTCGTGCAAAATGCTTCTAAATAGAAACCAAACGACCAGAAGCATCCAATAAATTACATTAGTGTACAGTAATAGGAAAAGAAACGGTGGAGGAACATATGGTGGAATGTATGATGAATGTGTTTAAAAGATAACATAGATTTATAACTTTAATTAAGAAAACCTAATTATACAAGTTATTAAAAAAAAAAGATCAGAGAGAGACTGTTTTTCTTGTGCTAGTCATTCCTGCCATCTTGAATAAATTAAGCTGGACCTGTAATTAAAAAAAAAAACAGCTTAAAATGCTATTAAAAGCCAAAATTATTAAAGGGAACCAATCATAAGAAAATCACCTATTAAAGGTACACTACACAAGGAAGTGAGAGGTGAGCGGCCGCTGATTGGCTGCTGAGCTTGTGAGGCATAATGTCCCGCAAGCTCTGGGAGATCAGTAGCCGACATCGTTGGTACAGTGCCTGCACCAGAGTTGAGTATAGCTGCTATTATTTTACATGGGGGAACTGTGCTGATTGAGAAGGAGTTGTCCGAGTAGTGGACAACCCCCTTTAATCTTATAGGCAATTATGTGATGATTGCAATGGTGTTTGTAGCTGAACTATATGTTTTGCTATAGGTATTAATTAAAAACATGACTCCATGTGTGTAAAACTCTGAATCATCAGGACAGTAGGGTACCCTGGTTGAGTCACCAATGATCTTTGGAAAAATGACCTTTTAAAGGGGTTTTCCACCACATTGATAACTTATCCTGAGGATACGTAATACTTATCAATATCAGATTTAAATAGACATTTCCTTTCAGCATACCCCAAAGGAAGAAGTCTTGTGCTGCTAGATCCAGTGACTATGGTGGCCAAAGCCAATGTTGCCGATAAAGGATTCAATTTCTGCCATACTTCTTGCCAATATGTGACATTGCTCCATCCTGCTGGATGCAATCTTCCGTTAACTCACGGTCATGCTGTTGATTCACAATTTGTTAAAAAATGTCTAGGTACACATCCGTGTTCACAGTGGTGTGAAAGAAAATGGGGTGTGTGAAGCGCAACCGAAACATTGTGCACCTTATACCGACTTTTTGATAATGGAGTGTTTTTTGCTTAGTGGCAGAGAGATTTTCAGAGTACCATATATGGGGGTCATTGGGGTACCATTAATAGCGGCGGACCACGCAGCCTCTATGGGGACCGTGAGTCAGAGGGTCTCAGTGACAGTGACAGCACCTGGATGCTGACAGAGTTGAAAGTAATGATGAAAGAGTCTGCTCCCTCCTTCATCATTCTCCCTGATGACTCAGCTCAGTGGGCGCAATGACATCACTACATTGTGCCTGCTGTGCCGTGATGTGCAGAGCTTCAGACTACATGGCTGTGGAGACTGGAGCAGCAGGGGAATGGGAAAAGGTAAGTATTTTTTTAAATCAATGAGCACTTTCTAGGAGCCATCATACCATTTGTAGGACTATTTGGCGGCCATCATAGCAATAGCATTTGGAGAGCTATTTGGGGATCATCATACCATTTCGTGGGCTATTTGGGGGCCATCATACCAGTAGGAGGGCTATTTGGCGGCCATCATAGCATTTGGAGAGCTATTTGGGGGGCCATCATGCTATTTGGGGGCCATCATGCCATTAAAAGGGTTATTTGGAGCTATCATGCTATTTGGGGGGCCATCATGCTATTTGGGGGCCATCATACCATTTGGAGGGCTATTTGGGGGGCCATCATACCATTTGGAGGGCTATTTGGGGGGCCATCATACCATTTGGAGGGCTATTTGGCGGCCATCATACCATTTGGAGGGCTATTTGGCGGCCATCATAGCAATAGCATTTGGAGAGCTATTTGGGGGGCCATCATACCATATGGTGGGCTATTTGGGGGCCATCATGCCATTAAAAGGTTTATTTGGAGCTATCATACCATTTGGAGAGCTATTTGGGGGATCATCATACCATTTGGTGGGCTATTTGGGGGCCATCATACCAATATGAGGGCTAATTGGAGCCATCATACCATTAGGAGGGCTATTTGGGGGGCCATCATGCCATTTGGAGGGCTATTTGGTGGCCTTCATACCATTAGGAGGGCTATTTGAAGCCATCATACCATTTGGAGGGCTAATTGTGGGGGTATCAACATTTGGGGGGCCATCGTATTATTTGGTGGGCTATTTGGAGGTTTATCATACCATTAGGAGGGATATTTAGGCCATCATACCATTTGGAGGGCCCTTATGCTATTTGGAGCGCTGTGTGGTGGCCAATTATAGTGTTTTGATGGCTGGGTGGTGGTCATTATACTGTTCAGAGGGCTGTGTGTGGGCCATTTTACAGTTTTGAGGGCTATGTGGGAGCTATTATACTGTTTGGAGAGCTGTGTGTGTGCCATTATACTGTTTGGAGCGCTATGTGGGTGGGCCATTATACTGTTTGAAGGGCTATGTGGGGGGCCATTATACTATATGTAGGCCATTACACAGTGTGGAGGGTTGTTTGTGGTCCAGTATACTGTGTGGAGGGTTGGGTGCGGCCATTATACTGTGTGGAGGGTTGTGTGGGGTCCATTATACTGTGTGGAGGGCTATGTGGGGGGTCATTATTCTGTTTGGAGGGCTAGTGGGGGCCATTATACTATATGTGGGCCATTATACAATGTGGCGGGTTGTGGAGCGTCCATTATACAGTGTGGAGGGTAGTGTCGGGTCCATTATACTAATGTGGAGTGTTGCATGGGGGCCATTATACTGTTTGGAGGCTAGTGGGGGCTATGATACTGTATGTAGGCCATTATTCAGCGTGGAGGGTTGTGAGGGAGCCATCATACTGTGTGGAGGGTATGAAGGGCCACTATACTGTATGGAGAGTCACTATATTGTATAGGAGGCCATTGTACAGTATAAAGGGTCATCATACAGTGTGGAGGGCTGTGTTGGGGCCTCTGTGTGGTATTTTACTGTCGTTGGGGGGCACTTGTTGGCATCATACTTTATAGGCACCATGAGAGGGCTATTTTAGTGTGTGAGAACACTGAGGGGCTGCAATAAGGGCAAAATTACTTTGTAAGGGCTGCAAAGTTGTGAGATATGCTCTTCTGTGACTCCGCTGAATATTATTTTTTCTTGCGAGGAGGGGAGCATTTATATCTGCTATGAAGTTCCATGATTTATATGTACGTGTAAGTTAACATAACCCTACTTCATCGCTCTGATTCATCATCTTGGCTTGTTCGAAGCTTCATACACTGAAAGCGCATTGCATGTTGCTACGTCCAGATTTGATTTCTTCACCCTGGTGAGAGTTATTACAGAATATTCAGGGCCTCTATCGAGTGAATCTCTCTGTACTTTTATGTTATTTTATAGCATTCTGAACTGGTTTTTGAAAATTATAGGTGGCTGGAAACCCCTTTTTTTGTCTACAACCTTATGATTTGGTAATGCAATATTAACACACTAGTGAATTTCCCATTGTTGGTCATCCGGTATCATTCTCTTGTAATCCAATAAAATAGTCTTCTGTTTGTCATCTACCATTGGTCTCTGTAGCGCCGGCATCTCTGCCTCCTGCCTACCTCCCCACGCAGAGATGCCGATACCCTCACTGCCGCAGCCCCAGGTCAGAGTGTCCCACTGCTCCATCCTCCTTCCACGCTGACGCTGCCCCGGGCACTGTGCTTAGAATGCGTGCGTGCTCTCCTCATCTTAAAGGGGCCGCTCGCACTATCCTGAAGTGTCCCCGACCAACGCCCGAAGGACACTGACTATTTAAGGCACCTCGCCCAATATGGAGGTGCCTGTGCAACATTGTAAATTTGTTGTTTAACACTCTTGTTAGTTCTCAGGTCCCAGTGCATGTATCTCCATTTACTTGCCTGTCTACCAGCCGTGCCCGCCTGCCTGTCTACCAGCCGTGCCAGCCTGCCTGTACGTCAGTTTTGCCAGCTTGCGCCTGTCCCTTGGGGGTCAGCTGCCATCCACCCGAAGTCAGTCCCTGAGTAGCACCTGTTCAACCTTACCCGTCCCTCCTCGGATCACAGAGTCGTCAAGCCACCGTACATCCGAGGTCGAATTTGGTGAGATCCCTAGTTAGGCCCCTCGTGGCTCTTCTC
Organism: Phyllobates terribilis; assembly: GCF_046119375.1. NCBI lineage: Eukaryota > Metazoa > Chordata > Amphibia > Anura > Dendrobatidae > Phyllobates > Phyllobates terribilis. The sequence continues at coordinate 361,030,020 of NW_027362761.1, forward strand.
GCACCATGGCACCGTGGTTCCACCACTCGTCCCGTTACAGGCTCACCAGTAATTTTATTTTTCTTTTAGTTTAGCTATTCTTGGTGACCAAGCATTCACCTTTTTGTTTAGCGCAGGGGTGGGGAACCTTTTTTTCTGCCAGAGGCCATTTGGTTTTTTAGACCATCCCTCGGTGGCCGTACAGAATTATCAAGATGAAATTTATCCGCTATATTTGGTCAAACATTTAATTAACTCAGCCCTAAAGTGATGACTGACACTGCTTCTCTTTGGTGCGGCTGTGATATTACGTGGTAGTGATGTTACTATACGTAACTGCTTTTCCGGATTTGCGTTGGTCCGGAGCACAGGCGACTAATTGCGATGAATTTTGAAAAGAATACGCAGGAGTAAGTTCTGAACACAGATGCTTATTACACTGCAGGTTTCCTCGCAAGTGGAAATCACTGCTCATGTTACAATTGCAGAACTCAAGCAGTGGGAGAACTGCAGTATATACAGTACAGACCAAAAGTTTGGACACCCCTTCTCATTTAAAGATTTTTCTGTATTTTCATGACTATGAAAATTGTACATTCACACTGAAGGCATCAAAACTATGAATTAACACATGTGGAATTATATACTTAACAAAAAAGTGTGAAACAACTGAAAATATGTCTTATATTCTAGGTTCTTCAAAGTAGCCACCTTTTGCTTTGATGACTGCTTTGCACACTCTTGGCATTCTCTTGATGAGCTTCAAAAGGTAGTCACCGGAAATGATGCCTTCAGTGTGAATGTACAATTTTCAAAGGCATGAAAAATCTTTAAATGAGAAGGTGTGTCCAAACTTTTGGTCTGTACTGTACATCACATAGGAGACATTGAGACTGCTCTATATACATCACATAGTAGACATTGGGGCTACAGGATATATATCATATAGGAGACACTGAAGCACATAAACCACAGGAGATGCTGGGGGCACATACATCACATAGAATACAATGGGACACACAGAACACTGGAGAAGCTGGGGAAATATACGTCACAGGAAGCGCTGGGGGCACATACATCACAAGAGACTCTAAGGCACATACATCACAGGAGGTGCCGGGGGCACATACATCACAGGAGGTGCTAGGGACCTATATACATGACAGGAGCTTCCCCTGCTCATCGTCGGTGGGACTGGAGCGCGCTAACTCTGGGCACAAAGCACATCCGTACTTTGCTTTGACTTGACTTTAGTGTACGCTGCGTGTGCGTGCGTGCAGTGTCAGTGGCAATTAAAGGGTCGGCGGCTGGCGTTTTGCTGACAGCCAGTTCAAGCACTGTAGAGGGCCACAGGGCTGGAGAATATACCTTGGTTTAGTGGTATATTCTGTTAAGATAATTCTTCCTTTTTCTGCTCCAGTCTTAGTGGTACAAAAAAAAATCAGTGCATTAGATAATGTTGAGCAACTGACAGATGACAGCAAATCTGTTTTCTGAAATCTGCCAGATATTTTACTGGAGCACTTTTGTCTATCTCTCTCTTTCAAATGTACTCTTAAACTGTGCGATTAAAGTGCCAAATTTTCACTATTTTTTTTCCTCACTTCAGCTACTTCTTTTCTTTTTTTTGCAACATATTGAATTATTTTAATTATGAAGACACAAATTGAAAGCAGAATGAAATAGCATTATGTAAGAGACAAGCAATGAAGTCCTAATATAACCTATACATATAACCAATAAATATACATTGATCAGATCTCATTGCAGGTGTAAGAAAAGTAGATCAGTAAAAGCACCCATAAGGCCTCTGTAACGCTGTAAGGAGGTGGACATGCTGATCACATTCCCCCTTGAAGAAACAAGTATAATGTTATGTGATGTAATGTGAACTGTGACATATCATGTGAATTGTGATGTGTTTAAAAGATGTTAGTAATGTTTATAAGGAACGGGTGATGTCGTCTGCGACATGCTGGTGTAGCGCAGGCACAGCTTTCTTAGAGAAGTAATGGCGACTGGGCAACTGGTACTGGGGGACTGCAACGGCCATCAGCTTTCGGAAACCGTCTGTATCCACTAGGCAGAAAGGCAGTATTTCCGTGGCCAAAAGATTGGAGATGGTGGAGTTCAACCTCTTAGATTTGTCATGCGTAGGAGGAAACAATCTTTTATGTGACCACAACTGCGGGACCAAGGGCTGGCTGCAGTGCTGAGAAAGGGCGGAGTACCTTGAACCGGACAAAGTGCTGGGCCGTGAGTGAGGTGCAGGTGCAGATGTTACGGTGGATTAATAAAGTTGGGGTGTGCTTGTTCTCTGAGATCGATCAAAAACAGCAGGCATGTCCGCATTAGATCAATGTATGTTTTTGAAGGTGCTGTCCCTTCTCATTTTTTCAGTGTATTGCATGATCTGTCCTTTTTTTTTCAGATGTGCGGGCCTCCCATTTGGCACAGGTGATTTTAATTAGCAAGAGACTGCAAAGAGGGTCTAGCCTATTTTTCTCTCACTTGAGAGCTTGAGGAAGGTGAGTTACAATGCTCCTTTCATGTGGTGTTGGTGCAGTGTGTCGGCCATTGTTGCTGTGGTTTTGTGTCTTGCAGCATGGGTGCTGTAAGGCACCAGGCTGCCCGCCCTGCTGGTGCATTGCCGCTGCGATGGTGGGTGGCGCTTGGCGCTGCTCCTTTAAGGCAGGAAAAGTTAGGACCCGTAAGAGGTTTGCCATGACGTGGCAGTGGGCTTTATATAGTCTGATCAGAATGTTAGACTAAGAACCTCATGTTCAGTTTTATATATTTTTGCCAAGAGGCATTAGATCAATGTATGTTTTTGGAGGTGCTGTCCATTTTCTTTTTTCAGCGTATTGCATGATATGTCCGCTTCCGTTACAGCTGACGGGCTCTTACTCAGCCTGATTGGAGCGGGTAAAGAACCGAAGGTTCTGCGGTCGGAGACCTGCGTAACAATACTTGGCACGGTAACAGAGGAGGAGGAAGAAGCAGCAGATGCGGTTCATGTGGCGGCTGATGGTTGTTGAGATCCGCTGGTCCACATTTTATCGCAGTAAGATTGCCAGAGTAACGCATGTTGATTGCGCATGTGAAGGTTCATGCATGTGGTAGTTAAATTATTGCACTTTTTCCCTCTACTGAGTTTTTCTTTGCAAAGTTGGCAGATAACGTGAGTTGGCTCATCCTTTGTGGTGTCAAAAATGGCCCAGGCTAGGCAACCCTTGCCGCCCCTGCGAGGTACAGCCCCACGGCCGCTGCTGACGACTGCCACAGTTATGGCTAAGGATGCAGTGCTCGACGTGGTTGCATCACTCCATGTCTGCGCCATAGGGCGCAACGTAACCTCCTCGTCTCATCAGGACCCCCCCGGGGGTCAACATCTGGTGATGAGGGTCAGGATGCTGCTCGGACAGTACTTTGTCCTGCCCGGATCCACACTAAAAAAAATTGGGCATCTCTGCAGATGATTTCCTCCTCTTGACTCTGTGAATATTTGGAGTACACTTCTGATGTCCATGGCATAGCATGTGTGAGCAGATCTGCAGACTCACCCATCTGTGGTTCCCTACAGTCAGTTGGGCGGTTGGAGAGTTGTGACGCGGGGGGAAGCAAGGGTAATTGGGGTGTCACCTCTGTGGACTGTACTGTGTGTGATGTTGAGGAGGAGGAGAGGCCACTTGAAGCAGCGCTTGCCATCCACTGGAGCACATGCTCTTTCTGGCCCTCATCAACAAGGCGTAATGCTGTGTGGCTGCCAAATAAAGGGAGTGGAGTAGCCCGTCCATTAACAAAAGTTGTCAGTTGTGTTTGGATAAGATGTGACGGTGTTGGTTCACTAGTGCTTTCACTAACATTACCACCTACCCCACGTATACCTTGAACACCAATCCTATTACCCTTTCCACCATGACCTCTCTTTTTCCCACTCATGTTGCTCGTATAGTGTGGTAGGAGCATGCTATTAGCAACAAAAAATTAGATTTTTTTACTCTGCATCAGCTCTGCATGCAGCTGAATTTCAGCAGCACTAAATGACAAGGTGAATAATTTGGCTTGCTATATCACGTTAGCAACCAAAAGAGATTTTTTTTTACTCTGCATGAGCTCTGCACACAGTTGAATTTTAGCGGCACTAAATGACAAGGTGAAATATGGCGTGCTGAATCACGTTAGCAACTGAAAAAAATGTTTTTACTCTGCAACAGCTCATCACGCAGCTGAATGACAAGGTGAGATATGGCGTGTTGAATCATGTTATCAACTGAAAAAAAAATAGTTTTTTTACTCTGCACACAGCTCTGCACGCAGCTGAATTTCAGCAGCACTAAATTACTTGGTGAATAATATGGCTTGCTGTATCACGTTAGCAACCAAAAGAGATTTTTTTTACTCTGCGACAGCTCTGTACACAGCTGAATTTCAGCGGCATTAAATGACAAGATGAGTTATGGCTTGCTGTATCACGTAAGCAACTGAAAAAATGTTTTTTCTTACTTTGCATACAGCTGAATTTCAGCGGCACTAAATTGCAAGGTGAGATATGGCTTGCTGTACCACGTTAGCAACTGAAAATAATATTTTTTTTTACTCTACAACAGCTCTGCACACAGTTGAATTTTAGCGGCACTAAATGACAAGGTGAGATATGGCGTGCTGAATCACGTTAGCTACTGAAAAAAATATTTTTGTTTACTCTGCATGCGCTCTGCATACAGCTGAATTTCACCGCCACAAAATCAGAAGGTGAGATATGGCGTGCTGCATCACGTTTGTCACAGCAAAAAATAGATTTTTAAAGGTGTACTCGTGCATGCAGTGCACAACAGATTTCTATAAAATGTGCCCTGTTGTCTTTGTCTGGACCTCACTAATGGCATAAAAAAAAAAAAAAAAAAAAAAAAATCTGCTAGAAGGTCGATTTAACAGCCACGCAGGACACTATCTATCTAAACTATCTGACTTTGAAGCAACCACCTAGCTAACTAGCTAAAATCTCTAATGAATCCAGGAGCAGACCTGGAGCATCCTCTCTGTGCTGTTCCACTGACAAAATGGCGCTAAAACAACATGTCTGCTCTTTATATAGAGAGGGACATGTGCTTTCAGCAGCCAATGGCACAAGCCAGTAGCGTAGCTACCGGGGGGCAGAGGGGACCCACCATGAGGCGCCCACCCGGAGCTACGCTACGCCAATATGCTTGAGCACAGCTACAGCTGCACAGTGCTCCCTCTTCCCTGTTCTCAGATGTATTCATGTCTCTTAGACATGAATGCATCTAAGCAACACTGCAGCGCTCAGCTGGGAGGAGGGGAGCGCTCATCATCTTCCCGGCCCGACGTGCAGTGGAGTGAAGAGGTTGCGCACTGCTGACCTCATCACTCTGCTGCTGTCCGATCACTGAGCCGCAGAGTTGTAAAGGACGCATCTTACTTGCATATGGGACAGTGTGGAAAATCTTGAGAGGGAGCTCTGGAAGAAGCCTGTTATTGAAAAATTTGTACAGCAGCTAATGAGTGAACACCGGGCCAACTCTTCAGAGGTAAGATTTATGAAACATCTGCAGGACTAAATGTACCTATACACTGTTAATGATTATTTCTCAAGACCACTCCATAAACATGTACTCTCCAAATGGCTGATAGTGTATGTGTTGCATATGAAGACTGGGGAGTATTCTGCAGGGAGAACAAAAGGATCAAGTGCTGACATTCAGCCATTCCTATCTTTCGGTCACCTGAGGTCATCTGTCAGGGAAGAGACAGGAGACCCCATGTTTATTAGAGTCAGCTGGTTGGTTCCATTGATTTTATTGTGTATGGGGGCCTTAAGACATTGAAGTTTTATAACTCACAACTGGTGACTTGTTTTGTACTTGATCCTAGAACACATTGGTATGAGCCACAGCTTGGTTATTATGTTATATTCTTAGATAAACATCTCAGCTTGGGGGACATTTACTATTGTGATTACATCAGAAACTAGAATGAAAATTGTTTAAAACTATAGCACACACTATTTGTATGCCATTATTTGTGACTCTTGAACTTTCTCTGCCACTTATTACAATATGGACAATATGGAGAAGTTGGGGCACAGTATATAGAGATAGGAGCATGGGGGGACATTATGGAGAGGTGAGAGCTTTGGGGACAATATGGAGAAGTGGGGGCACAGTATGAAGAAGTTGGATTCATGTACTGACAGTGGATCTGGTAATGGATTCATGTACTAACCGAGGTCCTGATCGTGTACAATTGTGCCAATCCATAACTGATCAGAGGTTGTCACCCGGCTGAGGCGGTCACCTTTCTGTCACTGGTTCCCTACAGTGGCTGTCACCTTGCTGCCACTGTCACCCTGCTGCTGAAGTGGGAAAGGTAAGCAACTTAAAGTGCCGAAGGTTATAGGGACTTTTATTGTATATGAGGGATGTTAATGTGAAGGTACAGTATCTCGTGGGCAGTATGCAGAGGAGGAAAAGTGTGGCTGTAGTGCTGTATTCATCTACTGACGGTTCTAGCACTGCATTCATTTACCAATTGTGGTTCTGGTGCTGCATTCATGTACTGATGGTGGTTCTGTGTATATGGGAACTGTGGGCCCACCATTCTTTTGTATAGGGAAGCTGTGGGGCATTATACAGTGTATAGGGGAGCTGTGGGGACATCATACTCTGTATAAGGGAGCTATGGATCCACTATACTGTATATAGAGGAGCTGTATATTTGAGGACCCAGTGGACATTATTAAATGTTAAGTGGGCACTTAAGCATTATTGTTATGGGTCATTAAGAGTATTGTAACCATAAAAGGGGCAAAATATGGACACTTTTCTAGAGCATTTGCACAGGGCATTAATCTTTTCAAGGCAGCAATTTTACCATCTAGAGGGCACAAAGAAGGCATTATTACTATGTAAGGGGCACAGTGGTGGCATTATTATTTGGGACAGTAAGAGGAGCATTGTTATTGTACCACACAGTAGGTGCAGTAATAGGGACACATACGGCAGCAGCGGCTTAGTATTGGGGTATCAGCAGGATGAGGAGTGTGTGCATGTTGGGAATAGATGGGGACGGGCTGGAAATGTCAGAAGTCAAATGTATTTTTGTTGTAGTCTCTGCAGACGAGTCATGACTGGAGAAGTGGTCATGTCAGTCTGGTCATGTCAGTCTGGGCCAGATATATACCTGTACTGTAATTACTCGTATGGTCTGCAGGTCTGGTATCTACCACTATATGGTCACCATATGGTGTTAATATCCGTATTGGTCTTTGTGTAGAGATTTATTTTCAGTAACAGCGAGGTCTTCTGCTGAGGTTCCTCTATATCCACGGTCATGGTTCACCACCGTAGTTGTAGACACGGTTACCTGGTTAGGGGCCCACTTAGCTGTTTTGCCCCCCCCCTGACCTGACCCCCTAGCTAAGCCTCTGGCACAAGCCCTTGTGTCTGGACATTGTGGATGGTTCCTGTGCCCTGATTGGCTAGCCGCAATTTGCACACATAAAGCTAGACAAAAAAAGATTACAAGCATACCACTCCTCTGAGCTCTCCGCACACCCTCCCCTCATCAAACACGCCCCCCCCACTCATCATACACCACCACTATCCTAGCCAAAGTGCTAAAAATACTTTAGTGGCAACGCAATAATTTCCCGTACTTTTACCGACTTTTTGATGATGTTAAGAAAAAATGCTCGTGTGTTCAGTCACGAATCCGAATTTTCCATATTCGTGCCGAATTTGAAATTGACGATACTTTTTCAAACATATTCACTCATCTTTATTTATAATGTTGAGCCGTGAAAATAAAAAAATCTAGTTTTTCCCACAAAAATGTTCTTTTAGACAAAAAGTTTGCATTTTCACAAGGATAGCAGAAGAAATTGCACCACACAATTTGTTGAGCAATTTCTCCTGGGTACGCCGATACCCAATATGTGGGGGAAAACAGAAAACTACTGTTTGGGCGCACGGCAGGGCTCGGAAGGAAAGGAGCACCGTTTGATTTCTTGAATGCTAATTTTTCCAGAAAATTTTAAAAATGCCATGTCACGTTTGGAGAACCCCTGATGTGCCTAAACAATGGAAACCACCCACAAGTGACACCACTTTGGAAATTAGACCCCTCAGGCAACTTTACTTAGATGTGTAGTGAGCACCTTGAATCCCTAGGTGCTTCACAGAAGTTTATAAACATTGAGACATGAAAATAAAAAAAAATCTAATTTTTCCCACAAAAATATTTTTTTAGCCACAAATTTTGCATTTTCATAAGGGTAACAGGAGAAATTGCACCATGCAATTTTTCCTGAGTATGCCGATACCCAATATGTGCAGGAAAACTACTGTTTGGGCGCATGGCAGAGCTTGGAAGGGAAAGAGCGCCATTTGACTTTTTGAAAGCAAAATTTGCTGGAATAATTAGCAGACACCATGTCTCGTTTACAGAGACTCTGATGTGCCTAAATAGTGGAAGCCCTCCACAAGTGACACCATTTTGAAAACTAGACCCCTAAGGGAAATTATCTAGATGTGTGGGGAGCACCTTGAACCCCCAGGTGCTTCACAGAAGTTTATAACGTAGAGCCGTGAAAATAAAAAAAACACACTTTTCCCACAAAAATGTCTTTTAGCCCCAAATTTTTGATTATTACAAGGGTAACAGGAGAAAATGGACTCCAAAATTTGTTATGCAATTTACTCGGAGTATGCAGATACCCCATATGCAGGGGAATACTATTGTTTGGGCACACGGCAAGGTTCAGAGAGGAAAGAGTGATGTTTTGGAATAAAGAGTTTGATGGAATGATCCGCAGATGTCATGTCAGATTTGGAGGGCCCCTGATGTGCCTAAACAGTGGAAAACCCCTACAAGTGACCCCATTTTAGAAACGAAACTCCTCGAGGAATTTATCTGGACGTGTGGGGAGCACCTTGAACCTACAGGTGCTTCACAGAATTTTACAATGTTGATCTGTGAAAATGAAAAAACTATATTTTTCCCACAAAAATGTTCTTTTAGCCCCAATTTTTTTCATTTTCAAAAGGATAGCAGGAGAAAATGGACCCCAAAATTTGTTGTACAATTTCTCCTGAGTACGCCGATACCCCATATATGGTCAAAAACTACTTTTGAGGCACAGTGCAAAGCTCAGAAGGGAAGAAGTGCCATACTGGAGTTCAGATTTTGCTGGACTGGTTTGAGGGTGCCATGTCACATTGGCAGAGCCCCTGAGGTGCCAGAACAGCAGAACCCTAATAAAAGGCCTCATTTTACAAGCTACACCTCTCAATGAATTAATCTAGGGGTGCAGTGATCATATTGACACCACAGATGGGTCACAGAATTTTATACCATTGGCAGTGAAGAAAAAAAGAATTACTGTATATACTCGAGTATAAGCCGAGTTTTTCAGCACATTTTTTGTATATACTCGAGTATATAGAAATTCTGATGGTGGATAGTGGAGGTGGGGGGTAGCGGCGGAGGAGCGGGGTACACGCAGTAGCCGGCTGCTGCAGCTACCACGTGTGCCCGCTGTTAAAGGGGAATGAATATTCCCTCTTCTCCACTCCCATGGGCGTGGAGAAGAATGAATATTCATTCTCTTTAGTAGCGGGCACAGAGGAGCTCTGAGCCGCAGCTCCTGCTGACAGTGCCCGCTACTAAAGAAAATGCATATTCGCTCCTCTCCACGCACATAGTCCAGTGTGGAAAGGAGTGAATATGGCGGCAGCTCACATCAGCGTCTGAGAGTGCATGACTGTAACGCCATGCTCTGCTCAGATGCTGACATGAGCTGCTGCAGCAGAACAGGACGCAGCGCTGGAGCAGAGGTGAGGAAGGAAAGTGAGGATGTGTTTATTTTTTTGTGTGTGCAGTGAAGGGGCCATCCATACCAGGATTGGGGGATGAGGAGGCCATGCATACCAGGATTGGGGATGAGGGGGCATGCATACCAGGATTGGGGGACGAGGGGTGCCATGCATACCAGGATTGGGGATGAGGGGGCATGCATACCAGGATTGGGGGATGAGGGGGAGCATGCATACCAGGATTGGGGGATGAGGGGTGCCATGCATACCAGGATTGGGGGATGAGGGGTGCCATGCATACCAGGATTGGGGGATGAGGCGGCCATGCATACCAGGATTGGGGGATAAGGCGGCCATGCATACCAGGATTGGGGGATGAGGCGGCCATGCATACCAAGATTGGGGGATGAGGCGGCCATGCATACCTGGATTGGGGGATGAGGCGGCCATGCATACCAGGATTGGGGGATGAGGCGGCAATGCATACCAGGATTGGGGATGAGTGGGCCATGCATACCAGGATTGGGGATGAGTGGGCAATACTTACCATGATGGGTAAATTTACCAGTAGCTGCTGCATTTTCCACCCTAGTCTTATACTCGATTCAAGAAGTTTTCCCAGTTTTTTGTGGTAAAATTAGGTACCTCGGCTTATACTCGGGTCGGCTTATACTCGAATATATACAGTACATTTTTACTACCAAAATTTTGCTTTAGCCCCAGATTTTACATTTCACACTGGGAAATGGGTAAAAATGGCACCAAAATTTGTCCCACAATTTCGGCTGAATGTAGAAATACTCAATATGTGGCTGTACAGTACTGCTTAGCCACACAGCGAGACTTGGGAGTGACTGAAAGCTATTTGCCACCTTGAGCGCAGCTTTTCCTGGAATAGTATGCGAACTCCATATACAGAGTCCCCATTTTGGAAATTATACCCCTTTTGGGAATGTTACCATTTTTATTAACATTCTTTTTTTGATCACGTTTTATTGTTTTATATCTTATATATACAGTTAGGGCCATATATATTTGGACAGAGACAACATTTTTCTAATTTTGGTTCTAGACATTACCACAATGAATTTTAAAGAAAAAAATTCAGATGCAGTTGAAGTTCAGACTTTCAGCTTTCATTTGAGGGTATCCACACTAAAATTGGATGAAGGGTTTAGGAGTTTCAGCTCCTGAACATGTGCCACCCTGTTTTTAAAGGGACCAAAAGTAATTGGACAATTGACTCCAAGGCTATTTCATGGACAGGTGCGGGCAATCCCTTCGTTATGTCATTCTCAATTAAGCAGGTAAAAGGCCTGGAGTTGATTTGAGGTGTAATGCTTGCATTTGGAAGGTTTTGCTGTAAAGTAAACATGCGGTCAAAGGAGCTCTCCATGCAGGTGAAACAAGCCATCCTTAAGCTGCAAAAACAGAAAAAAAACATCCGAGAAATTGCTACAATATTAGGAGTGGCAAAATCTACAGTTTGGTACATCCTGAGAAAGAAAGAAAGCACTGGTGAACTCATCAATGCAAAAAGACCTGGGCGCCCACGGAAGACAACAGTGGTGGATGATCGCAGAATAATCTCCATGGTGAAGAGAAACCCCTTCACAACAGCCAACCAAGTGAACAACACTCTCCAGGAGGTAGGCGTATCCAAATTTACCATAAAGAGAAGACTGCATGAGAGTAAATACAGAGGGTTCACTGCACGGTGCAAGCCACTCCTAAGCATCAAGAATAAAAAGACTAGACTGGACTTTGCTAAAAAACATCTAAAAAAGCCAGCACAGTTCTGGAAGAACATTTTTTGGACAGATGAAACCAAGATCAACCTCTACCAGAATGATGGAAAGAGAAAAGTATGGCGAAGGCGTGGTACAGCTCATGATCCAAAGCATACCACATCATGTGTAAAACACGGCGGAGGCAGTGTGATGGCTTGGGCATGCATGGCTGCCAGTGGCACTGGGTCACTAGTGTTTATTGATGTGACAAAGAACAGAAGCAGCCGAATGAATTCTGATGTATTCAGAGCCATACTGTGTGCTCAGATGCAGCCAAACTGATTGGTCGTTATTTCATACTACAGAAGGACAATGACCCAAAACATAAAGCCAAAGCAACCCAGGAGTTTATTAAAGCAAAGAAGTGGAATATTCTTGAATGGCCAAGTCAGTCACCTGATCTCAACCCAATTGAGCATGCATTTCACTTGTTAAAGACTAAACTTCAGACAGAAAGGCCCACAAACAAACAGCAACTGAAAACCACCGCAGTGAAGGCCTAGTAGAGCATCAAAAAGGAGGAAACACAGCATCTGGTGATGTCCATGAGTTCAAGACTTCAGGCATTCATTGCCAACAAAGGGTTTTCAACCAAGTACTAGAAATAAACATTTTATTTACAATTATTTAATCTGTCCAATTACTTTTGGTCCCTTTAAAAACAGGGTGGCACATGTTAAGGAGCTGAAACTCCTAAACCCTTCATCCAATTTTAATGTGGATACCCTCAAATGAAAGCTGAAAGTCTGAACTTCAACTGCATCTGAATTATTTTGTTTAAAATTCATTGTGGTAATGTCTAGAACCAAAGTTAGAAAAATTTTGTCTCTGTCCAAATATATATGGACCTAACTATATATACACACACATTGTAATATATATATTACAATGTGTGTGTATGTTTTGTATTTTGTGATTCTTTTTAAATATTTTTGCAATTTTTTTTCTCCTTTTTTTTTTTTTTACTTTGTTCGACTATGGGACTTTCACTTTTTCTGCCTGATCGCTTATAAAGCATTGCAGTGCAGGAGCCTCGGTGCGTAGCAATGCCTCTGTGCGTGTAAAATCACCTGGACGTACTCGGTACATCCTAACCCGCACATACTGAGTACGTCTAAGGTCGTGAAGGGTTTAAAGATATTTGAGATCCACATTCTACATATATTTCATGTTCATTCCCCACCTAACAAGCACAAAGAATATAATATACTCCTGTTTATATGGAATACAGTCATGGCCGAAAGTATTCCCACCCTTGAAATTGTTCCAGAAAACAAAGTATTCCTCCCAAAAAATTATTGCAATTACACATGTTTTGTTTTACACATGTTTATTTCCTTTGTGAGTATTGGAACAACACAAAAAACAGCGAAAAAAAGCAAATTGGATATCATTTCCCACAAAACCCCAAAAATAAGCTGGACAAAATTGTTGCATCCTTTCCAAAATTGTGGGTAAACATGCATGTGATACTCAGTCAAACTCAACTGTGGCAAGTAACAGGTGTGGGCAATAAGAAAGTCACACCTGAAACCAGATAAAACCAGGAGAAGTTGACTCAATCTTTGCATTGTGTGTCTGTGCGTGCCACACTAAGCATGGAGAACAGAAAGAAGAGACTTGAGAACCAAAATTGTTGACAAGTATCAACAATCTCAAGGTTACAAGTCCATCTCTAGATATCTTAATGTTCCTCTGTCCACGGTGCGCAACATAATCAAGAAGTTTACAACCCATGTCACTGTAACTAATCGTAACTAATCTTCCTGGACGTGGACGGCAGAGAAAAATTGATGAAAGGTTGCAACGCAGGATAGAACAGACGCTGAATAATCTTCCCCAATCAAGATCAAAAAAATTTCAAGCTGTCCTCAGGGTTCATAAGTGTCAGCACGAACTATCCATCCATCGATATTTGAATAAAATGAAATGCTATGTCATGAGACCCAGGAGGACACCACTCCTGACACACAGACATAAAAACCTAAACTGCAGTTTGCCAAAATATACGTAAGTCAAAATCCTTCTGGGAAAGTGACATGCGGACAGCTGAGACCGATATAGAGCTTTTTGGTGAAGCACATCATATCTACTGTTTACTGAAAACTGAATGAGACCTACAAAGAAAAGAACACTGCCTACAGTCAAATATGATGGAGGTTCAAAGATGTTTTGGGGTTGTTTTGCTTCTTCTGGCACTAGGTGCCTTGGTATGTGCAAGGTATTAGGAAATCTGAAGATCACCAATGGATTTTGGGTCACAATGTAGTCTGCAGTGTCAGAAAGCTGGGTTTGCATCCTAGGTCATGGGTCTTCCAGCAGGACTATGACCCCAAACATACTTCAAGAAGCACCCTGAAATGGATGGAAACAAAGCGATGGAGAGTTCTGAAGTGGCCAGCAATGAGTCTGGATCTAAATCCCATTGAACACCTGTAGAGAGATCTTAAAATTGCTGTTCGGAGAAGGTGTCCTTCAAATATGAGAGACCTGGAACAGTTTGCAAAAGAAGAGTGGTCCAAAATTCCAGTTGAGAGGTGTTAGCAGCTTGTTGATGGTTATAGCAAGCGATTGATTTCAGTTATTTATTTCAAAGGGTGTGCAGCCAAATATTAAGTTGAAGATGCCAACAATTTTACCCAGCTCATTTCTGGTGTTTTGTGTGAAATTATGTCTGTGGTGAGGCCAGGGACTGGAAATTCATATTCCCAGTTATGAAGGTCTCAGCAGGAATGCTAGTCTGTCTGACTTCAAAGGACCCCAGGAGAGAATTGAATACAGGTCAGCTTGGATATATACTTTTTGTAGTGCAAACGCCTATTCCTGACCAGAGTATGGGGGAGCTAATTGAATCATGGCAATGAGGAATAGCTAATTGAATTACCTCTGAAGTCAGGGGAAAGCTCCTGTGTTAGATCAATTACCATGCGCACCTTACAATGAGGATATTGCTGAGAAATGGATTATGAAATGTCTGATAGAAGGGAAGAGGAGATTACATGTAAATCGCCTATTTTCTGCCCTTCCCAAGTTACGTATAAATGTGTCCCTCTGTGAGAGAGGAGGGGTCTTCTGTTGAGGGTCACCTGTCGCTACAGATGGGCAGAAAAACACTAGGAACCGCCCTGGACCCATGACAGCACCCTTCCGGCCGTGTCCAGAGACCTTTGATGAAAGTGTGGTATATTCACTTTTATTCCTTTTAATTTTACTGTATCGTATTACTGCTTTCTTACTGTATTTGTCTGACTACTGTGTATATATATATATATATATATATATATATATATATATATATATATATATATATATATATATATATATATATATATATATCTCTTGTAACCGCTTGTATATATTGTACCTAGCATCGCTCTTTTGAGTAAATATATAAAATTTATAAGCTCGCTTCACATTATCCTAAACCCGGAACTCACGGAAGTTGTGAGGAAGGATCAGGGGCACGTGGCTCCGATCGGTTTGTGACCATTGGTGGCTGCGGTTGGGATTTGGATATCTGTGAACTGAGCTCGGTGCTAGTTAGTAGATCAGACATAGTATACAGTGAAAGCGTGTGTGCAATACTGTACCCTTTCCCCTCTTAGTTTTCTGTCCTATCTTTTATTTGGCTACGGTCTCTGGTGGATGGCATACTGCCTCAGAAGCAAAGGTTCCCAGATGAGTGCTACCAGAGGGGACGCTGAGCAGATGGAAGGTGGCAGTGTGGTGCCAGTTGCTGACAAGACTGAGGTGTCAGAGGAGGGTGGAAGTGCCCCCGACACCCACGAAAATCCTGGACATTCTATTATGCAATCCACAGCTCCAGCTGGAGGGGCCAGTAACCCGGACCTGGACGCTATTATGCAGGCCAACCTCCAGGCTCTGAGAGATGGACAGCAGGAACAGAGCCAGGCCGTGCTCCACATGTGGCAAGCTGAGCGAGATACCCAGGAAAGAAAGTGGCAAGCTGAGCGAGATGCCCAGGAAAGAAAGGAGCAAGCTGAGCGAGATGCCCAGGAGGAGAGGCAGTACCAGCTACAGTTAGCCCAGCTGTGGAGCCGGCAGAATCCACCGGCTCAAACAGCACAGACTCCAGCAGCCCCAAAAGCTAAGCTGCGCTCAGAGGATCTGCCTGTCCTGGAATCAGATGGAGACCTGGACCTTTTCCTGAAAGGGTTTGAACAGGTGTGTCTCCAGTACCAGGTACCCAAAGCAGACTGGGCACGCACCCTGTCCACCAGGCTAAGAGGGAGAGCCCTGGACGCTTTCTCGTCTCTCCCTGCAGCCCAGCACCAGGACTATGACCTCATTAAAGCTGCGCTGATCCTGAGGTACCGTCTCACGCCTGAGGTGTACAGAGTGAAATTCCGCAGCCTGAGGAAACGACCGACCGAGAGCCACCTAGAGACTCTGCTCCAGATGAGTGTCCAGCTTCACAGATGGGCAGAGGGAGATAGACAATCCCGACGAAGCAACCTTTGGATCTGTTCCTCAAAGAGCAATTCTTAAACATTTGCTCAGAGGAAGTGCAACAATATGTCCTGGACTGGAAACCCCAAGATACCAGAACTGCTGCGGAGCTAGCGGATGAGTACGTCGCCAACCGGACGCCGCGGAGACCCGTCAGCACCGGCTGGAGGGGGGGTAAGACCAATCCTGTTGCGGGTAACCCTGCAGTTTCCCCTGAGACTACCCCCGCCCGAAAACCTATGGGCCCCATTGTTCCCGCTTCCAAGCACCAGGGAGGACCCCCTCGATGTCACGCCTGCTATCAGCCGGTACCCCCGGAGAGCATCATCCCTGGAAAGACGCTGACCGTCAGCGGGGTGGGTGCGGAGAAGATAACACTACCCATGGCTTGTGTGCATCTGGATTGGGGTGTGGACAAGGGGCTGGTAGAGGTCGGGGTTACATCTCGTCTCCCTGCTAATGTCTTGTTGGGGACAGACTTGGGGCCTCTCACCTCTCAGTATGGGAAGAGAGCAACCCCACTGCCCCGTGGTAATGTATCTGAAAGTGATATTATACTTTGTGGTACCATACATGCTGATCCTTGTGACGTGCCAGCTGACAGGAGTGCAGCTGGGGGGGATTTAGCCCCCCTTCCTGCTCTCTCAGCTGACAAGTCCAGCTCTGAACTTTTCAGTGAGAATGCTAATGTAATTCATTGTCGTGCTAATGAACTCTCTGCCTTGGCTGAGGAGCTGGTGGGGGCCTTGCCTGCCCCTCCCAACTGTCAGCTTGCACATGATCCCTCCAGCAGCTCAAAACCTAGTGAACCTGTCAAGTATGTATCACATGTTGGGGCAACCCACAGTGACCCCACAACCCATCCAGGTGAGGGAAGGGGACCGGGACTCCCTGAGGAGACCCCGAGCATTGCTGTGGTCACCCGCAGCAGGAGGGCTCAGGAGGCAGAGGCCGCTTTGCACCCTGACTCTTCCACCTCATCACCTGGGACTGGGCCCACTGGTGTTAACCCCCCAGCGCCGTTCCCTGAGGGTTCCGGCGAGATTGCGGCCTTCAGGTCCCTGTTAGTGGGCTCCAGCCAGGAGTTTCAGGCGGCTGTCCAAGCCAACAGCACCCTGGAAGCCTTGAAGGAACGCGCAGGTAAGCCCACCTTGGAGACAGACAAGGACCGCTTGTTCTGGGACCAAGGGTGGCTGTATAGGGAAACACTGCCCACAGATGGACAAGAAAGTTGGCGCGGCGAGAGGCACCTAGTGGTACCTCAGCCGTACCGGGCTGAGCTGTTACGGCTCGCACATGAAATTCCGTTGGCTGGTCACCTAGGGTTTGCTAAGACCAAGGCTCGGCTAGCTCACTTGTTTTATTGGCCTAAGATGGGGACAGCAGTAGCTGCCTACTGCCGTTCATGTGTCACCTGTCAGAGGATGGGGAAGACGGGGCCAGGCCCTAAGGCCCCATTGATACCTCTGCCCATAATAGGTGAGCCTTTCCAGCGGATTGCTGTGGACCTCATTGGGCCGCTGCCCATTCCCAGCAGCTTCGGGAAACGCTACATACTAACGGTAGTAGACTACGCTACTAGGTACCCAGAAGCTGTCGCGCTGTCCTCCATCCTGGCAGACGTAGTGGCCAAAGCCCTGCTGGAAATCTTCACCCGTGTTGGTTTCCCCCAGGAGATGCTCACGGACCGAGGGACCCAGTTCATGTCTGACTTGATGCAGAGCCTGTGTAAGCAAACAGGGGTGCAACATCTGGTGTCCACCCCGTATCACCCACAGACTAATGGCCTGTGTGAACGGTTCAATGGCACGTTGAAACAGATGATCCGAATGTTGGTCGAGTCCCAGGGACTCGACTGGGAGTGACACCTCCCACATCTGTTGTTTGCTTACCGGGAAGTGCATCAAGCCTCGACGGGGTTCTCCCCCTTCGAGCTCCTGTATGGAAGACGGGTACGGGGACCCCTCGCTCTCGTGAGGGAATCCTGGGAGGAAGAAGCAGCCACCCCGGGCGTTTCAGTCGTGGAATTTGTCTTGCGATTCCGTGACAATGCAGGCTCTGACGCAACTGGTGCATGACAACATGGTCCAGGCCCAGGCAGAGCAGAAGCGCTGGTATGACCAGAATGCTCAGGAGAGGACATACCAGGAAGGGCAGAAAGTATGGGTCCTAGTCCCTGTGCCCCAGGACAAGCTTCAGGCAAGATGGGAGGGCCCTTATGACGTGCATCAGCAGCTTAACCAGGTCAATTACCTAGTCACAATTGACCCGGTCCGGAACAGGCAGAAGGTCTTCATGTCGACATGATGAAAGCGCATCATGACAGGGAAGCCTGTGCCTTTCCGGTGTGCAGTCTGCTGGAGGAAAGAGAGGAGGAGGACCTCATGGATCTGCTCGCACATGCCCGTGCGGGAGGGTCCATGGAGGATGCCCCCATGAACATTCTTCTGTCTGAGGACCAACGGTCCCAGCTGAAGGAGGTCATGCGCCCTTTCCCTGGCCTCCTCTCGGGAAAGCCCGGGCGGACAAAGCTGGCAGTCCACCGAGTGGACACGGGGAATCACGCCCTTAGCCAGTGCACGGCATATCGCGTCTCCTTGGAGGTACAGGAGCAAATGCGGAAGGAGATTGCCGAGATGCTGGAGCTAGGGGTGATCCGCACATCCACCAGCGCATGGGCCTCACCTGTAGTCCTCGTACCCAAAAAGGACCGGACGACCCGGTTCTGTGTGGATTACAGGGGGCTCAATGCCATTACCGCCGATGACGCGTTCCCCATGCCGCGCATCGACGACTTGCTTGACCGGTTGGGCAAGGCTAAGTACTTGACCATCATGGACTTGAGCCGAGGATACTGGCAGATTCCCCTGTCCCCAGAGGCACAGGAGAAATCAGCCTTTATCACTCCTTTTGGACTGTATGAGCCCACCATCATGCCATTTGGCATGAAGAATGCCCCCGCCACTTTCCAGCTTATGGTCAACACCTTGCTGTCAGGGTGCGAAGAGTTCGCAGCTGCGTAACTGGATGACATTGCCGTCTTCAGCCCCACTTGGGAGGAACACCTTCGGCACCTGTCGGAGGTGCTGGGGCGGATCCACCGGGCAGGCTTGACCATCAAGCCGGGAAAGTGTCAGATGGGCATGACCGAGGTCCAATACCTGTGACACCGGGTATGTGGGGGGAAACTGAGACCAGAAAACGGGAAGGTGGATGCAATCACGACCTGGCCCACCCCAAGGACCAAGAAACAGGTGATGTCTTTCTTGGGTACGGCCGGGTACTATAGGACGTTCTTACAGGACTATAGTGCCCTGGCCAAGCCCATGACAGACCTCAACAAGAAGAAGCTGCCGCAAGCTGTCAACTGGACAGCGGACTGCGAGCACTCATTCCAGGCCTTGAAAGCTGCCCTGGCGGCAGACCCTGTACTCCAGGCGTACGACGACTCCCGGCCACTTGTAGTACAGACTGACACCAGCACTTACGGACTCGGTGCGGTGCTGAGCCAACCTGACTCAGCAGGTCAAGAGCACCCTGTTCAATACCTCAGTCGGAAACTTCTGCCGAGGGAAGTGGCCTACTCTACGGTGGAGAAGGAATGCCTGGCGATCGTGTGGGCTCTGCAGCATCTGCAGCCATACGTGTACGGGCGCCATTTCACCGTGGTGACGGACCACAACCCCCTCACTTGGCTATCTCGAGTAGTCGGCGAGAACGGAAGGTTGTTGCGTTGGAGCCTAGCTCTCCAACACTACAAATTTGATGTTCGGTATAAGTCGGGCCGGGCCCACGGTAACGCAGATGGTTATCCAGGCAAGGTAAGGCAGCTGAAGTGCTTGCGGATGATGACCGACGAGGTCTTCCTCCGAACGCACTCTAAAAGAGGGAGGTGTGGTGAGGCCAGGGACTGGAAATTCATATTCCCAGTTATGAAGGTCTCAGCAGGAATGCTAGTCTGTCTGACTTCAAAGGACCCCAGGAGAGAATTGAATACAGGTCAGCTTGGATATATACCTTTTGTAGTGCAAACGCCTATTCCTGACCAGAGTATGGGGGAGCTAATTGAATCATGGCAATGAGGAATAGCTAATTGAATTACCTCTGAAGTCAGGGGAAAGCTCCTGTGTTAGATCAATTACCATGCGCACCTTACAATGAGGATATTGCTGGGAAATGGATTATGAAATGTCTGATAGAAGGGAAGAGGAGATTACATGTAAATCGCCTATTTTCTGCCCTGCCCAAGTTATGTATAAATGTGTCCCTCTGTGAGAGAGGAGGGGTCTTCTGTTGAGGGTCACCTGTCGCTACAGATGGGCAGAAAGACACTAGGAACCGCCCTGGACCCATGACAGCACCCTTCCTGCCGTGTCCAGAGACCTTTGATGAAAGTGTGGTATATTCACTTTTATTCCTTTTCATTTTACTGTATCGTATTACTGCTTCCTTACAAGATATATATATATGTATACAGTAGTCAGACAAATACAGTAACCGCTTGTATATATTGTACCTAGCATCGCTCTTTTGAGTAAATAAATACATAAAATTTATAAGCTCACTTCACATTATCCTAAACCCGAAACTCACGGAAGTTGTGAGGAAGGATCAGGGGCACGTGGCTCCGATCGGTTTGTGACAATGTCCAATTTACCTTTTTTTCTGTTTTGTGTTGTTCCAATACACACAAAGGAAATAAACATGTGTATAACAAAACATTTTCTGGAACAATTTCAAGGGTGCCAACACTTTTGACCATGACTATATGTGTTCATTTACATATAATCCATATTCATTCCCCACCTATCATGCACATGGCATATAATATACACCTATTTATATGGAATATGTGTTAATTTCCCTGCTATCTACATGCAGTGGGTACGGAAAGTATTCAGACCCCTTTAAATTTTTCACTCTTTGTTTCATTGCAGCCATTTGGTAAATTCTAAAAAGTTCATTTTCTTTCTTATTAAAGTACACTCTGCACCCCATCTTGACTGAAAAAAAAGCAGAAATGTAGAAATTTTTGCAAATTTATTAAAAAAGAAAAACTGAAATTTCACATGGTCATAAGTATTCAGACCCTTTGCTAAACATTGAGTTGAAGCATCATTTTGAGCTAGTACAGCCATGAGTCTTCTTGGGAATGATGCAACAAGTTTTTCACACCTTAATTTGGGGATCCTCTGCCATTCTTCCCTGCAGATCCTCTCCAGTTCCGTCAGGTTGGATGGTGAACGTTGGTGGACAGCCATTTTCGGGTCTCTCCAGAGATGCTCAATTGGGTTTAGGTTAGGGCTCTGGCTGGGCCAGTCAAGAATGGTCACAGATTTGTTCTGAAGCCACTCCTTTGTTATTTTAGCTGTGTGCTTAAGCTATGTGCCCACGATGCAGAAATGCTCCGGATTTTTCCTGAGCGTTTCTGCATCTCCCTGGCAGAAAAAACGCATGCGGATTGTACATGTGTTTTTCCTGCTAGGGACATGCGGATGTGAAGCGTTCTTCACATGCATTTCCGCATGCGGGTTGACAAGCGCTTTCCAAGCGATTTTAGAAAACTGCATGGATTTATATAGTGTGACCGTAAAGAATGGTCAAAAATAAAAAAATAAATCTATACTTACCTTCTGATGGCTCCCGGAGTCTTGCTTCGCTCCGTCCTGGCTGCCTGCAGATCGCGGTATACTGAAGGACCTGCCGACGTCAGCATCGCGTGACCCGTCACATGACTATGATGTCAGCGCAGGTCCTTCAGTTCATCGCGAGCTGCCGGCATGGGAGGACGAGCGCAGCTGGGCCGTCAGAAGGTAAATATAACATCTTCTTTTTTTCACAGGTTCTATGGTACCCAGGTCCGGAGTAGAGTCTCCTGTCCTCCACACATTGGAACGCATGGAATACGCATCTACATATACAGTGATGCGGAATCCATGCGTTCCAATGCAAGTCAATGGCGGCGAAAACACAGCGCTTCCGCAAAATAATTGGTAGTGCTGCATTTTTTTCCGCAATGATAATCCGCAGCGGATATTTCCGCAGCATGTGCACAGCACATGCGGATTATCATTGGGGAACATGGCAGGCCTTCTACCATGCGATTTTTAAGCGTTTCTGCAGCGTTTTTGCCACTGCGGAAACGCTTAAAAAACGCATCGTGGGCACACAGCCTTAGGGTCATTGTCTTGTCCAGAGCACTCTGGAAGAAGTTTTCATCCAGGATATCTCTGTACTTGGCTGCATTTATGTTTCCTTCAATTGTAACCAGTCGTCCTGTCCTTGCAGCTGAAAAACACCCCCATAGCATGATGCTGCCACCACCATGTTTCACTGTTGGGATTGTATTGGGCAGGTGATGAGCAGTGCCTGTTTTTCTCCAAACATACCACTTAGAATTATCACCAAAAAGTTCTATCTTCATCTCATTAGACCAGAGAATCCTCTTTCTCATAGTCTGGGAGTCTTTCATGTGTTTTTGATCAAACTCTATGCGGGCTTTCATATGTCTTGCACTGAGGAGAGGCTTCCGTCGGGCCACTCTGCCATAAAGGCCCGACTGGTGGAGGGCTTCAGTGATAGTTGACTTTGTGGAACTTTCTCCCATCTCCCTACTGCATCTCTGGAGCTCAGTCACAGTGATCTTGGGGTTCTTCTTTACCTCTCTCACCAAGTCTCTTCTCCCACGGTTGCTCAGTTTGGCTGGACGGCCAGGTCTAGGAAGACTTCTGGTGGTCCCAAACTTCCACTTAAAGAAGTTGTACAGTACTTTATATTACCCCCCCCCCCCCCCCAATATATCCCCCCAGGGCCCCTAAGACTTTTTGTAATTACCTTACATTGCTGATAATGCCTGTGAGCGGCGCTATCGGTGGCCGTTCACAGGCATCACGTGACCCCGTGCTGACGTCACGACAAGTGAGGCGTGACTCAGCGCTGGAGTCCCCGCGATGGCTGCTGGGTTGTGGGCGGTGTTACCCCCCACGTCACACCCAGCATCCACGGCACTATTTCCCAATGAATGGGGAGAGGCAGAGCGCGCAGTGAATGCTGGGTGTGACACGGGGGTAACCCCGCCCACAGCCTGGCATCCACCTGGAACGCGGAAGATAAAGACCCACGGCTGCTGCCAGCACTTGTCGTGACATCAGCGGATGCATGTGAGCGGCCAGTGATAATGCACGTGAGCGGCGCTATCTGCAACGTAAGGTAATTACAAAAATCCTTAGGGGCCCCGGGGAGATACATTGGGGGGGGGGGTAATATAAAGTACTGGACAACCCCTTTAAGGATTATGGAGGCCACTGTGCTCTTAGGAACCCTGAGTACTGCAGAAATTCTTTTGTAACCTTGGCCAGATCTGTGCCTTGCCACAATTCTGTCTGAGCTCCTTGGGCAGTTCCTTTGAGCTCATAATTCTCATTTGGTGTGACATGCACTGTGAGCTGTGAGGTCTTATATAGACAGGTGTGTGCCTTTCCAAATCAAGTCCTATCAGTTTAATTAAACACAGCTGGACTCTAATGAAGGAGTAGAACCATCTCAAGGAGGATCACAAGGAAATGGACAGCATGTGACTTAAATATGAGTGTCTGAGCAAAGGGTCTGAATACTTATGACCATGTGATATTTCAGTTTTTCTTTTTTAATAAATTTGCAAAAATTTCTACATTTCTGATTTTTTTCAGTCAAGATGGACTGCAGAGTGTACATTAATGTGGAAAAAATGAACTTTTTAGAATTTACCAAATGGCTGCAATGAAACAGAGTGAACAATGTAAAGGGATCTGAATACTTTCCGTACCCACTGTATATTTCATGTTCATTCCCCATCTATGAAGCAAAGGGTATATAATATACACCTGTTTATATGGGATATGTGTTCATTCTCCTATTACTTACATATATTTTATGTTCATTCACCACCTATTAAGCACAAGGAATATGATATACACCTGTTTTTATGGGATATGTGTTAATTTTCCTATTATCTACATAATGGATCATGTACCCATTTAAAACAAATGCTGTCCTGAGTGCCCCACAGACCCTCCTATATACTGTATGATTGTCCCCACTGGTCCCTATATACTGTATGATGGTTCTCACAGCTCCCTATACACTGTATGATGGTCCCCACTACTTGCTATACATTGTATGACGGCCCCCACAGCTCCCTATATACTGTATGATGACCCCCACAGCTCCTATATACTGTATGATGGTCCCTACAGCTCCCTATACACTGTATGATAGTCCCCACAGCTCCTTATACACTTTATGATGGTTACCACAGCACTGTATATACTGTATGACTTCCCCCACAGCCCCATATATACTGTATTATGTCCTCCATAGCCCCCTAAATACTTTATTATGGCCCCCACAGCCTTTTATAAACTGTATTATAGCCCTCACAGCCCCTTATTACAGTATTATGGCCCTCAAAGCATCTCATACACTGAAATATGGCCCCCACCGCTACTATTTTTAGTATAAGGGCCTCTACAGCTCCCTATATACTGTATGATGCCCCCACAACTCCATAGATCCCAAATGATGGCCACAACAACCCCCTATGTACTGTATTATGGCCCCGCAGCCCCTTATACACTAAATTATGGCCCCCACAACCTCTTGTATAGTACATTATGGCCCCCTTATATATAGCATGATTGTACCCACAGCCCCTTATAGGTAGTATGATGGCACCCACAGCTCTTATATCCTTTATTATGGCCTCCACAGCTCCTTATATATAGTATGATGGCAGCCACAGCCCCTTATATATAGCATAATGGCACCCACTGCTCCCTATATCCTGTATTATGGCCCCCACAGCCCATTATACAGTATATAGTATGATGACCTCCACAGCTCCCTATATCCTTTATTATGGCTCCCACATTGAAGATGAAATGATCTCTAAAATGCCTTAAGTTAAAGATCACACATTTCCTTTGTATTTTAGGCAAAAATATATATATATATTTTCATCTTTTACATTTAAAAAATTACAAAAAGGAAAATGGTCTGATGCAAAGGTTTGGGCACCTTGCATGGTTAGTACCTAGTAGCACCCCTTTTTTGAAAGTATCACAACTTGTAAACACTTTTTGTAGCCAGAGTCTTTCAATTCTTGTTTGAGGGATTTTCATCCATTCTTCCTTGGAAAATTCTTCTAGTTTTGTGAAATTCCTGCGTCCTCTTGCATGCACTACTATTTTGAGGTCTAGCAACATATTTTCAATGATGTTCAGATCAGGGGACTGTGAGGGCCATTGTAAAATCTTTAGCTTGCTCCTTTTGAGGTAGTCTATTGTGAATTTTGACGTGTGTTTCGGATGATTATCCATTTGTAGATCCCATCTTCTTTTCAACTTCACATTTTTTTTTACAGATAGTGTTTTGTTTGCATCAAGAATTTGTTGAAATTTCATTCAACCCATTCTTCATTCTACCCGTGAAATGTTCCCCATGTCATTGGCTGCAACACAACAAATCTTTCTGAAGGTCTTTTGCAATTAAGCAGGGGTTTTGATTTGCCTCTCTAGCAAACCTACGAGCAGCTCACTGAAATTTTGCTTGGTCTTCCAGACCTTATCTTGATCTCCACTGTTCCTGTTATCTGTCATTTCTTAATTACATTTCAAACTGCGGAAAGACAACTTGAAAACGCTTTGCCATCTTCATATAGCCTTCTCCTGCTTTGTAGTCCTCCACCATTTTCATTTTCACAGTACTAGGCAGCTGCTTAGGGGAACCCATGGCTGCTGTTTTTTGGCACAAGGTTAGAGGAGGCTGTGTTTTTATAAAAATCAGGAGTCAGCCCAGAAGGGAGGACCTGGTCAATGACCTGAAGTGAGCTGAGACCACAGTCTCAAACATTACCGTTAGTAGCACACTACGCAGTCATGAATTAAAATTCTGCAGGGCACGCAAGGTCCCCCTGCTCATGCCAGCCCATGTCCAGATCTGTTTGAAGTTCACTAATGACCATCTGGATGATCCAGAGGAGGCATGGGAGAAGGTCATGTGGTCAGATGAGACTAAAATAGAACTTTTTGGTATTAACTCCAGTCGCACTGTTTGGAGGAAGAAGAAGGATGAGTGCAACCCCCAAGAACACCGTCCCAACCATAAAGCATGGTGGGGGTGTGAAGATCCGGGGTCTTCCGTGGGTGTAACACTAGTCAGACAACGCAGGGTGAGGGTAAAACAGCTAAGCAATAATTTATTGAACCACAAAGCGGACAATAAACACATAGAACAGACCCAGAAAATACCCAAGATGGTACAACATTACACAGTCTCACCCTTCCGCTCTGCCCACCTGGGAAAGAACAGCAGTGATTTTGGGACTTCCAGGGCTAACTACCTTATCCAGTGGCGCCCCCCTTCTGGCGGGCCCCCACAGGGAGAAGGTAGCGACAAGGTCTGGAGACCTGAGGGTCCCACCCTGGCCTCTCCGAGAGTTTCCATGGAGCCAGATGACCTGAGGGTCCCAATCTAGCTTCTCCAAATGTCTCCATGAGTTTCAGGTGACCGGTGAGTCCCTCCTGGCAACCTCAACATATCCATTGGTCCAGGTGACTTCATCGTCCCAACCTAGTCTCCCCAAAATGTATCCATGGTCTCTCTGATGGTCAATGGAGCAGATCCATATCTTTCCAGTCAGGGCTATATACCCTTAGGCTAGAATCATGTAGAATCCAAATCTGTGTCTCTTTAGGTAAAGCCATGCTTCCAAGCTGATGGTGTGAAGAGAGTCTGTGTGTCCTCTTGCTTCTCCTTGATTCTCTGTCCCAAGTCTTACTCCTACAGAAGCATATCTCCTTTTTAAGTACACCATCACAGGTAAGGGTTTAGGGAGGGCATTAGTCACAGGGCTCAGCTATCATTGTTTGAGCTAATCTATTTACATAGTATAGTAAGGGGATCTTTAAATCAACATCATTGTTTCCAAACGAAGATAAGTAAACATTCAGTTTTTTCAAATTGTATGACATTCTTGACCAGCCACAGAAATACACATACAATTCTAAGTCAACAGAAACATAAAGTATATTTCTTGAATTAACAAATCTAAACTTCTGTCTTATTAAGATTATAGGCTGTATCATCACAGGGGGAAACATGATACTTTGGGGGTGATTTTCTGCAAAGGGGACAGGACGACTCCAGAAGAGAGGATGCATGGAGTCACGTATTGTGAGATTTTGGCCAACAACCTCCTTCCCTCAGTAAGAGCATTCAAGATGGGTCGTGGCTGGGTCTTCCAGCATGAAAATGACTCGAAACACACAGCCAGGGCAACTAAGGAGTTGCTCCGTAAGAAGCATTTCAGGGTGCTGGAGTGGCCTAGCCAGTCTCCAGACCTGAACCCAATAGAAAATCTTTGGAGGGAGCTGAAACTCAATGTTGCCCAGCGACAGCCCTGAAACCTGAAAGATAGATCTGGAGAAGATCTGTATGGAGGAGTGGGCCAAAATACCTGCTGAAGTGTGTGCAAACTTGGTCAAGAACTGCAGGAAACGTCTGACCTCTGTAATTGCAAACAATATATAAAGCTCTGTTTTTCTATTGTATTAAATACTTATTTCATGCAATAAAATGCAAACTAGTTATGTAAAACTCATACAAAGTGATTTTTTTTTTTTTTTTTTTTTTTTTTTTTCAAGATGCTGTCTCACAGTTGAAGTGTACCTATGATCAAAAAGACAGGCCTCTTGATTCTTTGTAGGTGGGAAAACTTGCAAAATCGGCAGTGTCTCAAATACTTATTTTCCCCACTGTATCTACCACCCACCATGGACCCAACCTCCAGATACCACTGATCACCAGAATAAATAATATATGCAGCTGCAAAACTGCTGCGCCGCAGCCTTGTATTGCGCAAGTGACGGTGAGTCACTGAGACTTCCGCTTCACTGGCAGTACACAGCCAAACGGGGCTGGAGGGAAACAAAGCGCGCTCCATGGGAGCGGCGCTTTTCGCATGCGTGGAAGGGGAGGCAGAGCAGGGCACGTCACAGGGCCCTGTGACGTACAGGGGAGGGGGGAATATGGTAATTTAGCACAGAGGTGGCGATTTAGGGGAATAGTAAGCAGATAGGAGGGGTTTGCTTGGCATCACCCAGACGCCAAGCCTCTGGAAAACAGACTTTATTAAACAAGATTTCTCTGCAATCATACCTCTGCTATGGGCCATACAGGTAAGTATGGATTTACTTTTCTATCACCTGTATGGCCATAGTAGACATCTGATATCGCCCAGGGGGATGACAGATTCCCTTTAAAGCCTATGTCTAACTAAGGGTGCACTTATACTGGTCGCTTATCGGGAATGGGCACTCTTAGAAACCGTCAATTTCTGATAATTGTGCAGTGTAAACAGGCAGGCGATCACCTGATGAACAAATAAAAGGTTGGTTGCTTAAAAATGATGCGCTTATTGTGTCCCACTTGTGTATGTGGTCCGCAGCCGCACCGTGGGGCCATACCCTGAGACTGATATCAAACTGATTAGGTAGAAATTGTAAAAATATCTCCACGTGTAAAGGCACCGTTTTTGTTTTCCCATCCATATTTTCTAATTGTGTCTGTATTTGGACAGTTGCAGGGAGAGGGCATATACAGTTGCTAAGAACCTGTGAATACACATTGACATGTGCATACATACAGTACAGACCAAAATTTTGGACACACCTCATTTAAAGATTTTTCAGTATTTTCATGACTGAAAATTGTACATTCACACTGAAGGCATCAAAACTATGAATTAACACATGTGGAATTATATACTTAACAAAAAAGTGTGAAACAACTGAAAATATGTCTTATATTCTAGGTTCTTCAAAGTAGCCACCTTTTGCTTTGATGACTGCTTTGCACACTCTTGGCATTCTCTTGATGAGCTTCAAGAGGTAGTCACCGGAAATGGTCTTCCAACAATCTTGAAGGAGTTCCCAGAGATGCTTAGCACTTGTTGGTCCCTTTGCCTTCACTCTGCGGTCCAGCTCACCCCAAACCATCTCGATTAGGTTCAGGTCTGGTGACTGTGGAGGCCAGGTCATCTGGCATAGCACCCCATCACTCTCTTCCTTGGTCCAATAGCCCTTACACAGCCTGGAGGTGTGTTTGGGGTCATTGTCCTGTTGAAAAGTAAATGATGATCCAACTAAATGCAAACCGGATGGAATAGCATGCCGCTGCAAGATGCTGTGGTAGCCATGCTGGTTCAGTATGCCTTCAATTTTGAATAAATCCCCAACATTGTCACCAGCAAAGCACCCCCACACCATCACACCTCCTCCTCCATACTTCACGGTGGGAACCAGGCATGTAGAGTCCATCCGTTCACCTTTTCTGCGTCGCACAAAGACACGGTGGTTGGAACCAAAGATCTCAAATTTGGACTCATCAGATCAAAGCACAGATTTCCACTAGTCTAATGTCCATTCCTTGTGTTCTTTAGCCCAAACAAGTCTCTTCTGCTTGTTGCCTGTCCTTAGCAGTGGTTTCCTAGCAGCTATTTTACCATGAAGGCCTGCTGCACAAAGTCTCCTCTTAACAGTTGTTGAAGAGATGTGTCTGCTGCTAGAACTCTGCGTGGCATTGACCTGGTCTCTAATCTGAGCTGCTGTTAACCTGCGATTTCTGAGGCTGGTGACTCGGATAAACTTATCCTCAGAAGATGAGGTGACTCTTGGTCTTCCTTTCCTGGGGTGGTCCTCATGTGAGCCAGTTTCTTTGTAGCGCTTGATGGTTTTTGCAACTGCACTTGGGGACACTTTCAAAGTTTTCCCAATTTTTCGCACTGACTGACCTTCATTTCTTAAAGTAATGATGGCCACTCGTTTTTCTTTACTAAGCTGCTTTTTTCTTGCCATAATACAAATTCTAACAGTCTATTCAGTAGGACTATCAGCTGTGTATCCACCAGACTTCTGCACAACACAACTGATGGTCCCAACCCCATTTATAAGCCAAGAAATCCCACTTGTTAAACCTGACAGGGCACACCGGTGAAGTGAAAACCATTTCCGGTGACTACCTCTTGAAGCTCATCTAGAGAATGCCAAGAGTGTGCAAAGCAGTCATCAAAGCAAAAGGTGGCCACTTTGAAGAACCTAGAATATAAGACATATTTTCAGTTGTTTCACACTTTTTTGTTAAGTATATAATTCCACATGTGTTAATTCATAGGTTTGATGCCTTCAGTGTGAATGTACAATTTTCATAGTCAAGAAAATACAGAAAAATCTTTAAATGAGAAGGTGTGTCCAAACTTTTGGTCTGTACTGTGCATACATTCGCAACCATACACTGTAAGATAATATAATGCGATCATACACAAATGCTGAATGTACATATATTTACACTTGCATAAATACATACATTTATACAATGTGACGCACAGTTACACATACAGTACATTCACACATGCACACTGTGACACATACACGTATATGCATACATTTGCAGATACACATGGCGACACTCACAAACATACACAATGACACACATACTGTGGGGGAAATAAGTATTTGATCCCTTGCTGTTTTTGTAAGTTTGCTCACTAACAAAGACATGAACAGTCTATAATTTTAAGGGTAGGTTAATTTTAACATTGAGAGATAGAATATCCCCCCAAAAAAATCAAGAAAATCACATTGTATAAATTAGATCTTTTTTTTGCATTTTGCAGTGAGAAATAAGAATTTGATCCCCTACAAACCATTATGAGTTCTGGCTCCTACAGACCAGTAAGAAGCTCCTAATCAACTTGTTACCTGCATTAAAGACAGCTGTCTTACATAGTCACTTGTATAAAAGGCTCTAGTCCACAGACTCAATCAGTCAGACTCTAACCTCTACAACATAGGCAAGACCAAAGAGCTTTCTAAGGATGTCAGGGACAAGATCACAGACCTGCACAAAGCTGGAATGGGCTACAAAACCATAAGTAAGACACTGGGTGAGAAGGAGACAACTGTTGGTGCAATAGTAAGAAAATGGCAGAAATACAAAATGACTGTCAATCGACATCAATCTGGGGCATCATGCAAAATCTCACCTCATGGGGTATCCTTGATCATGAGGAAGGTGAGAGATCAGCCTAAAACTGCATGGGGGGAACTTGTTAATGATCTCAAGGCAGCTGGGACCACAGTCACCAAGAAAACCATTGGTAACACATTACGCCTTAAAGGTTTAAAATCCTGCAGTGCCTGCAATGTCCCCCTGCTCAAGAAGGCACATGTGCAGGCCCATCTGGATGATTCTGTGGGTTATTGGGAGAAGGTGCTGTGGTCAGATGAGACAAAAATTGAGCTCTTTGGCATTAACTCAACTCGCCGTGTTTGGAGGAAGAAGGATGAGTACAACACTAAGAACATTGTCCCAACCGTGAAGCATGGTGGGGGAAACATTATACTTTGGGGGTGCTTTTCTGCAAAGGGGACATGACGACTGCACCGTACTGAAAGGAAGATGGATGGGGTCATGTATCGCAAGATTTTGGCCATCAACCTCCTTTCCTCAGTAAGAGCATTCAAGATGGGTCGTGGCTGGGTATTCCAAAAAGACAATGACTTATTTACCTATACTTATCCTTTTTACCTATATTCATCATTTTTTACCTATATTTATCTTTTCTTACCTGTATTTACCTATACTCATCCTCTCTTACCTATATTTATTTTTACTTAAACTTTCTTGCCAATATTTACCTATATTCTTTTTTTACCTATACTTATCCTCTCGTACCTACACTTATCCTTACTTACCTATAATTATCCTTTCCTACTTATATTTACCTATACTTATACTTTCTTCCCTATACTTATCCTTTCTTAGCTATACTTACATATACGTATGCTTTTTTACTTCTACATATCCTTTCTTACCTATACTTATCTTTACTTACCTATACTTATCCTTTTTTTCCTATTTTCATTGAATTTTAAATATACTTATCCTTTCTTACCTATATTTACCTATACTTATCACTTATAGTTATCCATGTGGGGGTCCCATCCGATCTTCTGGTCTTCTCTTCATGGTCTTCTGGAAGCTCAGGTACACAGCTTGCTCTGATATTATTAAGCTGGTGTCTTGTTGAGGGTTTTCTAGTTGACAAATGAAAACCCTCTGAACATGGCCTGGTCCTCTGGTGCTCTAGATAACGCAGCCTCTGCTGCTTGGATCTTGTCAAGCTTATAAGCACAGAACCTGGGTTTAGGCTTAGTTTTAGTCATGGTGAACATGGTGACTAATCAAAACAGTCTTGACTTTAAGTAAAAATTGAAAAATTTTAAAGGAATGTTTTGAAATGTAAATATAATATCTTATAATATCAAAATCAGCATCACGAGCATTGCAGCTTAAGTCTAGTCACTTCAATGAGCTGCAGTGCCACAAATCATCTCTACGGCCAATCATACTTCTGTCTCATTATGCATAGGATGCAGACTTATGTACAGGTAGCATGCAATAGCTCAAGTAGGGTTAGTTTTTAAATAAGTACAATCTGTACTTATCACTTCAACTCTGAACACTTTGACCTGTCAACAGACTCTTTCCAAATTGAGCTGGCTCCATCAGTTCTGTTTTTTTACAAAATTGGTTCATGTTTTTTGCTTTATTTTTCTTCTGGTCAAAATCAACAGTGGAGACTATTAAAAGGACTAAGACTGTGTGCCCACGATGCGTTTTTTATGCGTTTCTGCAGCGGCAATTCCGCTGCAGAAACGCTTAAAAAACGCTTGGTAGAAGGCCTGCCATGTTCCCCAATGATAATCCGCATGTGCTGTCCACATGCTGCGGAAATTTCTGCTGCGGATTATCATTGCGGGAAAAACGCAGCACAACTAATTATTTTGCGGAAGTGCTGCGTTTTCGCCGCCATTGACTTGCATTGGAACGCATGGAATCCGCATCACTGGATCTGTACATGCGCATTCCATGTGTTTCAATGTGCGGATGGTACCCGGGTCTGGAGGAGAGGAGACTCTCCTCCGGACCTGGGTACCATAGAATCTGTAAAAAAAAAAAAGAATAAAATAAAAAATAAATATTATACTTACCTTCTGATGGCCCGTGGTGCACTTGTCTTTGCTTGCCGGCAGATCACAGTGGACTGAAGGACCTGCGTTGACGTCATTTAGTCATGTGACAGCAGGTCCTTCAGTGTACCGTGAGCTGCCGGCAAGCCAGGACGAATCGAATAAAGACTCCGGGGACCATCAGAAGGTAAGTATATATATTTTTTTTTATTTTTTACCATTCTTTACGGTCACACTATATAAATCCATGCCGTTTGCATGGATTTATATAGTGTGACCAAGTTGTCAAGCACTTTCCAAGTGATGCTAAAATCGCTTGGAAAGCGCTTGTCAACCCGCATGCGGAAATGAATGTGAAGAACGCTTCACATGCGCTTGTCCCTGGCAGGAAAAACGCATGTACAATCGGCATGCGTTTTTTCTGCCAGGGAAATGCAGAAACGCTCAGAAAAAATCCGGAGCATTTCTGCATGGTGGGCACATAGCCTAAAGCTAATTTTCTTTAGATTCACTTCCAGGTCTGCCTGAAAAATTATCAAAATGTTGTGAACTAGTCCTTATGGGGAGCTCTTTTTTTTTCTTTTTTTCTTTTTTTTTAGCCAAGGGTCGTCTTCTCTAGCTCCAGCTACAGATGCCTATGCAATGCTTTGCCAGATTGAATGGCTTGCACCTGACAGAATTTAGAACTAATTCATTATTTGCATACAGCCTGCAAGAGAGTCTGAAAAAAGTACAATACTATAGACTAGACATGCACCAGTAATAAATTAAATTGTCCAACTAGCACGATCGTCTATAATAGTAATGTAAAGATTAACGCCATCCAAATTATTTTCCAGCCTTGACAATAAACAATAACTTGTTATCTAATAAATGCACATAAAGAATACATTTTCCTGTATCATTATTATTGCCACATTTTATTGCCACTTTAGGACATCTATGGTCCGGTTATCCCTACATTATACTTGGCTACTCATAGTTCACTAACCATGTAGACATGCTGGCTAGGAGGAATAGGAGACTCTGGTCCTCCCATTTGGAGATTGTGGGGTACATAGCAGTAAAGCACCCAGAGGTCACACATTTGTCACCTGTTCTGGGGATAGGTGATATATTGACAATCCTCTAAAGGAGTCTTCCAGTACTTTTATATTGATGACCACAATAGGTCATTATACATTTCCCCCCTCCACACACACACCTTTTTTTTTTCATTCGTTATTTGAACACCATTCAGGCTACCTGAATGACCGGAGCTCTTTTCTCTTCCCCACCTGCAATTGCTGCTCATACCATGTATAGTTCCCCTGTTTTCCCTTCCTAATGGCACCATATGTATGTACACACGTGGTCAAAATTGTTGGTACCCCTCATTTAATGAAAGGAAAAACCCACAATGGTCACAGAAATAACTTGAATCTGACAAAAGTAATAATACATTAAAAATCTTTGAAAATGAACAAATGAAAGTCAGACATTGCTTTTCAACCCTGCTTCCACAGAATTTTTAAAAAATGTAAACTTATGAAATAGGCCTGGACAGAAATCATGGTACCCCTGAAAATAATGTGACAAAAGGGACATGTTAAATCAAGTTGTGTCCACTAATTAGCATCACAGGTGTCTACAATCTTGTAATCAGTCAGTGGGCCTGTATTTAGGGCTACAGATACTCACTGTGCTGTTTGGTGACATGGTGTGTACCACACTCAACATGGACCAGAGGAAGCAAAGGAAGGAGTTGTCTCGGGAGATTAGAAAGAAAATTATAGACAAGCATGTTAAAAGTAAAGGCTATAAGACCATCTCCAAGAAGCTTGATGTTCCTGTCACTACAGTTACATACATTATTCAGAAATTTAAGATCCATGGGACCACAGCCAACCTCCTGACGTGACCACAGGAGGAAAATTGATGACAAATTAAAGAGACGAATAATACGAATGGTAACAAAAGAGCCCAGGATAACTTCTAAAGAGATTAAAGGTGAACTTCAAGCTCAAGGAACATCAGCGTCAGATCGCACCATCCGTCGTTGTTTGATCCAAAGTGGACTTCATGGAAGACAACCAAGGAGAACACCATTGTTTAAAAAAAAAATCGTAAAAATCCCAGAGTGGAATTTGGCAAACTGCATGTTGACAAGCCACAAAGCTTCTGGAAGAATGTCCTATGGACAGATGAGACAAAAATGGACGTTTTTGACTAGGCACATCAGCTCTATGTTCACAGACGGAAAAATGAAGCATAACATAAAAAGAACACTGTCCCTACTGTGAAACATGGAGGAGGCTCTGCTATGTTCTGGGGCTGCCTTGCTGCATCTGGCACAGAGTGGCTTGAATCTGTGCAGGGTACAATGAAATCTCAAGACTATCAAGGGATTCTAGAGAGAAATGTGCTGCCCAATGTCAGAAAGCTTGGTCTCAGTTGCAGGTCATGGGTCTTGCAACAGGATAATGACCCAAAGCACAAAGCTAAAAACACCCAAGAATGGCTAAGAGGAAAACATTTGACTATTCTGAAGTGGCCTTCTATGAGCCCTGACCTAAATCCTATTGAGCATCTTTGGAAAGAGCTGAAACACGCCGTCTGGAAAAGGCAACCTTCAAACACGAGACAACTGGAGCAGTTTGCTCATGAGGAGTGGGCCAAAATACCTGTCAATAGGTGCAGATGTCTCATTGACAGTTACAGGAATCATTTGATTGCAGTGCTTGCCTCAAAAGGTTGTTCAACGGAATATAAAGTTAAGGGTACCATCATTTCTGTCCAGGCCTATTTCACAAGTTTTTTTTTTTTTTAAATCTGTGGAAGCAGGGTTGAAAAGCAATGACTGACTTTAATTTGTTCATTTTCATAGATTTTTAATTTATTATTACTTTTGTTAGATTCAAGTTATTTCTGTGACCATTGTGAGTTTTTCTTTCATTAAACAAGGGGTACCAACAATTTTGACCACGTGTGTGTATATATATATGTGTTTATGTGTATATATACAGTATGTATACAAGGTCACTGGCAGAATACTGGAGGGGAGATGCGTGTCTCTGAAACTTTTTGCTTCAGTCATGTAAAACATGGAGGTTTCTCCTGCATGTTAAGTGCAGAGAGGGTTAATTGCCAGAGTTACAAGGGCATGCTTTACAGGTGGATAGCTAAGTGCTGGGAGGGAAGCTATCCACCCTATCTCCACTCCAGGGCGTGGTTTAAGGGATATAAAAAGCCAGCCTTATGACTCAGGAGGTGGTCAGTATCTGGAGGCCAGCTCCAGAGAGAAGAGTGTATGTTTGTTCCTGCTGAACCTGAACCGTGTGGTTTGCTAACCCGGAGTGGCCGCACCTTGGCCGGTGCAAAGACTTTGCTGGACTCTTTCCCTATTTTTGTTTGCCGTTAGGCCAAATGGGCCATGTTTATTTTCCATGAACTTTTTATTGGTTTATGCTTCACAATAAACAAACTGAAAATTTAAAGAGACTGTGTTCCATTTATACCTCAATGCGAAGCCGAGTGAGCTGATCTACCACAATATATATCTGTGAAGTGAAAACCATTTCCGGTGACTACCTCTTGAAGCTCATCAAGAGAATGCCAAGAGTGTGCAAAGCAGTCATCAAAGCAAAAGTTGGCTGCTTTGAAGAACCTAGAATATAAGACATATTTTCAGTTGTTTCACACTTTTTTGTTAAGTATATAATTATAATTCCAAATGTGTTAATTCATAGTTTTGATGCCTTCAGTGTGAATGTACAATTTTCATAGTTATGAAAATACAGAAAAATCTTTAAATGAGAAGGTGTGTCCAAACTTTTGGTCTGTACTGTGTATCTGTGTGTGTATATATATATATATATATATATATATAATATATATATATATGTATACATACAGTTATATGAAAAAGTTTGGGCACCCCTATTAATCTTAAGCTTATTGTTTTATGAAAATTGGTGTTTTTGCAACAGCTATTTCAGTTTGATATATGTAATAACTGTTGGACACAGTAATGTCTCTGCCTTGAAATGAGGTTTATTGTACTAACAGAAAATGTGCAATCTGCATTCAAACAAAATTTGACAGGTGCATAAGTATGGGCACCCTTATCATTTTCTTGTTTTAAATACTCCTACCTACTTTTTACTGACTTACTAAAGCACTTTTTTTGGTTTTGTAACCTCATTGAGCTTTGAACTTCATAGCCAGGTGTATGCAATCATGAGAAAAGCTACTTAAAGTGGCCACTTGCAAGTTGTTCTCCTGTTTGAATCTCCTCTGAAGAGTGGCATCATGGGCTCCTCAAAACAACTGTCAAATGATCTGAAAACAAAGATTAAACCGACTCCATGAGGGTGGTATGAGGGCCCGACGTCCACAGATGGGGGTTGTGCTCACAGCCCAACACCGTGCAGGCCGCTTTGCATTTGCCACAGAACACCAGGATTGGCAAAGTTGCCACTGGCACCCTGTGCTCTTCACAGATGAAAGCAGGTTCACACTGAGCACATGTGACAGACGTGACAGAGTCTGGAAACGCCGCGGAGAGCGATCTGCTGCCTGTAACTGTTAGAACCCTCCTGTTTTTTTTTTTTTTCATCTTGTGTTTTGCGGTCACGTGACCATCTGCCTTTATATTCCAGCTCCGCCCTCCTGGCTGTACTGGACTTCAGTGTTGTTTTGACTGTTTCTCTAGCCAGGTGCCATTCTTTGTCAGTTCGCTTGGTCCTTCTGGGACCTCTAGTACCTTTTTGTCAGTTTGTCTTTTTGTGTTCTGCAACAACTTCTTTGTTTAGGAGGCGTCCCATTTTTGTTCCAGTCCTTAGTTCTTTTAGGGACCCCTCCCCTTATGCTATAGGTCTTCGTTCAGACTAGCCGAGGACTTAACCGGTCTGTTCGCTAGGAACAGGCAGCCTGCTACATCGTAGGGATTCAGCTTAGTGTTACTGTAGGGACAGCTTTCCCCTTTCTCTCCTTAGTACATGTTGCAGATCATAACAGTAAGTCCAGCCCAAAAAACTAAAAGGAAAGAAATTCGGGGATCAGTATGGTTTCCATCCAGGATTTGGCTCAACACTTGCAGGGATTGTCTCTGGAGGTGGCCGAGCTCCAGCAACACGTGATTAGCTGTTCTGGAGCGCATTTTGTGGAACCCAAGGTAGGACTGCCTGATGTTTCTTATGGTAAACAGCAATATTTTTTTTCCTTTAAAAATGCTTGTTTGTTATATTTTCGTTTGAGACCAAGGTCCTCTGGGAATGAATCACAGCACATTAGTTTTATTATGTCACTTTTGCTCAATGAACCACAGGGGTGGGCCTTTTCTCTCCAACCTAATGATTCATGCTTAAGGTCGGTAGAAGAATTTTTTTTCTGCTATGGGGCTATTATATGATGATCCTGATCGAATCTCATCTGCTGAGGCAGAACTCAGGCGTTTGAATCAGGGGTCAGGTGATGTTTAAAATTATTGCACACACTTTAGAAGATGGGCTTTGTTATGCACACGCCCGGGCTAAGCGGCGTGTGCGTGTGATTGGTAGTGATTCCACTGGACCGTGCCGGAGAGTGAATGCCTGGAGGGGCGTGACTAAGTATTCACCCGATCCGACCAGGGTCGCACGACGGCATACGACGCCAGTGCACCAAGGAGGAACCGAGCAGAGGGACCAGGTGCTACTCCAGGACAGACCCCGGACACGGCTGTTGACCCACACAGGGGAATACAGGAACAGGCTGGTAGGCTGGCACACAGACTGGAGGGTATAGGCAGGCACGACTGGTATGCAGGCAGGCGGGTATGCAGGCAGGGAGGTAAAGGCAAGCACAGCTAGAGTGCAGACAGGGAGGCACTAGCAGGTAGGAACACAGGCGGGATAGGACCCAGTACACACCGGGACTCAGGAACAATACAGGCAGAGGGTTACAGGCAAGCACAGCTAGAGTGCAGACAAGGCTGAGCAGGGAGGACAGGGCTCTGTTCACACGGAACAGACAGGAAGGGAAAAACAGAGCCAGATACTCACACAGTACTTGCAGAGACAACAAGCAGGAGTTAGGTACGAGTTCAGACTCTGCAGAAAAAGGAAGGGAACGGACATAGAGACAAAACAGGTAAAGGACAGGAGAGAGTTCAGACTGGAACTGAGTGTACGGAGGAGACCGACACTGCAGAGGGATACAGGAGCGGGTCTGGGAATACGGCCCCCAGAGAGGCGGAACGAACAGGCAAGGAGCGTGTTCAGACAGGACAGACCAGACACAGGAGCGGGTCTAGGAAATCGGCCACTAGAAGGCGAGAGGAACAGGCTAGGAGCGAGTTCAGACAGGTCAGACAAGATACAGGAACGGGTCTAGGTAATCGGCCCCTAGAAGGCAGGAGGAACAGGCTAGGAGCGTGTTCAGACAGGACAGA
The DNA here is from genome assembly GCF_046119375.1 of Phyllobates terribilis. Lineage (NCBI taxonomy): Eukaryota > Metazoa > Chordata > Amphibia > Anura > Dendrobatidae > Phyllobates > Phyllobates terribilis. Next base: position 361,069,576 of record NW_027362761.1, read on the forward strand.
CAAGAGAACACAGAAAGGACTCAGTTCAGACACGGGAGCTGATACCGCAAGGCAGGAGACATACAGGACTCAGTTCAGACACGGGAACTGATACAAAAAGCAGGAGACAAGAGACGGGACCTGGCACCTTCAGAGTGCAAGCACACACTGAAGGAAACACTATGCTCAGGCAGGGATAGAAGGGAGCTGCTGAGCTATATACCAAGTGACAGACAGCAATAGGCTGAGGACGCACAAGGGGTGTGACCCACAGCAGGTACAAAAGGCAGGAAGTGATCGGGCGCCGCCCTTAAGCAGCAGAAACAGACACAAACAGACAGCATGGAGGGAAGCCAGAGAGACATTCTGGACAGGAGATCAAGTGCGCCCTCTTGCACAGTGGGAGATGGACCACCATGCAAGGACGCCGCCAGGTATGTTACAGTACCTCCCCCCTTACGCCCCCTCTTCTTCAGGCCTGCCAGAATCTTCCGCAGGGAATTCGAGGGCCAGTCGTTCACTGGGTTGGAGGGGGACAGAGACTTAAGGGTAATCTCTGCTTCGAGGTACATCTTGTCAAGCTCACAGGAAGAAATAGACGGGTTATCACGTACATAATGAGGAAAAGTCACTGTCTCTTTGTTATCTGGTGGTATCCCGGAGGATTCAGGAAACAACTGGAGGTCCTCCGCCGGGTCAGAAGAGTGCAGAGGCTCAGAGAAAACAACTGCTTCAGAGTACACTAGGTCGGACTCACTGGAGGAAGCAGGCGAGGTATCGGGTACCGAGTATAGGAAAGTCTCTGTCCATTCACCACCAGGTGGCACCCCGAAGGGTTCTGGAGACAGCTGGCGGTCCTCCGCCTGGTCAGAGGGGTGTAGAGACTCACGGGTAACCTCTGCTTCAGAGTACACTAGGTCGGACTCACTGGACGAAGCAAGCGAGGTATCAGATCCAGGATATAGGAAAGTCTCTGTCCATTCACCACCAGGTGGCACCCCGAAGGATTCTGAACACAACTGGAGGTCCTCCGCCTGGTCGGAGGGGTGTAGAGACTCAGGAGTAACCTCTGCTTCGGAGTACACTAAGTTGGACTCACTGGACGAAGCGAGCGAGGTATCAGGTACAGAGTATAGGAAAGTCTCTGTCCTTTCGCTACCAGGTAGCACCCCGAAGGGTTCAGGAGACAACTGGAGATCCTCCGCCTGGTCGGAGGGGTGTAGAGACTCGGAGGTAACTACCACTTTGGGGTACCCATTGTCAGGCTCACAGGACGAAGCGGACAAAGTATTGAGTACCGGGTGTAGAGAAGTCTCTCTCCATTTGTCATCGAGTGGTATCCCGGAGGGTTCAGGAGGCAACAGGGGATCCTCTGCCAGGTAGTAGAGGTGCACAGACTCTGAGGTAACCACAGCTTTGGAGCATCCTTGGACATGCACACCGGTTAAAGAGAAAGAAGCATCTGATGCCGGGTGCAGGAAGTTCTCCTGTGTGGAGTCTGGATGGGCAGGAGTCTCTTCGGCCAGGAGAACTGGTGCACTACCCACGCACATTACCCATTGGGGTTTCTCCGGGATACAGGGAGATGAAGCTTCAGTAGGGACTTCAAGGTTGGGGTCAGGAGGTCTCAGGGAGGACAGACCCTGGCGTGACGGCTTGCCTCTAAGTCTAGCACGTCTGGACTGCCTCTTGAGGTTGAGAGAAGTATTCCGGAAAGCGTAGTCACCCTGTGAGGATTCTGGGTGGGCAGTAGTCTCATTGGGCTGGAGGACTATTGCGCTACCCACACACATTACCCGTCGGGGCTGCTCCGGGATATTGGGAAGTGAAGCTTCAGCAGGGGCTTCAGAGTTAGGGTCCTCGAAGACCATACGAAAGGCCACCAGGAAGGCCTGCAGGTCAAGGATGACAGGATCCCATGCTTCCCATAGGGGGGTGACCCATTTCAAGGCATCACCCGCTAGGTAGTCAATCATAAAGGCCACTTTAGCCCAATCGGAAGGAAAATAGAGAGGGTAGGCCTTAAAGTGTAGCATGCATTGCTCCACAAATGCACGACACTGTCTTGGATCCCCATAGTAACGTGGCGGATCCGCAGGAACGAGGGCTGATAGATCCATCTGGACGGGTGCGTAATTCGCCTGGAACTCAGCTAAAGGGGGAAAAAAATTTATTTATTTTATTTTAATGCATGTATTCGCTGGAAAAACTTCTCAAAGAGCGAAGGCCGTGGGGCTCAACGGGAACCATGGCCTGAGCATGCTGTTATGCACACGCCCGGGCTAAGCGGCGTGTGCGTGTGATTGGTAGTGATTCCACTGGACCGTGCCGGAGAGTGAATGCCTGGAGGGGCGTGACTAAGTATTCACCCGATCCGACCAGGGTCGCACGACGGCATACGACGCCAGTGCACCAAGGAGGAACCGAGCAGAGGGACCAGGTGCTACTCCAGGACAGACCCCGGACACGGCTGTTGACCCACACAGGGGAATACAGGAACAGGCTGGTAGGCTGGCACACAGACTGGAGGGTATAGGCAGGCATGACTGGTATGCAGGCAGGCGGGTATGCAGGCAGGGGGGTAAAGGCAAGCACAGCTAGAGTGCAGACAGGGAGGCACTAGCAGGTAGGAACACAGGCGGGATAGGACCCAGTACACACCGGGACTCAGGAACAATACAGGCAGAGGGTTACAGGCAAGCACAGCTAGAGTGCAGACAAGGCTGAGCAGGGAGGACAGGGCTCTGTTCACACGGAACAGACAGGAAGGGAAAAACAGAGCCAGATACTCACACAGTACTTGCAGAGACAACAAGCAGGAGTTAGGTACGAGTTCAGACTCTGCAGAAAAAGGAAGGGAACGGACATAGAGACAAAACAGGTAAAGGACAGGAGAGAGTTCAGACTGGAACTGAGTGTACGGAGGAGACCGACACTGCAGAGGGATACAGGAGCGGGTCTGGGAATACGGCCCCCAGAGAGGCGGAACGAACAGGCAAGGAGCGTGTTCAGACAGGACAGACCAGACACAGGAGCGGGTCTAGGAAATCGGCCACTAGAAGGCGAGAGGAACAGGCTAGGAGCGAGTTCAGACAGGTCAGACAAGATACAGGAACGGGTCTAGGTAATCGGCCCCTAGAAGGCAGGAGGAACAGGCTAGGAGCGTGTTCAGACAGGACAGACAAGAGAACACAGAAAGGACTCAGTTCAGACACGGGAGCTGATACCGCAAGGCAGGAGACATACAGGACTCAGTTCAGACACGGGAACTGATACAAAAAGCAGGAGACAAGAGACGGGACCTGGCACCTTCAGAGTGCAAGCACACACTGAAGGAAACACTATGCTCAGGCAGGGATAGAAGGGAGCTGCTGAGCTATATACCAAGTGACAGACAGCAATAGGCTGAGGACGCACAAGGGGTGTGACCCACAGCAGGTACAAAAGGCAGGAAGTGATCGGGCGCCGCCCTTAAGCAGCAGAAACAGACACAAACAGACAGCATGGAGGGAAGCCAGAGAGACATTCTGGACAGGAGATCAAGTGCGCCCTCTTGCACAGTGGGAGATGGACCACCATGCAAGGACGCCGCCAGGTATGTTACAGGCTTCAGAAGTCAAATGGAATGATCCTGCTCTGAAATGTCTATTTCTTGCTGGTCTGAGTGAAAGAGTTAAGGATTTGCTAATTGCATTCCCCGTACCTGAGACTCTGCAGGATGCCATGCAATTAGCTGTTCGTATGGACAGGAGGCTGAGGTCCAGGCTGAATGAGGTAAAGACTCCTGTAATGTTAGGTCCTAGTCCCCAGAAAATCTGCTCAGACGGCGGAGAACCGATGGAGGTTGTGGCGATGTTACTCCTCTCTCAGGAAAGAGACCGGAGTATTGATTAAGTATTGTGAGCTTCGTTTAAGTAAAGAAAAAAAAAAGAGGTCAGGTTCCCCCCTTATAGCTTGTTTACGCTCTGCAGGAGTATTTCTTTCAGGGAGTACTACTTTGCAGGAAAATTTGATTGAATTTCAGATATTTGTGGATTGTGGTTCAACACTTAATGTGATTGATAAAGGGTTTTTAGAAAAACTTAAATTGAAATCCAAACCTTTGTCATCACCTATTTCTGTGATTGCAATTGATAACACTCCCTTGAAATGTATTACTCACAAGGTTGCTGCATTCCCCCTCACTATCAGTGGAGTTCACCAAGAAATTTTGGACTTGGTTGTATTAAATAATTTACCCTCTCCGGTCGTTCTAGGTTTGCCTTGGTTAAAACTCCACAATCCTTTACTGGACTGGTCTACTAATATGATATAGTCTTGGAGTCCGAAGTGCTATGATAAATGTTGTAATGGTCGCATTGCGGCTGTGGAAAAAGGGGAATTACCTGTACCTATTCAAGATTTTTGGAGTTTTTTTTCGGAGGAGGAGTCGCAAGTTTTACCTCCTCATAGGGATTATGATTGCGCCATTGAGTTTGTTTCGGGAGCTACTCTTCCCAAGAGTCACTTGTTTAATCTGACTATCCATGAAAGAAAGGCCTTGGAGGAATACATACAGACTAGCCTTGGAGGAATACATACAGACTAGCCTAGCTGCTGGTCACATTAGACCTTCTAAGTCGCCTGTCGCAGTTGGATTTTTCTTTGTTAAAAAAAAGGATGGGGGTTTACGTCCATGTCTGGATTTTCGTGAAATTAATAAGATTACCATACCCAATTCGGGTAGGAATTGCCGTTAATTCCTGACTTGTTTAACCAGTCAGTGGGGGCCAAGTGGTTCTCTAAAATTGATCTCCGGGGGGCATACAATTTGTTACGAGTGAAGGAGGGTGATGAATGGAAAACTGCTTTTAACACTCCGGTAGGTCATTTTGAGAATCTAGTGATGCCTTTTGGTCTTACCAATGCACCTGCATTTTTTCAGAACCTTATTAATGACATCCTGAGACCTTTGATTGGTAAGAATGTGGTTGTGTATTTGGATGACATTTTGATTTATTCACCAGATCTAGAGTCCCATTGGCAGAGTGTACGTGAAGTTTTGCAGTTATTGAGTGATAATTCACTCTTTGTTAAGCGGGAGAAATGTGAGTTCACTGTGCAGAAAATTATTTTTTTGGGCTACATTGTCTCCAGTGAGGGCTTTGAGATGGACCCTGTGAAGGTTCAGGCTGTGCAGGAATGGCCTAGGCCTATTAGTTTGAAATCTATACAGAGATTTTTGGGTTTTGCCAATTATTACAGGAAATTCATTAAGAATTTTTCTGTAATTGTTAAGCCTCTAACCGATCTCACTAGGAAAGGTGCGAATACGGTCCAGTGGACTACTGAGGCCATTGAAGTGTTTAAGTATCTCAAAGAGAGGTTCAGTTCTGCCCCCATCCTTATGCAGCCTGATGAGACCAAGCCTTTTTTGGTCGAGGTCGATGCTTCATCGGTGGGGGTCGGAGCAGTTTTGTCTCAGGAGAACAGGGATGGAGTACATCCTTGTGCCTTCTTTTCGAAAAAAAATTCTGAAACCGAACTGAATTATGATGTTGGAAATCGGGAGTTGCTGGCTATTAAACTCGCGTTTGAACTCTGGCGTCATTTTTTGGAAGGCACTAGATTTCCTATTCAGGTTTTCACAGATCATAAGAATTTGATCTATCTGGATGCTGCCTAGCGCTTGAATGCCCGTCAAGCTAGGTGGGCACTTTTTTTTCTCGGTTTCATTTTTCTGTTACCTATATCCCTGGTACTAAGAATGTTAAAGCCGATGCTTTATCTCGCAGCTTCTCTCCTACGGTCGGTGCCGAGGAGGAGGAGAGCATTTTACAGAAAGGAGTTGTGGTGGCGGCATTGGACTCCGTTTTGGAGAATGGGATTCTGAAAGCTCAAAATGATGCCCCATCTAACACTCCCCATGGGAGGTTGTTCGTGCCTAGAAACTTTAGGAGAGATTTGTTTGTGGAGTGTCATGAGTCTCGGTTGGCAGGTCATCCAGGAATTTCTGAGACTAAGAGACTTATCAGTCGCAGTTTTTGGTGGCCTGGATGGCAGAAAGAAGTCATCAAGTGGGTGTGTCAATGTACTGTGTGTGCTAGGTCAAAGGCTTCACATACTCCTGCTGCGGGGTTGCTTTGCCCTCTGGAGGTTCCTAGTACGCCTTGGACGCATCTCACAATGGATTTTATTACTGATCTTCCTGTGTCCGAGGGCTTTACTGTCATCTGGGTGGTCGTTGACCGTTTTAGTAAGATGTGTCATTTGGTTCCATTCATTAAGTTGCCCTGCGCCAAGACACTCGCTAAGGCGTTTGTTAAGGAGATTGTCAAGCTTCATGGCGTTCCCACGGATATTGTTTCTGATAGAGGACCTCAGTTTGTGGCTCGCTTTTGGCGTGCTTTTTGTGACAGGTTGGGAGTCCATTTGTCATTTTCATCTGGGTATCATCCTGAGTCTAATGGACAGACTGAAAGAACCAGGATGTAGAACAGTTTTTGCATTGTTTTGTGGCGGACAATCAAGAGATGTGGTCTGAGTTTCTGCCTCTCGCGGAATTTGCTCTTAGCAATCATACATCCTCCTCTGCTGGGTGATCTCCTTTTTTTTGTTGTACTGGGAGACATCCGTCTTTTATTTCTTTCTCCAAACTGGGGTCGGCGGTGCTGGAGGAGGAGAATTTTTCCGGTGATTTGGAGAGAGTTTGGACTAATGTACGTTGCAACCTTCAAGAGGCTAACAAGAAGTCCAAGAAGTATTTTGACAGGAAACTTAAGGAGGTTTTGTTTACTGTGGGTGACATGGTTTGGTTGTCCTCAAAGAACGTGCGGTTGAGGATTCCCTCTAAAAAACTGGGTCCTAAGTTTGTGGGTCCATTTAAAGTGCTTCAGGTTGTTAACCTGTCTTCTGTTAGGTTGGATGTCCCTACTTCCTGGAAGATTAATCCTGTGTTTCATGTTTCCTTGTTGAAAAAGGCTGATGTATCAGATAGGGATGCCACTGTCACAGTTCCTCCTGTGGTGGAAGACGGCGAATATGAAATTTCTCATATCTTGAATTCTAGATGGCATAGAGGGAGATTACAGTATCTTGTCTCCTGGAAGGGTTTCGGTCGCGAAGATAACTCCTGGGTAAGGGCGGATGATGTCTCTGCTCCTTGGCTTGTTAAAGCTTTCCACAAGAGGTTTCCAGATAGGCCTGGGCCTGGAGGATCCGGAGGATCCTCATAAAAGAGGGGGTACTGTTAGAATCCTCCTGTTTGTTTGTTTTTTTCCATCTTGTGTTTTGCGGTCACGTGACAATCTGCCTTTATATTCCAGCTCCGCCCTCCTGGCTGTGCTGGACTTCAGTGTTGTTTTGACTGTTTCTCTAGCCAGGTGCTTCGGTGCCTTTCTCTGTCAGTTCACTTGGTCCTTCTGGGACCTCTAGTACCTTTTTGTCAGTTTGTCTTTTTGTGTTCTGCAACAACTTGTCTGTTTAGGAGGTGTCCCATTTTTGGTCCAGCCCTTAGTTCTTTTAGGGACCCCTCCCCTTATGCTATAGGTCTTCGTTCAGACTAGCCGAGGACTAAGGCGGATCTGTTTTCTAGGAACAGGCAGCCCGCTACATCGTAGGGATTCAGCTTAGTGTTACTGTAGGGACAGTTTTCCCTTTTCTTTCCTTAGTACATGTTGCAGATCATAACAGTAACATCCTTCAGCATGACCGGTTTGGCAGTGGGTGTGTAATGGTGTGGGGTGGCATTTCTTTGGAGGGCTGCACAGCCCTCCATGTGCTCGCCAGAGGTAGCCTGACTGCCATTAGGTACCGAGATGAGATCCTCAGACCCCTTGTGAGACCATATGCTGGCAATCCTTGATGCCCACACTTGTACATTTATCGGTTTGCACATGTGCAACACAACACATAGCACTATGGGCTGTGATCACATGACAATGCACATGCGATTCACAATTGGCCCTGCCCCACTTCCTTGCCAGCGATGGCGCGCCCCACGCAATGCTGCACTGAGAAAGGTAATTCGGCTGTATGTATTTATATGTGCGCATTGACACAATGTGACAGGACCTGCCCTGATGAAGCCGCTAGGACGGCGATACGCATGGGCCCCATGTAGACCCACCTATCTGATAGGCTCTTCCCCACAGGGTTTTTTACCTCATCGGTTCTGACTTGTACCTGACAGGGGCTTATTTGGACAACCTTGACCTGGACACACTAGGTCTTGCATCATAGCTCATCTCTTAGCCTGTCTTTTTACTCTTACTGCTACATGTTATTACATTCTCATACGAGACTATGCATTTTGGCTAAGATATCACTGGTACTTGCTTACCCTCTCCCAGGGATGCTTGGGCTTGGATTTATATATGTGTATATGTACTACCCGCATCAGCTACTTATATAGCAAGAGTCTCTATCTCTATTATTTTTTGATACCACTCGCTTGCAATTTGGTGTGCATATCCATCCTGTGCATTGTTTCTTCTCTTGATGCTGTTTATTGTCTTAAACAATGCAGGATATAGCACCCATTATTACTTTATCAGGTACATGGTGCGCCCCTTTTTTCTATACATAATCCTTGTCGTCTATTTCACCTCCATCTTATAGAGGGTGTTCTTTTTCAGGGCAGCACTCGGCCTATTATAGCCGACCGTATATATATCTGACCTAAGACTTATTGTATCATTTTGGTCTTTTGTGTATACATATTTTTTGTTCCTTATAACTTTTGCCTCTCTCAGTAAGGGACGTTCATCTCTGGCTTTTTGTATTTAAGGTGCCTATATGGATTGGGACTCTAGGGAAGCGGTCTGGCAGGCCCAAACCACTAATGTATTTCAGGTGACTGACACCCCTGTTGTTGACTCAGATTTCATGGATTTATCATCCAATTTGATAAAGGCCCATAAGACCGATATAAGATTGCATTGGAACATCTTCAGTCTTGAGGAATACATAAACGTTGGCATTGTGCCACGTGGCTTGAGGGTTTCTATCTTCCCATCTTGGGAGCCTTCTTCCATATTCAAACAAACATGGGAGAATGGACTCTTAAAATGCTCTAACATTATCATGAATATGTTACTAGAACATGATAGGGCATTGTTTATTACCACTAAAACTTCTATTAAGGAGATGGAGATTAAGATTTCAGCATCTCAGTTTAGTTGACGAGTTGCCCCGTTCCGAATGAAGTTGAAAGAAACCTTGGACAAGTATGAGCAGGGCATCATACGCAAGAAACAAGGCAAGTTCAATCGGGACTGCACTGATTTTGAGAAGCAGGCAGTCTTCAAATGGAGACATCATGGCAATGTGCGCTCATTTAGGGCATCCAAATCTCAATCCACTTCCCTATATACTGAGCCTCCACCAGTTCCCCCTAGCTCCAGTGAAAGTTTTTTTTTATCCTCAAGCGACCCAGATGTTGCACCAGACGTGGGGGTAGGCGCAATATATCGGCCCATATGGACAACCAGGAACAAGGGCCATACATCTCCGTCTCGGCACAATCGGAATGCCAAATGCAGGTAAACCATCGGCATTTCCCCCTCACACATGATGACTCCATTCAGGAAGATTCTAACCAACCTAATTATGGTCAGGTAAATACTTCCACCTTACAAGTTATTGACTTATCAGATTACAACTTATCTGATTGCGAAGTCTCCTTGTTGGAGAGGGGGCTTACCTTCTCTCCAACCCAGGAGATTGATAAATTTACCTTGGTCAAGGACCTGTATCTATTTTGCAGAAGACTTGTATTCCAGGCAATCTATCATAAACCTGACATTACTCTTGGCCTACCAGAAGACGAGTGGCAAACCCTTTGAGACTTGCTGGATCTCCTGCACGAAAATGAGTCCAACACAGGTAGGAGGATATTTCCACATAATGCCAAATCTACGGTTAGCCCTTCCTTCACTTTAGCACCTGCGATCAAAATATTCTTTGATCTTGTGAAAAGGGATATCATGAAAATGCCAGCACGTACGCCACTACCCCCCAATCTCACACCAACTGAGAAAAAAGCCTTATTCCATCTTAGAAACAATAAAAGCTTCCTTATTAAGGAAGCAGACAAAGGGGGTAATGTGGTGATTTGGCCTGTACAGCTCTATGTGGAGGAGGCCCTGAGACCGCTCAATAATCCCTGTTTTTATCAGAAACTACTCTTGGACCCGACCCAGGTGTTCCACAAGAAATACCAGGGATTACGAAATCGGGCCTGTGATTTTGGTGTCATTTCCACAAGTGAAAAGAAATTTCTAGGGGTAGAACATCCAGTTACCCCCACCTTTTACCGTTTTACCTAAGATGCATAAGGACATTGAGAGACCACCTGGTAGGCCAATTGTATCCAGTATAGGCAGCATTTGTGAGAAGGCAGGATCTTATGTGGATTTTTTCTTGCAGCCGTTGGTTCTTTCGTTACCCTCATATACCAGAGATTCCTCCCACTTCATCGAAATATGCCGGAATATCACTCTACCGGAACAGGCACTGATTGTCACTTGTGGCATAGAATCATTATACTCAAATATTGACCACAAAGATGGCATCATGGCACTAACGTTTTTCCTTGACCGATTGGACAACCAGAATCGTATGCATAATTCCTTTATCGACTTGCTGAACTTTGTGATTTGCCACAATTATTTTCTGTTTGACAGACAGTATTATCAACAGATCTCTGGCGCGGCTATGGGTGCACGATGTGCGCCAGGGTACGCGAACATCTTCCTAGGATGGTGGGAGGAGACGGTGGTATAGCGAACCATGGACTATCAACAATGGGTATCGCATTGGCACAGGTACATAGACAATGTCTTTTTTTGTCTGGTCAAGCACAGAGGAAGACTGCTTGCAGTTCATATGTGACTTAAATCATAATACCAACAATATCTTCCGGACTCATTCCTTTTTGTCTAGTACGGCCACATTTTTGGACCTCAAGATCCTTGCCTTTGACAATAAACTTACAACCAATCTTTATCGGAAGTCTACCTCGACTAACAGCTTGCTGCAGTACAGGAGCTTCCATCCGGTGCATACGAAGAAGGGAGTACCTGTTGGCCAGTTCCTTTGGATCCGACGCAATTGCACCCGTGATGATGACTTTTATGAACAGGCCAGGGAGCTAACTAAGAGGTTTCTACACAGGGGCTACCCTAAGAAGACCATATCAAGGGCCTTCCAGAGGGCTTAAATGCACACCCAGGAATCTCTCTTGGCACCGCGTCTACGTCCATCGAACTCTACCCCAAGATTTATTACGGACTACAGCATGGAATGGCAACAGGTGAGGGGCATTCTGCACTGACATGGTCATAAGTATTCAGACCCTTTGCTCAGACACTCATATTTAAGTCACATGCTGTCCATTTCCTTCTGACCCTCATTGAGATGGTTCTACTCCTTCATTGGAGTCCAGCTGTGTTTAATTAAACTGATAGGACTTGATTTGGAAAGGCATACACCTGTCTATATAAGACCTCACAGCTCACAGTGCATGTCACACCAAATGAGAATCATTGGCTGCAATGAAACAGTGAAAAATTTAAAGGGGACTGAATACTTTCCGTACCCACTGTATAATATATATATAAAAAATATAAAGAGGCAGCACTCCAAGAAATTTTTGAAAAAAATGGACGTATAGGCGACGTTTCGGTCCACAGAACCTTTCTCAAGCTTGAGAAAGGTTCTGTGAACCGAAACGTCGCCTTTTGGCTCATTAAAGTCCATTTTTTTTCAAAAATTTCTTGGAGTGCTGCCTCTTTATATTTTTTCTATTGATGAGCAGCAGTTTGGACAGACTGTTTGGAGGCTTGGCACCGACTAGTGAGTAATATGAAATGGTGCTGTCTTTAATATATATATAACTTTTATTTATATATATATATATATATATATATATATATATATATATATATATATATATATATATATAGTGTGTGTGTGTGTATATATAAAATTATATATATATATATATATATATATATATATATATATATATATATATATATATATATATATATATATATTAGTTTTTTTCTTTTGGGGGTGTTATTTCTCACTCTGCTCCATACTCTTTTTGGGAGCGTGCTTGTGACAGTACCTGCCCTAACGAAGCCGCTAGGAAGGCGATACACGTGGGCCCCATGTAAACCCACCTGTCTAATAGGTAAATAAACAAAAAAGCAGCCTCACAGTGTCCTATTTATATGACTCAGTCCGTCTTACAATGTTGTGGGTCTCCAACCAGTAGCCGTGACTTACGGCTTCACATAAGAAAATAATTTTGATGAGTCCCAAAAACTGAGAATAAGGGCTTTTGCCAGAGATGCATTGAGATTGAGATGTATTCCCAACCTGTATGATCTTTTAAATTATTTTATAATAAATTGAGGATTTTAATTATTTTTGGGACTCACCAAAATTATTTTCCCACCTGTCTAATACTCTCTTCCCCACAGGTTTTTTTACCTTGTTGGTCATGACTTGTACCTGACAGGGGCTTATTTGCGCAACCTTGACCTGGACACAGATCTTGCATCATAGTTCACCTCTTAGCCTGTCTTTTTGCTCTTACTGCTACATGTTATTACATTCTCATATGAGACTATGCATTTTGGCTCAGCTATCACTGGTACTTGCTTACGCTCTCCCAGGGATACCTGGGCTTGGGTTTATATGTGTATATGTACTATCCTCATCAGTTACTTGTATAGCAAGAGTCTCCTTAATGTTGTGGTTACATTTTGATACTATGGTTGTCTACTGCTCATGGTTATATATACCTAGTATGACACTGACTTATGTATTTTATTATCAACAAATATTATGATTTTTGGTTGTTGTTTTTAATTGTTTTTAGTGTGTTGGTGTGCATTAATAAAGCTATTATTTGTTGATACCATTCGCTTGCAATTTGGTGTGCATATCCGTCGTGCATTGATTCTTTCTTCTCTTGATGCTATTTACAGTCTCCGTGCATGTTCTCAAGTGCAAGACCGTAATCTGCGATCTTAACGTGGCCCGTATCAGCCACCAGTATGTTTTCGGGCTTCAGGTCTCTGTAAAAAAAATAAAAGTAACGTGAGTATAAAGTAAGTGTTTTTTTTAGATCTGTGGTCAAATAATGACATACATGAATAAACATATTTTCTCTTACTGCTGTTATTTCCTTATTTGAGATAACTCTTTTACTATATGCCCTAACGGTACCACTGTAGGGATTCCTGTATTACATGTGACAGCCGCTCAGCTGCAGCTTCCTAATAGTGATACCAGATAGGACTACTAGACACCATTTACAGGGCATCAGTCTGCTGGTAACCAGGGTGGAGGGACTGAGTGCAGCTAAGCTTTAACCCCTTTACAACCAAAGGTGGTTTGCACGTTAATGACCAGGCCAATTTTTACAATTCTGACCAGTGTCACTTTATGAGGTAATTACTCTGGAACGCTTCAACGGATCCCCCTGATTCTGAGAATGTTTTTTCGTGACGTATTGTACTTCATGATTGTGGTAAAATTTCTTCAATATCACTTGCGTTTATTTGTGAAAAGAACAGAAATTTGGCAAAAATTTTTAACATTTTGCAATTTTCAAAATTTGAATTTGTATGCCCTTAAATCAGAGAGATATGTCACACAAAATAGTTAATAAATAACATTTCCCACATGTCTACTTTACATCAGCACAATTTTGTAACCAAATTTTTTTTGTATTAGGGAGCTATAAGGGTTTGAAGTTGACCAGCGATTTCTAATTTTTTCCAACAAAATTTACAAAAACATTTTTTTAGGGACCACATCACATTTAAAGTCAGTTTGAGGGGTCTTTATGACAGAAAATACCCAAAAGTGGCACCATTCTAAAAACTGCACCCCTCAAGGTGCTCAAAACCACATTCAAGAACTTTATTAACCCTTCAGGTGCTTCACAGGAATTTTTTGAATGTGGAAGAAAAAAATGAACATTTAACTTTTTTCACAAAAATGTTATTTTAGACCCAATTTTTTTATTTTCTCAGGGGTAACAGGAAAAAATGGACCCCAAAATTTGTTGTGCAATTTCCACTGAGCACGCCGATACTCCATATGTGGGGAAAAACCACTGTTTGGGCGCACTGCAGTGTTTGGAAGGGAAGGAGCGCCATTTGACTTTTTGATTGTAAAATTTGCTTGAATAATTAGAGAACGCCATGTTGCATTTGGGGAGCCCCTGATGTGCCTATACAGTGGAAACCCCCCACAAGTGACACCATTTTGGAAACTAGACCCCTCAGGGAACTTATCTAGATGTGTGGTGAGCACCTTGAACCCCCAGTTGCTTCACAGAAGTTTAGAACATTGAGCCGTAAAAATAAAATTTTCACATTTTTGCAACAAAAATGTTTTTCAGCCTCCAATTTTGCATGTTCATGAGGGTAAAAGGAGAAATTGCACCATGCAATTTGTTGTGCAATTCCTCCTGAGCATGCCGAAATGCCATATGTGGGGGAAAACCACAGTTTGGGCGCACGGCAGGGCTCGAAAGGGAAGGAGAGTCATTTTGACTTTTTTAATGTAAAATTTGCTTGAATAATTAGCGGACGCCATGTTGCGCTTTGAGAGCTCCTGATGTGCCTAAACAGTGGAAACCCCCCACAAGTGACAGCATTTTGGAAATTTTCCTCAGGGAACTTATCTAGATGTGTGGTGAGCACCCTGAACCCCCAAGTGCTTTACAGAAGTTTATGACATGGAGCCGTGAAAATAAAAAAATCAAACTTTTTCCACAAAAATGATGTTTTAGCCCCAATTTTTTTATTTTCACAAGGGTAAGAGGAGAAAATGGACCCCAAAAACTTTTGTGCAATTAATAAGTGTCGAGTGACAAGCTAGAGTCCCCGCCCGCATATTTCACGGTTATTAGACACCCAAAAAAAACATGCGGGGATCGCTCGTGCATAGCAGGCAATCCCCGCAAGTTTTTTTTGGCCACGAAGCTTATGGGGCGGAGACTCGAGCATGGCACTCGAGCACCCGCGATACTCAGTGCAGACCCGAGCACCCAATGCAAACTCAAGTAGCGAGCACTTGCGCTCAACACTAGTCGCCATATCGTCATCTTTTTTTTAAATTTTTTTTACTTTTGAAAAAAATCCCAACCCTAACCCTAGCACAACCCTAGAGTTTATTTTTTACGCCGTTCCTCGTGTGGTATAAGTGATTAGATGACTTTATTCTTCGGGTCGGTGCAATTACAGCGATACCAGAATCATATCGGGTTTTTATGATTGACAGGTGTCACACATTAAAATACGCATTTTTTGTAAAATCTAGTTTTTGTATCGCCATATTTTGAGAGCTATAATTTTTCCATATTTTGGCTGACAGTCTTGTGATGGCTTGTTTTTTGCGTGACAAGTTGACATTTTTATTGTTACCATTTTCAGGCACGTGACATTTTTGGATCGCTTTCTATTCCAATTTTTGGGAGGCAGAATAAACAAAAACCAACAATTCAGGAATTGTTTTTTTTTTACATTTTTTTATGCTGTTCCACGTGTGTTAAAATTGATAAGGTAGCTTTATTCTTCGGGTCAGTACGTTTACAGCGGTACCACATTTATATCGTTTTTCTATGTTTTGGCGCTTTTACACAATAAAAGCTATTTTATAGAAAAAAAATATTTTTTTGCATCGCTTTATTCTGAGAGCTATAACTTTTTTATTTTTTGGCTGATGGAGCTGTATGGCGGCTTGTTTTTTGCGGGACAAGATGACGTTTTCAGCGGTACCATTTATTTATATTCGTCTGTTTGTTCGCGTGTTATTCCATTTTTTGTTTGGCAGTATGATGATCAAGCATTGTTTTTTGCTTCGTTTTTATTTTTATTTTTTTACCGTGTTCACTAAAGGGGTCAACTAGTGGGACAGTTACACTCCTTTGATGTTTTAGAACGTCAATACAGAGTAATAAGTGGACCGCCCAGAAATGTATAATCAATGGGTCTTCCAGAAGTACTTTATTTCATCCCATCTCGGTTATATCTACACGTCCCCCTTAATTATAGGAAATTGGGTCACATGATCTCCATGATCTCCAGTCTGACAACTATTCCACGCACTAATGTGTTGACAGGAAGTCAGTCTCTGACGTCATATGATCTGTAAGATGACCTCATCACCTATCAAATCCCTCCTGGCTGCTCAGACTCGTCCCCTCATCACCCAGCTTCAGCCTCCTTGTCAATCTGTATGTCCTCCCATGCAGGTAAAGATATGTTTGAAGACTTTTCTAAAAGAAATCCTGTCTTTGCTGGCCATAGCAGCCAATCATAGAGCATCTTTCATTTAGTTTATATAAGTGAGAAGTGACATAGACAGGCTGAAGCTGCATCACAAAAGGCAGTAATGGTGAACCTTTTAGAGACCAAGTGCCCAAACTGCAATCCAAAACCACTTATTTATCGCAAAGTGCCAACACAGCAATTTAACCTGAATACTGAGGTTTTAGTTTAGAAAAACTCATACATTAGCGCGCTACAGAGTCTGTAGCAAAGAGCTTGTAAGCACTGCACTCGAAACCTAAGATACTAGCCACCTATTGCAGAGGAGGTCTGTTCTTGAGAATGGAGAGGATTTTTAATCAAAAAGAAAAATTGCAAAGTTGTTTGTTTTTCCAACCTCTTTAGGTATAGTTTTAAGGGTTTGAAAACCAGGGCAGGTGGAAGCATTGTTAATGTACCTGATGTGTTCTTGTATGCATACAAGAATATAAATTAGTATATAAATTAGTCAGCAGGGACAAGTGAGGTGGTAAATAACTGCTTCAGTATCACACGTGATATGGTGGACAATCCGAAAGGATTTCTCTCCTTTGGAGTTACAAAAGTGGGACGCTCTTGGGAAATATTTGCACACCGAACATTTACCACATAAGTAACTAACCCAGGGGGGACCTCTGCTCCCAAATAAATCTGAACTTTTTGGTGGAATACAGTGACTGTTTGTTAACATGTCACTTAATGTATTAGATTTCCACCAAGTCATGGCTGGTCGTTTGGGAAGCTGACATCTAAGATCTTTATCAGTCATTAGAACTGGCCAATGTCGGGTCAAGATTTTTTCAATGTCTATCCAGTTACTATAGAATGTTGTTATAAATCTGGGGCTTGAGTTTTCTGATGACTCCCCTCTTCTGGATCTCAAATTATTAACAAGAAGACTTTGTCTATTCGTGTTTTTGGCCCGAACAAATGCTCCGTTGATGTCACGAATATTATAGCCTCTATTAAGAAATCTCTTAGAGAGGTCTTTTGCTTGATTTATAAATCTATCATCACTCGAACATATGCGGCGGGCTCTGAGATACTGGCCAATGGGAAATGAACTTTTCAGTTTTGGAGGGTGAGACGAGGTGAAATGTAATAAGGAGTTGATTGAAATCTCCTTACGAAAAATATCAGTGCCAATCCTACCATCTTCCAGTCTGGAGATGAGTAGGTCAAGGAAATCAATATGATGTTTAATTTGTTATTGTTAAGATGGTATAGGAACTTGTCTAATTGCGACGTGGAGCCCTGCCAGATAAACAGCACGTCATCAATATAACGTGTCCAGGAGATGACCAATTCGTGATCGGGTGTCTCAAGGACTGTTTCCCTTTCCTACAGCCCCAGGAAAAGATTAGCGTATGACGGCGCACAAGAGGCCCTCATCGCGGTCACCTGGAGCTGTAGGAAGGGCCGTTCATTGAACACGAAAAAATTATGTGTTAGAATGAATTCAAGAAGTTTCAAAATAAAATCAATAAGTACCGGTTCCAAATTGGTCATCTCCAAGAAGTATCTGGCTGCTGTAATGCCGTGACTGTACTGTATTGATGTGTAAAGGGACTCCACGTCGCAAGTGACAAGCCACATGTCCGCTTCTAAGACAATGCCATCAAGCTTCCTAAGGACATCTGTTGTATCCTTTACGAACGATGGAAGTGTTTCTATGCATTGTTTCAGAAAGAAGTCCACAAATTGACATGCAGGTTCACAAAGACCCCCCCATGCCGGAGACAATGGGTCTACCAAGTGGACAAAGGGTGTCCTTGTGAACCTTGGGAAGTAGATAGAAAGTGGGAACCACAGGGAACTCGGGTAAGAGGGCCTCCTTCATTTTAGTGGCAATGGCAGATGATTCAACTCCATCACCGAACAAATCAGTCAATTCTCTTTGGAATACAGAGAGAGGGATGATGTCCAGTCTTTTATAGCAATCGTTTTTATTGAATTGCTTAAAAGCCTCCTTTTCATAGTCCTGTGAGGGCCAGATCACCAGATTGCCCCCCTCGTCCTCTCTTTTTATGACCACGTCCTTAATCTGTCGCAATTCTTGTATAGCTTGCCTTTGAGGATAAGAGAGATTATCACGTGATATTTCCTCACTAAGAAGAGAAAGATCGTTCCTAATTAATCTGACAAATATGTCAACCTGTGGACAGGCGGACAAGGGGGGAAATGCCGTTGATCGTGGATATAGATGTTTTGGCATTGTAACAGCATCCGTTACTCTACTCTCCTCTGCTAATTCTTCTAAATCTTGTAAAGCTTGCCTTTCGGTGGCCGTGGGAAACTGAACAGGCGAAGATTTAAAGTGCTTTTTAAAGATTAGTTTACGGGCAAATAATTCCAAGTCTTTAATGGTTGTAAAATAATCATATTTATCGACTGGAGAAAAGGAAAGTCCTCTAGAGAGGACCTCCTTTTGAGATTTAGACAAAACATGATGTGACAGGTTAACTACCTTTAAATTTTCTTTGATTTGGCCATTTTCATCCTGAAATTGTAAGGGTGGTGTTTTTCTTTTGGTAGCAGGTGTTCGGAGGTGTTGGAATATGCCAATTGATGTGCCTTCTTCGGCTCCTATGGGTTGTTTGTCTAAAAAATGCCCACCACATTCTTCCTCGGAGGCAGTGGAGAGGCTAGAAGCTGATTGTGAGCGGGGTCTGCTTTTATTAGTCTTAGAGTGCCAACGATAAACCCTATTGTTTTGATAGTCACTTAGGTCTCTTAAATACTTCTTAGTTTTTATTGATTGAATATCAGTTTCTCACTTAGCTAAATCCTGCTCCAGGGATGAATCAAAGACTTTATATTCATCCGATGTTAATGCGGCTTGTATTTTTTCTTGTGTTAGATCAATCTCTTTCTTTACTGATTCTAAACACCTCTTATCAGCGCAAATTAGTAATTCTAATAGAGTACGGGAGCACCTAGTGAGAGTCTCCTCCCATCTTGTGGTGAATGTCAGGTCATCCGACTCTAACATCGGGAATAGTTGGATACAAAGTCCCCTAGGTATAATTTCTTTCTGCAGATAATTTTCCAGGGCAGCTTTATTCCACCATGTTTTTATTCTTTTCTTAATTAATTCTTTTATATTCAGTTTCAAGACTTTAATATTACTGGTCTCTTTATCAATAGTTGACCTCTCACCAAACACCATCCCCAATTGCGTGACTCGAGTTCTGTCACTCTTCTTAAAATCCATGAATCATGTTAAGGAGTCTGTAATAGTAATACAGTTAAAGCATGAAAACCTATAAACCGACCATGCAATATATGGTCCGTAATCCCTATAAAGACAACACAACCAAAAAGAAGTATTGGAGAGAAAAGTTATAAATCAAAGAGAGAACCTCTATATATTTGATTGTAAATTCCTTAATACGCATGTAAAATTTCTCCAAAACAACACAGAAATGGATTTATCCATATAAATATACTTTATTGAAAAAATATTATTCACGAAAAATACTCAAATATAAATAATGGGGGTGAGATTTGGGGGAGGAACAGCTAAAAGAAGAAAGGGCAGGGTATGGTTGATAAACCTGCAAAGAGACTTGCATTCCCTATATGGCATTCAATGAGTAATGAGTGTCAGCATAGTCTGCCAGCCAAATAATATTGAAAAAGTAAAAAAGGACATGTATTTGTGTATATATGTATCTCATGACCTGTTGTACAAATATCCAGACACAGACCCAACCATAGGACTCTCAGTCAATAGACCATAGAAAAATACTCCATGTAAAAATTCTCCATGTAATAGATGTATAACCTGGTAATAGGGGTATAAATATACTACAATAGACTGTTGGCGGAATAGATAAACCATGGAAGCTAATCAGTTAGACTATGGACTGTGAGTGCAGTGAGAACACATATAGTACACACCGCACCATCAGTTCAATGCTGATGATATTAAGACTCCATTACCTTGAGTCAAGCTGGAAAGATATATGGCGGCATGGGAAGAAATGCTGGGGATGTGTAGCAGCCTCGACGCGCGTTTTGCCGGGAGCTGCTTTGTCAGGAGGCGTGGCTGTCTTGACGGGGGGCACCTTATATATGGGAGTGTGCCAATCAGAACCTCCGGCGCCATAGCGCTCCGCTCCGGCGATGACGCAGGCCCACGTGCGCTGCACGTGACAGGAAGGAGAAGCATGTTATCCATTCCGTCACCGCGGCAACGCAGTGAGTCCAGGACGCCGCCAGAGTGAGAGCACGCATGCACGGAAGCGTGTCTAGGTAAGTAAAAAGTTAAGCTAAAAAGTTTAAGTGAAGGTGACAGAGTGCAGCAAAATAGGTGGTGCTGTGCAGGCACATAGAATGGCCACTTCACTGTGCCGCAGCAGTCCGCATACTCGCATACACTGCAGAGGCAGTATGAAAATAGTATAGATGGAGAAATTAAGTATGCCGCCATCTATTCCATATGTGATGGCAGCATATAAAATATTCTAACAGAGAACCATAAATTATAAACATTGCAATATAGATTGGTACCATCATTGCTAAATAATTAAATAAGGTATATCAAAGTCAGCAAGATTTATAAATCGCAGTAAGGGCCATTTGAAGTGACCCACAGCAAACAGGGATAAGTGTCCAAATATATGTCTTAATGAATTATGGTTGCTTGCTGGCCCATAGTAGTCCAAACTGCCCGCTCTTCACATTGTTCATCAATGGAATATCTCTTCTATCAACTTCATATATGCATAAATTCTTTCAGATGATCCCACCCAAACTTTTACGCAACGAAGATGTAGCAGACCTAAATCAGACTGATTGTCAGCAGGGTATAAAATAAAAACATTTAGTGACCAAAAAACACAAAGCACAATTAAAAGTAGTTAAAAGGAAGGCCAAAGGTGTCGGTCATAAAACAGCGCAACAATTTATTTACAAAAAAGACTTGAAACTGACCATATCATTCAACCCTTTTGGGGAAGCCGTGTCCAATAACACGATCCACCGTGTTTCTTTCTGTAGCAGTTTCTTTTTAAGGTTACCACCTCTAATGCCCATATAGATGTGATCAATACCGAGGACCGTAAGGCCTCGCGGATTGCCTCCATGATTTTCAAAAAAAAGTTTAGGTATAGTTTTAAAGGGTTTGAAAATCAGGGCAGGTGGAAGCGTTGTTAATGTCCCTGATGTGTTCTTGTATGCGTACTTTCAGGCATCTGGTGGTCATCCCTATATAAATTAGTCCGCAGGGACAAGTGAGGTGGTAAATAAGTGCTTCAGTATCACACGTGATATGATGGACAATCCGAAAGGATTTCTCTCCTTTGGAGTTACAAAAGTGGGACGCTCTTGGGAAATATTTGCTGTAATGCACACGCCCGGGCTGAGCGGCGTGTGCGTGTATATGTAGTGATTCCACTGGACCGTGCCGGAGAGTGAATGCCTGGAGGGGCGTAACTAAGTATTCACCCGATCCGACCAGGGTCGCACGACGGCATACGACGCCAGTGCACCAAGGAGGAACCGAGCAGAGGGACCAGGTGCTACTCCAGGACAGACCCCAGACACGGCTGTTGACCCACACCGGGGAACACAGGAACAGACAGGCTAGGCTGGCACACAGACTGGTGGGTATAGGCAGGCACGACTGGTATGCAGGCAGGCGGGTATGCAGGCAGGGGGGTACAGGCAAACGCGGCTAGAGTGCAGACAGGGAGGCACTAGCAGGTAGGAACACAGGCGGGATAGGACCCAGTACACACTGGGACTCAGGAACAGAACCACAGATGTGGTGGACAAACACAGCAGAGTGAGGCCGCCCAGAGCGGTGAGCGAGAGCAGAGCAAGACGAGACCGCCTAGAGCGGTGAGCGAGAGAAGAGCAGGACGAGGCCGCCTGGAGTGGTGAGCAAGAGTAGAGCAGGACGAGGCCGCCTGGAGTGGTGAGCGAGAGTAGAGCAGGACGAGACCGCCTGGAGCGGTGAGCAAGAGTAGAGCAGGACGAGGCCGCCTGGAGCGGTGAGCAAGAGTAGAGCAGGACGAGGCCGCCTGGAGCAGCGAGCAAAGGGTCAGAGCAGAGCGAGACTGCCGGAGCAGTGAGCAAAGGGTCAGAGCAGAGCGAGACTGCCAGAGCAGCGAGCAAAGGGTCAGAGCAGAGCGAGACTGTCAGAGCAGCGAGCAAAGGGTCAGAGCAGAGCGAGACTGTCGGAGCAGCGAACAAAGGGTCAGAGCAGAGCGAGACTGCCGGAGCAGCGAGCAAAGGGTCAGAGCAGAGCAAGACTGCCGGAGCAGCGAGCAAAGGGTCAGAGCAGAGTGAAACTGCCGGAGCAGCGAGCAAAGGGTCAGAGCAGAGCGAGACTGCCGGAGCAGCGAGCAAAGGGTCAGAGCAGAGCGAGACTGCCGGAGCAGCGAGCAAAGGGTCAGAGCAGCGCGAGACTGCCAGAGCAGCGAGCAAAGGGTCAGAGCAGAGCGAGACTGCCGAAGCAGCGAGCAAAGAGTCAGAGCAGAGCGAGACTGCCGGAGCAGCGAGCAAAGGGTCAGAGCGGGGCGAGAACCGCAGGAGCAGAGAGCGAGGCAGGGCAGAGGGGACAGGGCTCTGTTCACACGGAACAGACAGGAAGGGAAAGGCAGAACCAGATACCCACAGGGTACTTGCAGTGAAGTAGCGAGTGGACCACAAACTCCCAAACGGGAGTACAGTGACAACGAACAGGAGTTGGGTACGAGTTCGGACCCTGCAGAAAAAGGAAAGGTACGGACATAGAGAAAAACAGGAAACAGGCTAGAAGAGTATTCAGACAAGAACAGACACAGTAGCAAGATACAGGAGCGGGTCTAGGTATGCAGCCCCTAGAAGGCGGAAGGAACAGGCTAGGAGCGCGTTCAGACAGGACAGACGAGATACCGGAGCGGGTCTAGGTATGCAGCCCCTAGAAGGCGGAAGGAACAGGCTAGGAGCGTGTTCAGACAGGCCTGGAAATACAGCCTCCAGGAAAGGCAGGCAAGCAAACACAGAAAGGGACCTGGCACATTCAGAGTGCAAGAGCACACTGAATGAAACACAATGCTCAGGCAGGGTTTCTTGGGAGGAGCTGGGTTAAATACCAGATGACAGACAGCAATAGTCTGAGGACGCACAAGGGGTGTGCCCGCAGCAGGTACAAGAAACAGGAAGTGATCGGGCGCTGCCCTTAAGCAGCAGAAACAGAGGCAAACAGCATGGAGGGAAGCCAGGCTAGCAGACTGGACTGGAGACCAACTGCGCGCTCTTGCACAGTGGGAGATGGACCACCATGCAAGGACGCCGCCAGGTATGTTACATTTGCACACCGAACATTTACCACATGAGTAACTACCCCAGGGGGGACCTCTGCTCCCAAATAAATATGAACTTTTTGGTGGAATATAGTGACTGTTTGTTAACATGTCACTTAATGTATTAGATTTCCGCCAAGTCATGGCTGGTCCTTTGGGAAGCTGACATCTAATATCTTTATCAGTCATTAGAACTGGCCAATGTTTGGTCAAGATTTTTTCAATGTCTATCCAGTTACTATTGAATGTTGTTATAAATCTGGGGCTTGAGTTTTCTGATGACTCCCCTCTTCTGGATCTCAGATTATTAGCAAGAAGACTTGTCAAGGTAGGCTGCGGCATACTTCTTATGTGGCGCTAGTATCCGATCCATAGCCCTCTGGAAGGTGGCTGGGGCCCCCTGTAGTCCAAACGGCATCCAAGTGTATTGGAAGCACCCATCAGATGTCGAGAAAGCCGTCTTCTCCTTGGCCATCTGGGACATGGGGATCTGCCAGTAGCCCTTCATCAGGTCCAGAGTGGTGATGTACCGGTCCAAGCCTCTCGATGAGTTCATCGACACTGGGCATTGGGTACGCATCACACTTGGACACCTCATTCAGCCGGTGGTAATCATTACAAAACCTCCACTCTCCGTTGGGTTTTGGCACGAGGATGATGGGGCTCGACCATTCACTCTTTGACTCCTCTATCACACCGAGGTCTAACATCCTCTTCACCTCGGCCGAGATCACCTTCCGGCGTGCTTCAGGAATCCTGTATGGCTTCAGGTTCACCCTTATATGCAGCTCTGTTAGAACGTCATATTCTACCACCTGAGTATACCCCGGCAACTCTGAGAGCAGGTCCCGATTCTGCTGGAGCAGTTCTCGACGCTGTTGCTTTTGGGCTGGCGAAAGGGTCTCCACTATCGTGACATCTTTCACCTGGCCTTCGGAAGAGGCTCCCAGGCAAGGAGTTCCCACAGGTTCCCAATCTTGCCACGGCTTGAGCAGATTTACATGGTACACCCTAGTGTGGCTTTCTTTGGCCAGGCTGGTGGAGTCTGTAGTTCACTTCACCGAGCTTCTCTGCCACATCATGTGGGTCTTGCCACTTGGCCAGAAACTTACTTTCAAAGGTGGGAATAAGAACCAGGACGCAATCCCCAGGTTGGAACTGTCTCAGTCTTGCCGACCGGTTATACACCCTCGCCTGGCCTTCCTGCGCCTGGAGGAGATGTTACTTCATGATGGGCATCACCTTCGCCATTCTCTCCTGTAACTGAGCGACCTGTTCGATGATGCTCCGGTGGGGCGTGACCTCAGCCTCCCAGGTTTCCTTAGCGATGTCTAGGAGACCTCCTGGATGCTTTCCATACAGGAGCTCAAATGGAGAGAAGTCAGTGTAGGCTTGAGGAACTTCTCTGACAGAGAAGCAGAAATGGGAGCAGGTAGTCCCAGCCTCACTCATCCTTTTCAACGACGTTCCTCAGCATCGCCTTTAAGGTCTTATTGAAGCGTTCCACTAAGCCGTCCGTTTGCAGATGATAAACTGAGGTCCGAATATGGGCAATCTCAAGGACTCTGCATAGCTCCTTCATCACCTTGCTCATGAAGGGGGTTCCTTGGTCTGTCAAAATCTCTTTTGGCAGAACTGTCCGAGCAAAAATATGAACTAGCTCTCGGGCTATGCTTTCACTGGATGAGTTCCTTAGGGGTACCGCTTCGGGGTACCGGGTCGCATAGTCCATGACCACCAGGATGTATTGGTGGCCCCGGGCCGATTTAACTAAGGGACCCACGAGGTCCATGTCAATCCTCTCAAAGGGAACCTCTATGACAGGTAGTGGAACTAAGGGACTACAGAAGTGGGAGGTGGGAGCGGTTATCTGGCAGGTGGGGTGTAGCGTCGGCGTCCCTGCCCTCTGCTAGGCATGGACGCTGTTCCCCTCACCTCTCTGCTCCGAGCCCGGCGTCCTCCTCCCGCTCTGCTGGCAGCGCGCGCTCCTTCCCTCTTAAAGGGGCCGCGCGCGCCGTCCTAAGGAGTCCCCGGCCAATGGCCGGAGGACTTCACCATATATAAGGCACCTCCTCCAAAATGGAGGTGCCCGAGCAATGTTGTTGCACTGTTCACTACTCTGCTTCAGCCCTCAGGTCCCGTTGCCAGTTACCTGTCAGTTACCTGCCTGATTCCTGCCAGAGTCCTGCCAGTTTGCTGTCTGTTTCCTGCCTGATATTCCTGCTACCTGCTTGCTAGCCTGAGGTCCGACGGTCTGCCTTCCTACTCCTGTCAGTCTGTCTATGGACCAGCTTGGCCGCTCACCTGGGAGCGCACATCTGCTACCTGCCTGCTAGCCTACCTGGAGGCTCCGCCGTCACGTGCTGTGACCACCTGCTATTCCAGAGACTCTTGCCCGCTCACCTGGGAGCGCTCCTCCGCTACCTGCCTGCTTGCCTACCTGGAGGCTCCGCCGTCACGTGCTGTGACCACCTGCTATTCCAGAGACTCCTGCCCGCTCACCTGGGAGCGCTCCTCCGCTACCTGCCTGTTTGCCTACCTGGAGGATCCGCCGTCACATGCTGTGACCACCCGTTCATCCAGAGACTCTCGCTTGCTCACCTGGGAGCACACATCTTCCATCTGCCTGCTAGCCTACCTGGAGGTTCAGCCATCACAGGTCGTACCTACCCTTTACCCAGAGACTGCCCCGGTCACTTGCCGTGACCTCCAGCCCGTTCATCCAGAGACTGCCCCGGTCACTTGCCGTGACCTCCAGCCCGTTCATCCAGAGACTGCCCCGGTCACTTGCCGTGACCTCCAGCCCGTTCATCCAGAGACTGCCCCGGTCACTTGCCGTGACCTCCAGCCCGTTCATCCAGAGACTGCCCCGGTCACTTGCCGTGACCTCCAGCCCGTTCATCCAGAGACTGCCCCGGTCACTTGCCGTGACCTCCAGCCCGTTCATCCAGAGACTGCCCCGGTCACTTGCCGTGACCTCCAGCCCGTTCATCCAGAGACTGCCCCGGTCACTTGCCGTGACCTCCTGCCCGTACACCCAGAGACTGTTCCGGACTGCCTGCCCGTCTTCCCTGGTCGCCACCCGCTCCCTTACAAAGACCGCCCCCTTGTATAGTAGCTCAGAGGTTCCGCCTCCCAGACCCGTTACAGTTTGCTCGGGCCATGGAACCCGGTGGCACCCAAGCTCCCTCGCTCTCGGACCTCTGTCATGAACTGTCCCGTCAGAGGTCCCAACAGGAGTCCATCCTGGGTCACCTGCGGAATGTCAATTCTCGCCTGGACACTATGACTGCTCCACCAGCAACCACCGCCAGTGCCATGACTCACAACCCGGCAGCTCCGCTGCCCACCAATACCATGGTATCCTACCCCGGACCCCGGCTTTCTGCACCTCCTCGCTTCGGAGGCGACTCCGCTCAGGCTCGGGGCTTCATAAATCAGTGCACCCTGCACTTTGAACTCCTGTCCCACCAGTTTAACTCCGACCGGGCCAAAATTGCCTTCATCATGTCCCATCTCACCGGGGAGGCCCTGGCCTGGCTAAATCCTCTATGGGAGAGAGGAGACCCCCTGGTGTCCGACTTGCCTGCCTTTCTCACGGCTTTCCGGAAAGTCTTCGACGAACCCGGACGGAAGACCTCATCCGCATCATCTCTGCTACGCCTCCGTCAGGGAAGTCTCACCGTGGGCCAATATGCCATACGGTTCCGTACCCTTGCCTCGGAGCTGGCTTGGGATAACGACGCTCTGGTATCTGTCTTCTGGGAGGGTCTGTCCGGCCGTATTAAAGATGAACTCGCCGGTCGGGACATTCCTACCACTCTCGATGACTTAATAACTCTTGCCACCCGGATTGACCTACGGTTCCAGGAGCGTGCCAAAGAAGTCACCCATGAGAGGAGGTTTCCACGTCTAGCTCCTACTTTTCAGAAACCCGTCACTCCCTCCGTTTCTCCCCAGGTACACTCTCCTGAGCCTATGCAGGTCGACCAGACCAAGATGGTCAAAACCCGTCAGGACTTACCTCGTGCCGAAGGGAGCTGCTTCTACTGTGGCAGTAAGGAGCACCGGATCCGTACCTGCCCGGAGAGGTCGGGAAACGCCTGTGTCTAGGTTCGCTCAGAGAGGTCGACCTAGACAAGAATAAATCCTCTCCATCTCTGCTACTGTCAGTCTCTATTATCTGCGGGGAGAATCGTTATTGCGAACTAGCCCAACTTGACTCTGGAGCGGCCGGGAATCTTATTTCACAGTCCCTGGTAGAAAAATACCGCATTCCCACCAAACCTCTGGCTGTACCATTATCTGTCGCTGCTGTGGATGGGGGCCTCTTACCACGTCCCATCCAACTCATCACCGAATCCATAACTCTGCAGGTGGGAATGCTGCATTCTGAGAGCATCTCTTTTCATGTTCTGCCTGGACTCTCTCACGCCCTCTTACTAGGTCTACCTTGGCTCCAGAGACATGCACCCGTGCTTGACTGGCAGACCGGAGAAGTCCTTCGCTGGGGACAGGACTGTCATAAGACTTGTTTGGTTCCTGTTCATCCCGTCCGTCCTTCTCCTACCCCAACTAATCTACCTGGACTTCCGATTCCCTATTGGTCATTTGCTGATGTCTTTAATAAAAAGGAGGCAGAGACATTACCCCCTCATAGACCATACGACTGTCCTATCGACCTGTTACCCGGTACTACTCCTCCCCGTGGGCGTATTTACCCATTGTCCGCTGCAGAGACCCGGTCGATGTCCGAATATATTGAGGAGAATTTGGCCAGGGGATTCATCCGGAAATCTACCTCCCCGGCGGGAGCAGGCTTCTTCGTAAAAAAGAAGGACGGCTCTCTCCGTCCCTGTATAGACTATAGAGGCCTTAACCAGATCACGGTGAAGAATAAGTACCCCCTTCCGCTCATTCCAGAATTATTTGATCGCCTGAGGGGGGCTAGAGTCTTCACCAAACTGGACCTCCGTGGGGCGTACAACCTGGTCCGTATCCGTCAAGGGGATGAATGGAAGACTGCATTCAACACCCGGGACGGCCACTATGAATATCTGGTAATGCCCTTTGGTCTCTGTAACGCTCCTGCCGTCTTTCAAGAGTTGGTCAATGACATCTTCCGGGACCTTCTCTACTCCTGCGTTGTGGTGTACCTGGACGACATCTTGGTCTTCTCTCCGGATCTCCAGACTCACCGGAGGGACGTTCGTCAGGTCCTGCTCAGGCTCAGGCAGAATCACCTCTTCGCTAAATATGAGAAGTGCCTCTTTGAGCAGACCTCGCTTCCGTTTTTGGGCTACATTATTTCTCAGACCGGCCTACGAATGGATCCAGAGAAACTGTCTGCCATCGAGAAATGGCCCCGACCGGAGGGGTTGAAGGCCATTCAGCGGTTCCTGGGCTTCGCCAACTACTACCGCCTCTTCATACCACACTTCTCTTCCCGGACTGCCCCAATTTCCGCGCTCACCCGTAAGGGTACTAATCCCAAGGAGTGGCCGTCCGAAGCAGAGGAGGCCTTTCTTTCCTTAAAACAGGCCTTCTCTTCCGCCCCGGTGCTGCATCGTCCGGATGGCAACAAGCAGTTCTTCCTGGAGGTTGACGCCTCCTCCTCTGGAGCCGGAGCTGTACTTACTCAAAAATCATCTTCCGGGAGGATGGTAACTTGCGGCTTCTTCTCCAAACTCTTCTCCTCTTCTGAGCGCAATTATTCCATAGGAGACCGAGAGTTATTGGCCATCAAGCTGGCATTGGAGGAGTGGTGTTACCTGCTCGAGGGGGCTCTTCATCCGGTAATAATTTACACTGACCACAAGAACTTGGCTTATCTCCAGCATGCCCAGAGACTTAACCCGCGCCAAGCCCGGTGGTCCTTGTTTTTTTGCTCGCTTTGATTTTGTTCTACATTTTCGCCCGGCTGACAAGAACATCAAAGCGGACGCCTTGTCCCGATCCTTTCTGGTATCTGACCTCGAGGAAGAACCTAAACATATCATCGATCCCGCCAGAGTAATGCAGGTGGCTCCCGTGAGTCTAAATCGTCTCCCTCCCGGTAAGACGTTCGTATCGGTATCTGATCGGGAGAGGATCCTACACTGGGGTCATTCGTCTAAACTAGCTGGCCACGCCGGTCAGAAAAAGACCCTCCAGCTTATTACCCGGCACTACTGGTGGCCTAACCTGCACAAGGATGTAATAGACTTTGTTTCTGCCTGTGTGTCCTGCGCCCGCAACAAAGTTCCGAGACACCTGCCAGCCGGTCGCCTCCTTCCTCTGCCAGTACCTGCTGCCCCCTGGCAGCATATAGCGATGGACTTCATAACTGATCTTCCCGTCTCTGCCGGTTGTACGGTCATTTGGGTGGTCGCTGACCGCTTTTCCAAGATGGCTCACTTCATTCCCCTGCCAGGCCTCCCGTCTGCACCCGAGCTGGCTAAAGACTTTATCCGCCACATCTTCCGTCTTCATGGCCTGCCCCGTCACATCGTGTCGGATCGTGGGGTACAGTTCACTTCTCGTTTCTGGAGAGCCACTTGTAAATTGCTAGACGTCACCCTGGACTTCTCCTCCGCTTACCACCCACAGTCTAATGGTCAAGTGGAGCGGATCAATCAGATCCTGACCAGTTACCTCCGGCACTTCGTTAATGCCCACCATTCTGACTGGGTGGATCTCCTGCCATGGGCCGAATTCTCGTACTACAATCACGAGAGCGAATCTTCCTCCAAATCCCCGTTTTTTGTTGTCTTCGGTCAGCATCCTCGGATCCCGTTTCCCGTCTCCACCTCGGTGGACAATCCGGCTGCGGAATCTCTTGTTAACAAATTTTCCTCCATATGGGAGAGTACCCGGTCCGCACTCCTTCTGTCATCCGAGCGTATGAAAAGACATGCTGACAAAAAACGTCTGGATCCTCCTCAATTTCGTCCTGGGGATAAGGTCTGGCTCTCGTCCAAGTATGTCCGGCTCAAGATTCCTTCCTATAAGTTAGGGCCTCGGTTCATCGGTCCTCTGGAGGTCATCAGTCAGATCAACCCGGTGGCCTATAAATTGAAACTCCCGGCCAACTTGCGGATCCCTAACTCCTTCCATGTATCTCTCCTCAAACCCGTGGTACTTAACTCTTTTTCCAAGTCTACAGGCACGCCTCCTGCTCCGGTTTCCGCTGAAAATGAATTTGAGGTAGAGAACATTCTGGCCACCAAAAGGGTAAGAGGGAAGACCTTTTTTCTAGTAGATTGGAAGGGGTTTGGTTCTGAAGAGAGAACGTGGGAGCCCCGGGAGAACATCCATGCCCCTCTCATCCTTGCTAAATTTCTGTCTGGCCTAAAAAAGGGGGGGCCTAAAGGGGGGGGTACTGTAGCGTCGGCGTCCCTGCCCTCTGCTAGGCATGGACGCTGTTCCCCTCACCTCTCTGCTCCGAGCCCGGCGTCCTCCTCCCACTCTGCTGGCAACGCGCGCTCCTTCCCGGCCACTGTGCTTAGGGCGCGCGCGCGCGCGCTCCTTCCCTCTTAAAGGGGCCGCGCGCGCCGTCCTAAGGAGTCCCCGGCCAATGGCCGGAGGACTTCACCATATATAAGGCACCTCCTCCAAAATGGAGGTGCCCGAGCAATGTTGTTGCACTGTTCACTACTCTGCTTCAGCCCTCAGGTCCCGTTGCCAGTTACCTGTCAGTTACCTGCCTGATTCCTGCCAGAGTCCTGCCAGTTTGCTGTCTGTTTCCTGCCTGATATTCCTGCTACCTGCTTGCTAGCCTGAGGTCCGACGGTCTGCCTTCCTACTCCTGTCAGTCTGTCTATGGACCAGCTTGGCCGCTCACCTGGGAGCGCACATCTGCTACCTGCCTGCTAGCCTACCTGGAGGCTCCGCCGTCACGTGCTGTGACCACCTGCTATTCCAGAGACTCTTGCCCGCTCACCTGGGAGCGCTCCTCTGCTACCTGCCTGCTTGCCTACCTGGAGGCTCCGCCGTCACGTGCTGTGACCACCTGCTATTCCAGAGACTCCTGCCCGCTCACCTGGGAGCGCTCCTCCGCTACCTGCCTGTTTGCCTACCTGGAGGATCCGCCGTCACATGCTGTGACCACCCGTTCATCCAGAGACTCTCGCTTGCTCACCTGGGAGCACACATCTTCCATCTGCCTGCTAGCCTACCTGGAGGTTCAGCCATCACAGGTCGTACCTACCCTTTACCCAGAGACTGCCCCGGTCACTTGCCGTGACCTCTAGCCCGTTCATCCAGAGACTGCCCCGGTCACTTGCCGTGACCTCCAGCCCATTCATCCAGAGACTGCCCCGGTCACTTGCCGTGACCTCCAGCCCGTTCATCCAGAGACTGCCCCGGTCACTTGCCGTGACCTCCAGCCCGTTCATCCAGAGACTGCCCCGGTCACTTGCCGTGACCTCCAGCCCGTTAATCCAGAGACTGCCCCGGTCACTTGCCGTGACCTCCTGCCCGTACACCCAGAGACTGTTCCGGTCACCTGCTGTGACTGCCTGCCCGTCTTCCCTGGTCGCCACCCGCTCCCTTACAAGGACCGCCCCCTTGTATAGTAGCTCAGAGGTTCCGCCTCCCAGACCCGTTACATGGGGCAGGACCTACAATAGTTTAAGATTTCCCGATAACATCCTGGCCAATAAAACCTCATTGTTCTCGCCTGTGTTTTCTCAACCCCTAGGTGTCCCCCAGAATATGTGAGTGTGCCATGTTTAATATCCTCTGATGGTATGAACCTGGAACTAACAGCAGTTCCACTCAGGGGCGGACACAGACTGTAGTGGGCCCCTGTGCAAGAAATTTTTGGGGGCCCCCCCCCCTGCGCTTCATAAGGCAACAAAGTTATGTAAACATAACCCCCCCATGTGCAGCTCTCATCCCCCCCATGTGCAGCTCACCCCCCCGATGCATCTCTCATCCCCCCCCGTGCATCTCTCATCCCCCCCGTGCATCTCTCACCCCCCCATGTGCGTCTCTCACCCCCCCATGTGCGTCTCTCACCCCCCCATGTGCATCTCTCATCCCCCCCATGTGCATCTCTCATCCCCCCCATGTGCATCTCTCATCCCCCCCATGTGCATCTCTCATCCCCCCCATGTGCATCTCTCATCCCCCCCATGTGCATCTCTCACCCCCCCATGTGCATCTCTCACCCCCCCATGTGCATCTCTCACCCCCCCTCATGTGCATCTCTCACCCCCCCTCATGTGCATCTCTCATCCCCCCCACTCCTAGTTAATTAATTGTATTTAAGAAAAATAAAACTTGTTATACTTACCCCCATGCGATCCCTGCAGAATCCTGGCGCTCGTCCACGTCGCTGCCACCAGGCTCTCCTGACGTTCGGCCATGTGACGGTGCCACATACATAGCCAACAGCTTTTGTTTTGGCCAAAAGATTTTTAAAGCTGCCACTACGATAAGGTAGACTCTTCTGGCCGGGCCCTACTCTAACCTATTAAAATTTTCTTAAAATATCCAATACTCTTTTTAGATATATTTTTATTTAGTTTTCTTTAAGGGAATGTGTCATATACATTTTTTTTTTAAATGACCAATAATACCACATACAGGGAATACCGCCACACCATCACCAGACCACATATTACCACAACATAGTGACCGAATAATACCACACAGAAGGGAGAAAAACTGCCACACCATGACCAGACCACATATTACCACCACATTACTAATATTACCATAAGTGTCATTATACACAGGAGCTCTATACATGGTATGTATAATGTAAGTGTCCAGGTAATCTAGTGATCACCAGTGACATTATACACAGGAGTCTGTATATAGTGTCAGTGTACAGGTAATACAGTGATCACCAGTGACATTATACACAGGAGCTCTGTATATAGTGTACAGGTAATACATGGATCACCAGTGACATTATACACAGGAGCTCTGTATATATTGTCAGTGTACAGGTAATACAGTGATCACCAGTGACATTATACACAGGAGCTCTGTATATAGTGTCAGTGTACAGGTAATACAGTGATCACCAGTGACATTATACACAGGAGCTCTGTATATAGTGTACAGGTAATACAGGGATCACCAGTGACATTATACACAGGAGCTCTGTATATAGTGTACAGGTAATACAGGGATCACCAGTGACATTATACACAGGAGCTCTGTATATATTGTCAGTGTACAGGTAATACAGTGATCACCAGTGACATTATACACAGGAGCTCTGTATATAGTGTCAGTGTACAGGTAATACAGTGATCACCAGTGACATTATACACAGGAGCTCTGTATATAGTGTACAGGTAATACAGTGATCACCAGTGACATTATACACAGGAGCCCGGTACATAGTATATAGTGTAAGTGTACATGTAATGCACTGACTCACTGGTGACGTCTCTAGGTGAAGTCCTTCAGCTACGCTTTCCTCCTTCATCCAGCACAGACCGCCATCACGTCTTCCAGCCAGGACTCGTCTCTGCATAAAATAACACAGTTATCTAGAGCACATTCCCCAACTTCTACATTACGCAGCTGAATACAGACGTGCATCCACCATCAATATATGGTTAGTTATTATGCAACCTACCATTCCAAATATAAATTGTAATCCACCACGGTGCCCCCATTAACTGTAAATAGGCACTTAATATATAATTTAATTAGAACCTCTACTCTATACTTCCTGCTCCCCGCATTCATTATTTACATGCACTCCCTGCCCCAATTCATTATATCATGTCCGTGCTCTCCCCACCCCATCGTCATTTATCATTTACTCTCCCCCACCCCACATTCATTATGTGCAGCTCATTATCCCCCTACTCCTAATTCCCCCATGTGCAGCTCATTTTCTCCCAATTCCCCCATGTGCAGCTCTCACCCCCCCATGAGCAGCTCTCACCACCCCCCCATGTGCACATCTCTCATCCCCCTCCCCCACATGTGCCCCTCTCTCATCCCCCTCCCCCACATGTGCCCCTCTCTCATCCCCCTCCCCCACATGTGCCCCTCTCTCATCCCCCCATGTGCATCTCTCATCCCCCCATGTGCATCTCTCATCCCCCCCACATGTGCACATCTCTCATCCCCCTCCCCCACATGTGCCCCTCTCTCATCCCCCACATGTGCCCCTCTCTCATCCCCCCCATGTGCATCTCTCATCCCCCCCACATGTGCCCCTCTCTCATCCCCCTCCCCCACATGTGCCCCTCTCTCATCCCCCCCATGTGCATCTCTCATCCCCCCCATGTGCATCTCTCATCCCCCCCACATGTGCACATCTCTCATCCCCCTCCCCCACATGTGCACCTCTCTCATCCCCCGCCATGTGCATCTCTTATCTCCCCCCCATGTGCATCTCTTATCTCCCCCCCATGTGCATCTCTTATCTCCCCCCCATGTGCATCTCTTATCTCCGCCCCATGTGCACCTCTCTCATCCCCCTCCCCCCACGTGCACCTCTCTCATCCCCCTCCCCCCACATGTGCACCTCTCTCATCCCCCCCACCCCATGTGCATCTTTTATCATCTCCCCCCCCCATGTGCATCTCTTATCTCACTCACACACACACACACACACACACACCTCCCATTCCCCCCACTCCTAGTAAATTGTATTTTGAAAAAAACAAAACTTGTTATACTTACCCCCATGCGATCCCTGCAGAATCCTGGCGCTCGTCCAAATCGCTGACACTAGGTTCTCCTGACTTCCGGCCATGTGACGGCGCCGTCACATGACCGGAAATCAGGGGAATCATGAAGGCGCTGCCGCAGGAGCGCAGCGCAGCGCTGAGATGTCCCGGACCCGGCGCTTAGCATGGGGCCGGGGGCCCCATGAGGAGAGAGACTCACAAGAGGGGGCTTCCAACGGGGCTCCAAGGGGGCCCCTACCGGCTGGGCCCCACACTGGAGTCAGGGCAGACATGCCCTGATGGCGGCCCTGCTGGAGGCTGGAGGGGCCCCCTCTCCCTCGGGGCCCCCGTTCAATGAACCGGCTGCACGGGCGGTAGTTCCACCCCTGGTTCCACTACCTCTTCACTTTTTAGTTTGGTCACCCGGTATAATAGTTCTCCCTGAACAGCAAAGTGTGGGCACCTGGTGTCCGCCCCCGGCTCTTGAGAAACACCAATACAGACGGTAACATTATCCTGTTGAGGGAGGGCACCAACGTCCCTTCACGGTTGACCAAGTGAGTGTCAAATTATTTTACAAGGTTGATTGCAATCCAATAGAAAACCAGACGGAGGCAAAGCTCTGTATGGGGGGATTCAAGAATCTCTAATCCCGTTTATTTCTACTTAGCATTTTATATTGTTTTGAGTTTATTAATAGCCAATCATCTACAGCCGTACTACAGTACAACAGGCTTAGGCCAATGTTAGTGCAATTATTACGGAAACACACATATGGTCATATATCATCATTAGTTCAGCGCATGATGGAAATTTACAAGGTTACCCATCCTGGCTCAGACTAGTCAGATAACGGGAGCAGGGTGTCTTACAGAATGTTCTTGTGAGAAAAGGTT
The DNA here is from genome assembly GCF_046119375.1 of Phyllobates terribilis. Taxonomy (NCBI): domain Eukaryota; kingdom Metazoa; phylum Chordata; class Amphibia; order Anura; family Dendrobatidae; genus Phyllobates; species Phyllobates terribilis. Next base: position 361,105,689 of record NW_027362761.1, read on the forward strand.
AGTGTGGGAAAAGATGCTTGGGAAGCATGAGAAAAGAAGGAAAGAATGCATGTTATGCAAGGAGTATAATAACATGATTTTAAAGCAAGCAGACAAAATGGAGTTGCCATAGCATGAATATTAATATGTCCTTTACAATCCCACACCCCTTTCAAGGTCAAGTCCCGAACCTGAGCTGACCTAAAGTTCTCTCCAGGCACCTCTAATTCAGGGAGGTCGACCACCTCAGACACAGTCTCATCCTCGTCGCCGACAAGGACACATAGTGGGAACTCATCCACTTCCGATGTCGACTGGGGTGTTTGTCTAGGGTCCTGGCTTTTTTCCACGGGACTCCATGGGACTCGGTCTGGATCCCTTCCCCCAGAAGTCCCAGAGCAAGGGAAAATTGCCCCAAAATGACGGGATGTATCAGGTCCCTGACCACCCCAACCTCGTGGGATTGGGTGCCACAGTCTGTTCCAACTGTCAGAGTGGCCACCGGGGACTACCAGAGTGGCCTCAGAGTGGCCACTGGGACTATCTGTTCCAACTACCCGGTGGCCAGAGTGGCCACCGGGTAGTTCTTGGCGTCTCCATGTATGCAGCAGACGCCCACAGATTTGTTAGGGATCAGTTGGTGGGGAAGGGTGGCACTGATTAAGGTTACCAGACTCCCGGAGCCCAGCAGCCCTAGAACCATCACTCCGTTAACAGATACGGCACACGCCTGCGGGCCCTCGGTGGGTTGACAGTCCACACTGCAGGCTGGGTAAGCATAATATGAACATCGTCTGCCTAGGCTGCAGTCCATTGGCTCAGCAGACGTATGACACTTGGTGGCTACGTGTCCCGGACTGCGACACCGCCAACAGATCACTTCCTTAACAACAGTCCTTGCGGCACCTTCAGTGGAAGTGGGATGCCCCCCAGTTGTGGCTCTGAACCCCTTCCGTAGTGAACCCGCCCCCTTTTGGGCATTCCGGTAGGGGGAGGTGATTGTCGGGTTTCCCTAGGGATTTTTCGACCACTTGGTACCTCTCTACCAGGCCCACAAGGTCGTCCGCAATCCGAGGGTTGCCCTGGGCAACCCAGGTCTGCACCGGTCTGGGTAGGGAATGGATGAGCCTGTCCATCACCACACGCTCATCCATCTGGGCAAGAGTGGAAGACTCTGGCTGCAGCCACTTCTGGACTAGATGTAACAAGTCGAGCATCTGTGAGTGTGGAGGTTTGTCGCCAGCATACGCAAAGTGGTGGACCCTTTGTGCTCTGACAGACATAGTCACTCCTGAGCGTGCCAATATCTCGGTTTTTAATTTCGCGTACTCCTTTGCGTCTTGTAAAGTCAGATCGTAATAGACCTTCTGGGGCTCCCTCCTGTCAAGTATAGCACCCCCTGTCTCCCCTGCTAGGAGCTCTCTCTGTTGTTGCTGCTGCTGGATTTGCTGTATCAGGAGTTTATTTCTCTCTCCTACTCCTGTTGCTGCTGAAGCTGCTCTCTGGGCTGCTGCTGCATGCTCTGCTGGGTCTGCTGCATGCTCTGCTGGGTCTGCAAGTGCAGTTTCTGCATGCTCTGCTGGCTTTGGACCAGGTGTTTAATGAGCTACTTCATGCTGCCGGACTTCTCTGGCTGGCTAGTGGCCTTTACCCAGGACATCCACTGGTCTCTGTGGCAGGTACAGGTGTTCCTGGAATCTTGCACGCACTCTCCACTTTCGCACCAACTGTGGTATGACGCCTCACTCTGCCGCTTCTGGAAGTAGACTCAGGAACCGTGTTTTCTCTGCAGGCTTTATTATGTGGATATAAAGCTCTGCACTCCAGCAAAATAAACACAGCCTTACTGGCAAACCAACAAAACAAAAAGATAAATGATAACACAGTCCATAGCAGTGTGGGGTTAGCCACACAGGTTGTAGTCCCAGCTTCCAGCTCCTCTCTGAGCTGTGGCCTTCCAGTCTGGAGTCTTTGCCACTCAACAACAGAAAAAAAATGGTAACTGAGCATTTAAACCTTGCTCAGTCACACCCTGAGGCGGAGGTATGGGAAATGACTTCCCTCCCATCTCTACGTCATTCCCATAAAACCACACCCTTTAATAGAGTTAACCTCCAGCATATAACATGCTGGCAGAAAGTCTATTGGGTTCAGTTCACACAGGCCAGCAACCTGCGTGACACATACCTCCCCTCGTATACCATACCAGTGACTCTGTCACACTACAGTACAGACCAAAAGTTTGGACACACCTCATTTAAAGATTTTTCTGTATTTTCATGACTATGAAAATTGTACATTCACACTGAAGGCATCAAAACTATGAATTAACACATGTGGAATTATATACTTAACAAAAAAGTGTGAAACAACTAAAAATATGTCTTATATTCTAGGTCCTTCAAAGTAGCCACCTTTTGCTTTGATGACTGCTTTGCACACTCTTGGCATTCTCTTGATGAGCTTCAAGAGGTAGTCACCGGAAATGGTCTTCCAACAATCTTGAAGGAATTCCCAGAGATGCTTAGCACTTGTTGGCCCTTTTGCCTTCACTCTGCGGTCCAGCTCACCCCAAACCATCTTAATTGGGTTCAGGTCTGATGACTGTGGAGGCCAGGTCATCTGGTGTAGCACCCCATCACTCTCCCTCTTGGTCAAATAGCCCTTACACAGCTTGAAGGTGTGTTTGGGGTCATTGTCTGTTGAAAAATAAATGATAGTCCAACTAAACGCAAACCGGATGGAATAGTATGCCGCTGCAAGATGCTGTGGTAGCCATGCTGGTTCAGTATGCCTTCAATTTTGAATAAATCCCCAACAGTGTCACCAGCAAAGCACCCCCACACCATCACACTTCCTCCTCCATGCTTCACGGTGGGAACCAGGCATGTAGAGTCCATCCGTTCACCTTTTCTGCGTCGCACAAACACACGGTGGTTGGAACCAAAGATCTCAAATTTGGACTCATCAGACCAAAGCACAGATTTCCACTGGTCTAATGTCCATTCCTTGTGTTCTTTAGCCCAAACAAGTCTCTTCTGCTTGTTGCCTGTCCTTAGCAGTGGTTTCCTAGCAGCTATTTTACCATGAAGGCCTGCTGCACAAAGTCTCCTCTTAACAGTTGTTGTAGAGATGTGTCTGCTGCTAGAACTCTGTGTGGCATTGACCTGGTCTCTAATCTGAGCTGCTGTTAACCTGCGATTTCTGAGGCTGGTGACTCGGATAAACTTATCCTCAGAAGCAGAGGTGACTCTTGGTCTTCCTTTCCTGGGGCGGTCCTCATGTGAGCCAGTTTCTTTGTAGCGCTTGTTGGTTTTTGCAACTGCACTTGGGGACACTTTCAAAGTTTGCCCAATTTTTCGGACTGACTGACCTTCATTTCTTAAAGTAATGATGGCCACTCGTTTTTCTTTACTTAGCTGCTTTTTTCTTGCCATAATACAAATTCTAACAGTCTATTCAGTAGGACTATTAGCTGTGTATCCACCAGACTTCTGCACAACACAACTGATGGTCCCAACCCCATTTATAAGGCAAGAAATCCCACTTATTAAACCTGACAGGGCACACCTGTGAAGTGAAAACCATTTCCGTTGACTACTTCTTGAAGCTCATCAAGAGAATGCCAAGAGTGTGCAAAGCAGTCATCAAAGCAAAAGGTGGCTACTTTGAAGAACCTAGAATATAAGACACATTTTCAGTTGTTTCACACTTTTTTGTTAACTATATAATTCCACATGTGTTAATTCATAGTTTTGATGACTTCAGTATGAATGTACAATTTTCATAGTCATGAAAATACTGAAAAATCTTTAAATGAGAAGGTGTGTCCAAACTTTTGGTCTGTACTGTATATAATGGCCCCACATAGTACTCCATACTATATAATAGCGCACATAGCTCTCCATACAGTATAATGCCCCCCATAGTGCTCCATACTGTATATTAGCACGCATAGCTCTCCACACTGTGTAATGGCCTCAAATAGTGCTTTATACTGTATAATGGCCCCACATAGTGCTCCATACAGTATTATGGCCCCATATGATGCTATATACAGTGTAATAGCTTCACATAGTGCCCCATACTGTATAATAGCCCCACATGATGCTCCATACTGTATAATGGCCCCACATGATGCTTCATGCTGTATAATGGCCTCACTTTATGCTCCATACTGTATAATGGCCCCACATGATGCTCCATACTGTATAATGACCCCCACATGATGCACCATACTGTGCAATGATCATACATAGTGCTCCATACAGTATAATGGCCCCACATAGTGTTTCATACTGTATAATGGCCAATCAACCAATCAGAGATCAGCTTTTATTTTACCAAAGCAGTTTGAGAAATTAAAGCTGAGCTCTGGTTGGTTGCTATGGACAACAAAGACAATCTATTGAACCGTTTTGATAAATGGGGCTCTGAGACTCTGCATTATACATCAGGGGACAGCAGCTCTATGTCACCGATCTACCACTGCTGTCAGGAGATGGGATCAAGAACAATTGATGATAATCTAGCAATATGGATAATGTAGTCTGCATTACTGGAACTATTTAAGAGAAGACCTCAATATGGCAGATAACGCAGACATGGCATATCCGCTACAACAGGTACAGTATACAGAAGGCAGACACAAGAATTTCTAAATGTATGGCGTATGGTGCGGAGAAGCAACTGCAATACTCATGAAATAAACCTCCTAAGAGACGGACAATTCTTTACAAGTATCACTAAGATTATTATTACAGCGCCATTTATTCAATTGCGCTTTACATATCAAAAGGGTTTTACATACAGTAGTAAAAACAAGCACAATAATCATGAACAATACAAGTCACTGACTGGTACAGGAGGAGAGAGGACCCTGCCCGCAAGGGCTCACAATCTACAGAGGATGGGTGAGGATACAGTAGGTCGGGGTAGAGCTAGTCGTACAGCGGTATGGTGGAGCGAGGGTTACTGCAGGTTGTAGGCTTGTCGGAAGAGGTGGGTCTTCAGGTTCCTTTCGAAGGTTTCCATGGTAGGCGAGAGTCTGATATGTTGGGGTAGAGCGTTCCAGAGTAGGGGGGATGCACGGGATAAATCTTGTATGCAATTGTGGGAAGAGGAGATAAGAGGGGAGTAGAGAAGAAGATTGCAACATTCTAACATTTGCACAAATTTGGCAACTTATTTTACCGTTTACTGCAGAGATAGTCATTTAAGGGGTTGCCACTACTTGTGAACCCCTTCTGAAATGCTACAGTGCCCAAATAAAGTAAAAACACTTCATATTTACCAAGAGACTAAGGGCCAAAATCGTTTGAATGGCGCCATTCCAGGAGGCATGAGTTTTTTTATTTTATTTCAGGCACTGCAGCATTTAAAGGGGCTATGTCACTCAGGTTTCGACACCTAATCTGAGATATAATATATATATAGAGATATATAATATATAAAGAAAAATGTGTCACTTATTGGGCTAGTTGATAAAGCAGTGATTTTATCAAAACTACATCAGCAGGACATTACCACTAGAGGACTGCTGCCAGGTAGTCAACCATATTCATGAGCTCTTTATAATCCCGCCCCACCACTGATTCGGAGCTTTCTGCCTCTGCACAGTGTACACACACAGAAAGTTGCCAACCGGTGTTGTTAGCAGGGTTATACTGAGCTCAGCATTCAGAGAACTGGTAAATCTGTAGCAGATAAAACTGTGATTTTATCAAAATTATACCATGTAGCCCAATGAGTAGTACATCATTGGTATAAGGATCTCTGCCGCTATGTCATGCTGCTCTCAGATAGGGTAACAAAAAGCTGCTGTCAGATTCCCTTTAAAAAGGTGTTAGCATTTTCCATGTCTTGTGGTAAATATCAGCAGAACTGAACCTGGACATTACACAATGGTAAGAACATTTCATCATGATTCGGAAACATAACTCTGACCACTTTATATTGGTAAACTGCCTACAACCCCTATAATCATCTGCTGTAATATAAAATTGGTTTTGGAAATTTTTCATTATAAAGATAGATTTGGAATCATTTTGCTGACTTTATCTCTGGATTACATGTGGAGGTATAAAACATGTACAATAATGTTCCCTATAATTACTACTGTAGTTAAATTTCTCTTCTTACCTGAGCCTCCCAGTTCTTCTTTCTTCTGAATATTGGTCTTGATGATTGGTGTCTTTCCTTCCTCTGAACAGTCCAGGCTGATTCTTCAGTTCTTCGGTCCATCACTCTGGGCAATGACGTCCTCATACACTCACTACATCTCTGGGGTGGGAGACATCTTCCGTTCTGAGTCTTGTTTTTTACTTTTTCCCCTTCTTTTGGGTTTTTTGATTGAAGAGATTGAAGACTTCTCATCAGCCGATCAGTCCAAGTGTCTTCTTTTCCTCTCTCTCTTCCTCCCTACAATCTCCTCTTTCTCCATATTATCGCTTTGCTCACAGTCCGCAGACAGCTTCTTCAACTCCAACTGTCACTTTCCTCAACTGTCAACTGAGCGCACAGGCACCTGGATGGCACTGGTCATGTGATCAGTAACTGACCAATAAGATTCCAAGGTGTATGCTACAGTATAAGTATAGGAATGTATCAGTTTGATATATTGGTTGTAATAAAATTAAATCTGTTTCTGTTCTACTGTTTTTAGTTAGAAAATGGAAAAGAAAGTGTAAATCAACTATCACTTCAGTATTATCTCACAGATAATTTTAGGACCCATTTTAACAATATGGTGTATCAATCATCTACAAGAAAATAATAAACTACAAGTATATACCTGACCATTGTACTTATTGAGAAACAGTTGAGAGCTCTACATTAATTGCATAGAGTGTCAGCGAACAAAGCAGGTGAGATGAGTGTAATATCCCTGGCGGCGTGCTTGCATAGTGCACCACCTCCCACTATGCAAGACCGCAATCTTACCTGTCTGTCCAGTCTGCTATTCCTGCTCCAGTGCATGCTGTGTGCACTGTGTTCACGGAGTCGTTAGCCGCCGTGTGACCTTGGTCGGATCGGGTAGATACTTAGTTACGCCCCTCCAGGCACTCCTCGGTTCATGGCACAGTGGGATCACTAATCACGCTCACGCCAGTCAGCCCGGGCGCGAGCGTAACAGTTTGCTCAGGCCATGGTTCCCGTTGAGCCCCACGGCCCTTCGCTCTCAGAGACATTTTGAATCCGTGTCCAGCGAATACATGCATTAAAAATAAAAAAAATAAATAAATAAAAAATTTTCTCTAGCTATGGCCCAGGCGATTTATGCACCATCCCAAATGGATCTATCAGCACTTGTTCCTGCGGATCCACCAAGGTACGGTGGGGATCCAAAACGAAGCCGTGCATTAGTGGAGCAATGCATGCTGGATTTCAAGTTCTATGCTCACTATTTTCCTACTGATCGGGTTAAAGTGGCATTCATGATGTCCTACCTAGAAGGTGATGCCTTGAAATGGATCACCCCCCTATGGGAAGCATGGGATCCTATCATCTTTGACCTGCAGGCCTTCCTGGTGGCCTTTCTAATGGTCTTCGATGACCCTAACCCTGAAGCCTCTGCTAAAGCTTCCCTTCCCAATATCCCAGAGCAGCCCCGATGGGTAATGTGTGTAGGTAGCCTACCAGTCCTCCCGCCTGAAGAGACTGCTGCCCACACAGAATCCACACAGGATGACTATGCTCCACAGAATACTTCCCTTCCCAACCTCAAGAGGCAGTCCAGACGGGCAAGGCGTAGAGGTAAACCGTCACGCCAGGTTCTGTCCTCCCAAAGACCTCCTGTTTCCCAGCCTGTAGAGACAGCTTTCCGCACAGAATCCATGAAGGATGACTATGTTCGTCAGGCAAAGCAGAGGCCAGAACTCAGTCACAAAATCGGATTGCGGTCCCGCTGCGGTGGTTTGGGACCCCCTGACGGTCTTTGTCCAGCGAAGGTTGGAGAATCCCAAGACATTAGGCCTGTAGGAGAGGCTGCCCTTGGCATTAGTGTTTCCTCTCCACAGATGACCATGACTGTCTCCGTGGCAAGTGAAGGCCTCGGATTAACCGGAAGTTTCGGGCTTAAAGCCTTGAAGAGTCGGTGTCTGATTCCCGTCCGACAACTCCAGAAGCCAGTTTGGGCATTGTCAGCAGAAGGACGAGCCCTACTCAGAAACAGTCAAAATATGTCTGTACAAATTAAGCTCCAGAGTGGAGCATTACATATGAAGAAGTTCACATTCCAGGTGCTGACTGGCTTACCCACAGGTCGTCCAGAGCCGAGAGATCTAGTGCCCGCTCAGGTCTGGAGATCCTGCATGGTGTATCCTGGGGGACTGCTAAAGTACAAGGGGTGTCCAGTCCCCACATCTTCAGGACAGTCAGCAGTTTCTTCTTCTTCTTCACCAGGTCTGCTAATCGCTGACTTGCTGAACGCTGAAGTCTCCGAAGGAAGAGAAGCGGAGGCGTTGTCCCAACACGGTCTCAACGATTGTACCAATGATCTGGCTTCAGGTACCGTCCCACCTTACAGACAAGTCGTCTCTGAAACCAGTCTGAAGATGGTCCTAAAGCAAGGACCCTCCGTCTCTAATAAATCTGGTCCTACGTCCATCAATGCGGTGATTACCCCTGAGTCTCGGCACCCCTCCAACCAGGCGGAGGACCTCCAGTTGTCTCCTGAATTCCCCGGGGTGCTACCTGTTAAACGGAGAGAGACTTTCCTGCACCCGGTACCTGGTACGCCGCCCACTTCATCCAGTAAGCTTGGCATAGTGAACGTCAATGCGGTGGTTACCCCTGAATCTCTGCACCCCTCCAACCAGGCGGAGGACCTCCAGTTGTCTCGTGAATCCACCAGGGTGCTACCTGATAACAAATGGAGAGAGACTTTTCTGTGTGCTGTTCCTGGTACTTCACCCACTTCATCTGTTGCTGAGGATGGCTCGATGGGAGGAAGCATCCTAGTCACCAAGATGATGAGACCAGTTTCGTTTCCTCTAATGGACAGAAGAGGTAATCCTCTTGAAATGAAGGATTGGCCTCCAAATTCTCTACAGATGACCCTTGCAGGCTTGAAGAAGAGGGGGCGTGAGGGGGGGGGGTACTGTAACATCCCTGGCGGCGTGCTTGCATAGTGCACCACCTCCCACTATGCAAGACTGCAATCTTACCTGTCTGTCCAGTCTGCTATTCCTGCTCCAGTACATGCTGTGTGCATGTCCCTTGACTGACTGCTTAGGGCGGGAGCCCGGTTACTTCCTGATTCTTATGGCTGCTGTGGGCGCACCCCTGATGCGTCTCCAGCCTATTGCTGTGAGTCACTGGATATTTGGGCCCCCTCCACCCAGTGGGAGGTGCCTGAGCATCTCTTACCTTCAGAGGGCTCCTTGCCTCTGATGTGCCAGGTCCCGTTCTGTTCTTGCCTGTCCGCCAACCTGGGGGCTGTATTCCCAGGCCTGTCTGAACTATCTCTTAGCCTGTTTGTCTGCCTCTCTGGGGGCCGTATACCCAGACACGCTCCTGTATCTTGTTGCAGTGTCAGTTCCTGTCTGAACACTCTCCTAGCCTGTTTGTCTCTGTGTCCGTACCTTCCCTTTTCCTGCAGTCTCTGAACCTGCACCTAACTCCTACTCGATGTCTCTGTATTTCTATTGTGAGTTTAGAGTCCACTCGCTACTTCACTTCAAGTACCTTATGTGTATCTGGTTCTGCTTGTCCCTTCCAGTCTGTTCAGTGTGAACAGAGCCCTGTCCTCTCTGCTCTGTCTTGTTCACCGCTTCGGCGGTTTCGCTCTGCTCTGCCTTGCTCACCGCTCCGGCGGCTCCTTCCTGCTCTGCCTTGCTCACCGCTCCGGCGGTTCCTTCCTGCTCTGCCTTGTTCACCGCTCCGGCGGTTTCGCTTTGCTCTGCCTTGCTCACTGCTCCGGCGGTTCCTTCCTGCTCTGCCTTGCTCACCGCTCCGGCGGATCCTTCCTGCTCTGCCTTGCTCACTGCTCCGGCGGTTCCTCTCTGCTCTGCCTTGTTCACCGCTCCGGTGGTTTCGCTCTGCTCTGCCTTGCTCACCGCTCCGGCGGTTCCTTCCTGTTCTGCCTTGCTCACCGCTCCGGCGGTTCCACTCTGCTCTGCCTTGCTCACCGCTCCGTCAGTTCCTCTCTCATCTGCCTTGCTCACCGCTCCGGCGGTTTTGCCCTGCTCTGCCTTGCTCACCGCTCCGGCGGTATCTCTCTGCTCTGCCTTGCCCACCGCTCCAGCGGTTCCTCTCTGCTCTGCTTGTCTACCGCATCTGCAGTCCTGTTCCTGAATCCCAGTCTGTACTGGACCCTATCCAGCCTGCGCTCCAACCTGCTAGTGCCTCCCTGTCTGCACTCCAGCCGTGCTTGCCAGTACCCCCCTGTCTGCATACCAGCCGTGCTTGCCAGTATCCTCCTGTCTGCACTCCAGCCGTGCCTGCCAATATCCACCTGTCTGTGTGCCAGCCTAACCTGCCTGTTCCTGTATTCCCCGGTGTGGGTCAACAGCTGTGACCGGGGTCTGACCTGGAGTGGCACTTGGTCCCTCTGCTCGGTTCCTCCTTGGTTCACGGAGTCGTTAGCCGCCGTGCGACCTTGGTCGGATCGGGTAGATACTTCGTTACGCCCCTCCAGGCACTCCTCAGTTCATGGCACAGTGGGATCACTAATCACGCTCACGCCAGTCAGCCCGGGCGCGAGTGTAACAATGAGTTTCTCATCCACTGCTGTACTCAGCATAAGCAGCAGCTGAAATGACAAAACTAAGTATAATAATTTCGACTTCAGTGCTATGTTTAAGCAGTGACCGAAATAACAGAAAATGAGCAGCTAATTATTGAAGACAGCTCTAATCATGTGCAGTGCATATAACCAGTGTACATTCATTCACTACTCATTTTCTGTTGTCTCAGTCTCTGCCTACATAGAGTCAAGCTGTTGGGCTCTGCTTAGGCAGCGACTTTTATGATAAAGCTCACTTCATTATACTAAGCTTTGTAATTTTGATCTTTGCTTATGTAGAGAGCAGCAACCACTGGCAAACTCACCTCACCTTCTGCGCTCTGCAAAAGTAGCGTTGAGTGGGCATTCGCTTTGCCGCTCAATACGGTCTTCATTTATTACTTAGAAAAAATTAAAAACTATAAAAGTAGCTCTAACTTGAACTAGTGTTACAAGTCAGTCAAGTGACTGGTTGAGGATTAGGTTTATGGTTACTAGATTAGTTATAGTTTTAAGGATAGGATTATGGTTAAAGTTAGGAGTAGACAATTAAGCAAAAAATATATAGAGATGCCAAAGCATAGTAAAGATCCCTCAGGACCTCTTCCAATATCCACACAAATAGTTTTGTCAGAAAATAGCAAAATTGGGGATTTAAAACGTAACCTTTACTGAGTATTTTTCTTAAAAAGAGAATTTTTTTGGTAGACAAACATATTAAAATTGTAAGAGAGAACTGACTGATGACCCTTGTCCCTATAAGAGTACAATTATTGACAGTGGTCAAAATTATTAGGGTCTCAATACACATGCGTTCATATGGTGAACAGACTCAATACATATAACATTTGAGTGTCCAAAGGATTAAATAAGAAAGATCTCACCCATATTCGGTTTTGTCCTCTATGTCCTTTGTACCTCCTCAGGATTCCCTGTTAGTGGTGGAGTTCTCATCGTTTATTGTCCCTGCCAGTCCCTATAACTTAGAGATGGCCCTGAGACCCCAAGAACTCCCGCCCTTACAAGGGCAGTCCACAGCTGACCCTAATGTGGAATATCTCCTGAAAAAAAATGAATCAAGTGAAACTGTTTTTTTTGTATAGAGCACTCATGTTAAATACAAAAAAGCAAATGATAAACAGTAATTTAAAATAAAAACAATTGGAGAGAAAAATCGAAAAACCTAAAAGCTTGCTGTGTCATTGGTATTGGCACCCTTTACATCAATTTAGTATGGAAACACATTTTGACTCACCTGTGGTCAATCACAAGAGATTCCCCTGTGATTTATTGTCGGTGCCCATGTAACATGAATTAGCCAATGAATGATGACTTCAGTGTTTTAAAAAGCCACATGGTAGGTCCTGTTTCTTTTTCACAATGGTGAAGACAAAGGAGTTGTCTGAGGACATCAGAACAGCTATTAGCAAACACAAGACTTCCAAAGGGTATAAGGCCATCTCCAAAGACCTTGGTATCCCAGTTTCAACAGTGCGCAATGTTATTAAGAAGTTTGCCAAGCATGGAACCATGAACAACTTCCTTGGATGTGGGGGAAAGAGGAAAATTGACAAAAGAGGTCTTGAAAGGTTGGTGCGAATGGTGGAAAAAACACCATGTCAAACATCCAAAGAAATGATGGCCATGGGGTCATGGTTTCAACAAGTAACATATGCCGTACACTAAACTAAGCAGAGGTTTATAGGCGAAGGCCAAGGAAGAAACCATTGCTGAAGAATAGACATAAACATAAATGACTGATCTTTGCCAAAGAGTACCTTGATAAACCACAATCCTTCTGGGAAAATGTTCTGTGGACAGATTGTCACGCAAGGTGTGGGAAAGACTACGTGCAACACGGAGGGAAGAGGGGGAAGAAGCCCAAACACTAGGGAAAGAGGGAGTGGAGACCCCTAAGCAGATCTAAAATCACCCTGCCTATCCTACCGTCCCTATATAGGTTCCACACCTATCATCGAGAAGAACCCTAAACCCTGTATATCCCTAGAGCTTGGCCCTTGATAGGGAGGGGGAGGGGGTGAGCGCTGGTCAGGTCCCACTACAAACTAAAGACAACAAGGTAGACAAACAAAGGTGATAAATTTAGCTTCAGCAGACACCAGAGGAGTAACGCCAACTGTCCTCCAAGGGCACCAGAGAAGCCAGCTAGCAGCTAGTGCTCCAAGCATGCACAAAGGTATATGGAAGTATCACCGGCGATTTCCTGCAGCAAACTGAGAGTTTTTAACTCCCATGCAAGGGTGTGTCAATTAACAGCAGGAGGAAGGCCCCCGCTGGGTCCTAAAGTAAGAAGGATTAAGAAGGCGTCTGTAATGCCAAGTGCAGAGACCTTCTACAGCCAGATCCAGAGCGACTGTCTAGAACACCTGACACACCCGTGACACACATGAAGCAAAAATGGAGCTCTTTGGCAATGCAAAGCAACAGTTTGTTTATATACTGCGCAATGAAGCTTATAAGGAAAAGAGCACCTTACCAACAGTTAAGCATGGTGGAGGATCCATAATGCTGTGGGGTTGCTTTGCTGCATCCGGTACTGGAGGGCTTGACCGTATCACATGAATCATGAAATCAGAGAATTATGAAGAGATTTAAGAGTGAAATGTTCTACCCAGTGTAACAAAACTTCCAGCAAGACAATGACCCAAAGCACACATCCAAAAGTACACAGGAATGGTTGAAAAAGAAAAAAATTGACTGTTTTAAAATGGCCAGCAATGAATCCTGACCTCAATCCCATTAAAAATCTTTTAAATGAGCTGAAATCTGCCATTGGGAAAAAGAACCCTGCAAACATTCAAGAGCTTGAACAAACTGCAAAGGAAGCGTGAGAGAAAATTCCAGCTGAGAAGTGAAAGAAGCTTATAGATGGCTACAAAAAATCTTTGGAGGCTGTCAGCAATGCCAAATGGTGTGCAACCAAGTATTAATTAGAGGTGCCTTTATTGCTGCACATGCTGTTTATTCTGCTTCTTCTTTGAAATTGCAACATAGAAAAACAATGTTTTATTGTTGTATTACGTTGGACCACTAATTAAAAAGTCCTGAGAATATAACTTTGGTACATTTCCATTTATTTCTGAAGATATTGTGCAGTCTATGAAATAAATAGTGAGCAGCACTGTATGACCCAGCATATTACAGTAATTTCTACAAAAGCTTATGGTTATAAAGCTGAGTCAATGCCTCATCAGGGATATACAGTGGAAACCAAAAGTTTACATACACTATATAAAAAGACACATGCATGTTTTTCTCAATATCTGACATGAAATCAGAATAAACTTTTCCCGTTTTACGTCAATTAGGATTACCATAATTTTTTATATTTGCCAAATGCCAGAATAATGAGAGAGAGAATGTTTTAAGGCATTTTTATTACTTACTGCAAAGTCAAAAGTTTACATACATTTCATCAGTATTTGGTACCATTGCCCTTAAGCTGAATGATTCAAACGTTTAGGATATCCTTCCACAAGCTTCTCACAATCGTTGGTCAGAATTTGGGGCCATTCCTCCTGACAAAACTGGTGTAACTGGCCCAGGTTTGTAGGTCGCCTTGCTCACACCGGCCTTGTCTGGTATACCTTTCCACAACTGTGCAAGGGTGTGCTGTTTGTCACCTAAACAAATGAGTTTCAGCAGAGCCTGTTGCTGATACACCTAGGAAGTGCTGCAGTGCTTCCAGCTTGTGACTGAAATGGACTTCAATTCGGAGATGGAGTATAAGGCCCTCCAAAATTTATGAGTCAGGGCCACCTGCTGGCCTTTCAAAATTTATAAGTAAGGGCCACTTGATGGCCCTCCAAAATGTATGACTGAGGGTGAGGAGGAGGAAACCCTGATGGAACTATGGCCCGCAATCCTCGGCATCGGTAGCACATGTGCCGTCCTAGGTTCCGACTCGGTCACGGTCTACAGCAGGTTCACCCAGTGTGCCATCAGGGTAATGTAGCGTTCCTGGCCACAAGTACTTGTCCATGTGTTGGTCGTTAAGTGGACCTTCCCTGTAACTGCGTTGGTCAGGGCACAGGTGATGTTATGGGACACGTGCTGGTGTAAGGCATGAATGGCACACCGGAAAAAATGGTGGCTGGGGAACGAGTACTGAGGGATGGCCACGAGGTTGTGGAAAGCCTCAGTGTCCACAAGCCAAAACCTCAACATTTCCAGGCCAAGCAGTCTGGCAATGTGCCAGTTTAGTGTATGGGCCTGTGGGTGGGTGGCTGGGTATTTTCTTTTGTGTTCCAAGGCCTTGTGCTTGTGGTGCTCTGGGGAACAGTTGCCCGCCTTCTCTGTCTTGCCACCCCACTGCCTCTGCCTGCTTTTTACTGGACTGCAGATCTCTCCTCCTCTGCACTGCTGTACTTGCTCTGCATTGCACCCTACCAGGTTGGGTCAGTGACTTCATCATCCACCATTTTCAACTTCCGCACTCTGGTCCTCCTGACTTGTTGACCTAACATCAC
Organism: Phyllobates terribilis; assembly: GCF_046119375.1. Taxonomy (NCBI): domain Eukaryota; kingdom Metazoa; phylum Chordata; class Amphibia; order Anura; family Dendrobatidae; genus Phyllobates; species Phyllobates terribilis. Next base: position 361,120,884 of record NW_027362761.1, read on the forward strand.
TTGTTGGCAACTGTGTCTCATCATCTACCTTTTAAAACACCAATTGCTGTTCCTATCTTCTGACTGTGGCTGCTCAAATATTTGGGCATCACTACCATCACTACACATGATCTCTTAATGTCCCTGTTGAAATATGTAGGGCGAGAGGCGAGAATCAATAAATGGAAATGTAAACAGCTCATTGGAGTGTATTATGGGTCCGGGTGGTGGAACCTCTGTGCTTCGGTGCAAGGAGGGACCAGAGGGGCGTGACTAAGTGCCTATTCGGCCTGACCCAGGTCACACGGCTTAGTCTACTCTGTGAACCATGGAGGGATCGGGCAGGTGAACCAGGTGCCACTCTGGGACCGACCTTGTGTGACAGCAGGTGACTCCCACGGGTCAGATGACAGGAACTGACTGGTACAGCGGATGAGCACGGCAGGAAGGCAGATGAGTGGTCCGGGTAGATCAGCAGGCAGGTACGGAAGATCAGATAGTCAGACAGGTACTCCGGGTAGGCAAGCAGGCGGGTACGGCAGATAGCCAGACAGGTGCTCCGGGTAGGCAGGCTGGCGGGCACGACAGTTAACTGGCAGGTGCTCCAGGTAGGCAGGCTGGCAGGCATGACAGGTAACTGGCAGGTGCTCCAGGTAGGCTAGCTGGCGGGCACGACAGGTAACTGGCAGGTGCTCCAGGTAGGCTGGCTGGTGGGCATGACAGGTAACTGGTAGGTGTTCCAGGTAGGCTGGCGGGCACGGCAGGTAACTGGCAGGCTGGCGGGCGGAACTATTAGACAGACTGGCGGGCTGGACTGTTGGACAGACTGGCGGGCAGGACTGACTGGCAGCGGGACCTGAGGGCTGAAGCAAGTGATAGCACACGGAACAACAACCTTGCACAGGCACCTCCATTTTGGAGGAGGTGCCTAATAAAGGGGAAGTCCTCCGGCCATTGGCCGGGGACTATTTAGGATGACGCGCGCGGCCTCTTTAAGAGGGAGGGAGCGCGCGCCCTAAGCACAGTGCCCGGGAAGCTGCGCTCGGTGCGCGCCACGGCAGCAGCAGGAGGGGAGCAGGAAGACGCTGGACCGGGACCGCGGCGGTGAGGGGAACGGCGTCTCTACCCGGTAGGAAGCAGAGACGCCGATGCTATAGAGTGTCCGAGTGTGGGATCACTTGTCTCCTGGAACTCACCATGGTGGGAGGAAGGAGGGTAAGGGTGAGGATTATGTGGTCTAGACTCTTAGCTAGTGAGATTGAACCGTGGGGAAGACAGGGTGGTGCTCGGAAACAGACTGGAAGCATTATCTGCCATCCAACTCACCACCTGTTTACACTGTTCTGGCTTCAAGAGTGGTGTCCTTCTCCCTTTTGCAAAGTGAGACAGGAATATAGGTCTCGTGCATGACAGTGTTGGTTATGCTCCCACCTGCAAACTGTATGGTGTTATCTTTGAAAATAAATATGTAGCTCTGAAAATAAATATAGCATGAGGGCCGCCTGCTGTCCCTGCAAAATTTATGACTGAGGGCCGCCTGATGGCCTTCCAACATTTATAAGTGATGGCCCTCCGAAATGTATAAATGACGTCCGACTGATAGCCCTCCAAAAATTAGGAACGAGGGCCGCATGATAATTCTGTTGATATGGTGTAGGAGGAGGAGAACAAGAAAAATAATAAACCATGAATCGTATAAGCTTTTTTGGGTGGAAAGGGGTGAATGGGAATACACTATAAAAAAAGGAGTATTTGATTTGGCGTTATGTTCCACTGCTGTCATCCGCAGTGCATGATCTAACTAACTTGTGTCTGCAGATATTGACTGCACCTGCAGATATGCAAAAGGACAGATATTACATATATTTGGTATTGCCACGTCGGGAATGACCCGACCTATACTATACTATCCCACTAGTTAACCCTTTCATTGAACACCATAAAAAATAGAGTGGTGGCCAAAAGTATTGGCACCCCTGCAATTCTGTCAGATAATACTCAGTTTCTTCCTGAAAATGATTGCAATCACAAATTCTTTGGTATTATTATCTTCATTTAATTTGTCTTCAATGAAAAAACACAAAAAGAATTGTCCTAAAGCCAAATTGGATATAATTCCACACCAAACCTAAAAAAGGGGGTGGACAAAAGTATTGGCACTGTTTGAAAAATCATGTGATGCTTCTCTACTTTGTGTAATTAACAGCACCTGTAACTTACCTGTGGCACCTAACAGGTGTTGGCAATAACTAAATCACACTTGCAGCCAGTTAACATGGATTAAAGTTGACTCAACCTCTGTCCTGTGTCCTTGTGTGTACCACATTGAGCATGGAGAAAAGAAAGAAGACCAAAGAACTGTCTGAGGACTTGAGAAACCAAATTGTGAGGAAACATGAGCAATCTCAAGGCTACAAGTCCATCTCCAAAGACCTGAATGTTCCTGTGTCTTCCGTGCGCAGTGTCATCAAGAAGTTTAAAGCACATGGCGCTGTGGCTAACCTCCCTAGATGTGGACGGAAAAGAAAAATTGACGAGAGATTTCAACGCAAGATTGTGCGGATGGTGGATAAAGAACCTCGACTAACATCCAAACAAGTTCAAGCTGCCCTGCAGTCCGAGGGTACAACAGTGTCAACCCGTACTATCCGTCATCGTCTGAATGAAAAGGGACAGTATAGTAGGATACCCAGGAAGACCCCACTTCTTACCCCGAGACATAAAAAAGCCAGGCTGGAGTTTGCCAAAACTTACCTGAGAAAGCCGAAAACGTTTTGGAAGAATGTTCTCTGGTCAGTAGAGCTTTTTGGGAAAAAGCATCAACATAGAGTGTACAGGAAAAAAAAAGAAGCATTCAAAGAAAAGAACACGGTCCCTACAGTCAAACATGGCGGAGGTTCCCTGATGTTTTGGGGTTGCTTTGCTGCCTCTGGCACTTGACTGCTTGACCGTGTGCATGGCATTATGAAGTCTGAAGACTACCAACAAATTTTGCAGCATAATGTAGGGCCCAGTGTGAGAAAGCTGGGTCTCCCTCAGAGGTCATGGGTCTTCCAGCAGGACAATGACCCAAAACACACTTCCAACAGCACTATAAAATGGTTTGAGAGAAAGCACTGGAGACTTCTAAGGTGGCCAGCAATGAGTCCAGACCTGAATCCCATAGAACACCTGTGGAGAGATCTCAAAATGGCAGTTTGGAGAAGGCACCCTTCAAATATCTGGAGCAGTTTGCCAAAGAAGAATGGTCTACAATTCCAGCAGAGCATTGTAAGAAACTCATTGATGGTTACCGGAAGCGGTTGTTCGCAGTTATTTTGGCTAAAGGTTGTGCAACCAAGTATTAGGCTGAGGGTGCCAATACTTTTGTCTGGCCCATTTTTGGAGTTTTGTGTGAAATGATCAATGATTTGATTTTTGCTTCATTCTCTTTTGTGCTTTTTTCCTTGCAAGCAAATTAAATACCAAAGAATTTGTGATTGCAATCATTTTCAGGAAGAAACTGAGTATTATCTGACAGAATTGCAGGGGTGCCAATACTTTTGGCCATCACTGTATATAAAAAAATGAGGCAAAAACCTATAATTTTTCATCATACCCCCAACAAAAAGTGGAATAAAACGCATTAATAAAAAAAAATGAATGTAAATAAACATCATCTTGTCCCGCGAAAAAACAAACCTCCATACAGCCCCATCAGTGGAAAAGTAAAAAAGTTATAGCTCTCAGAATAAAGCAATGCAAAAATAATCATTTTTCTATAAAATAGTTTTTATTGTGTAAAAGAGTAAAAACCTAAAAATATATAAATGTGGTATCGCTGTAATCCTACTGATCCGAAGAATAAAACTGCCTTATCAATTTTACCACACGCGGAACGGCATAAAAAAAAATACTGAATTGCTGTTTTTTGTTAATTCTGTCTCCCAAAAATCAGAATGGAAAGCCATCAAAAATTGTCATGTGTTCAAAAATGGTACCATTGTAAAACGTCAAGTCGTCCAGCAAAAAACAAGCCCTCACATGACAGTCGACAGAAATATGGAAAAATTATAGCTCTCAAAGTATGATGATGCAAAAACTTGTTTTTGCAAAAAAAAAAAAAAGCATCTTTTAGAGCAGGGGTCTCAAACTCAGCTGGGCATATGAGCCACACACAGAAAAACATTTAATTTGGGGGGCCGCATTATTTGCATGACAAAGTGACATTTTTAGTGATACCATTTTATTTTCTATACACCTTTTGAACTGGTCCTCATCTTGCAGACATGGTCTCCCATCCAGGTCCTTCATATTGCAGACATGGTCCCCCATCCAGGTCCTTCATATTGCAGACATGGTCTCCCATTCAGGTCCCCCATATTGCAGACATGGTCTCCCATCCAGGTCCCCCATATTGCAGACATGGTCTCCCATCCAGGTCCCCCATATTGCAGACATGGTCTCCCATCCAGGTCCCCCATATTGCAGACATGGTCTCCCATCTAGGTCCCCCACATTGCAGACATGGTCTCCCATCCAGGTCCCCCATATTGCAGACATGGTCTCCCATCCACGTCCACCATATTGCAGACATGGTCCCCATATTGCAGACATGGTCTCCCATCCAGGTCCCCCATATTGCAGACATGGTCCCCCATCCAGGTCCCCCATATTACAGACACGGTCCCCCATATTGCAGACATGGTCCCCACATTGTAGACATGGTCTCCCATCCAGGTCCCCCATATTGCAGACATGGTCCCCTATCCAGGTCCCCCATATTGCAGACATGGTCCCCCATATTGTAGACATGGTCCTCCATATTGCAGACATGGTCCCCACATTGCAGACATGGTCTCCCATCCAGGTCCCCCATATTGCAGACATGGTCTTCCATCCAGGTCCCCCATATTGCAGACATGGTCCCCATATTGCAGACATGGTCTCGCATATTGCAGACATGGTCTCCCATCCAGGGCCCCCATATTGCAGACATGGTCCCCCATATTGCAGACATGGTCCCCATATTGCAGACATGGTCTCCCATCCACGTCCCCCATATTGCAGACATGGTCCCCCATCCAGGTCCCCCATATTGCAGACATGGTCCCCCATATTGCAGACATGGTCCTCCATCCTGGTCCTTATCTTGCAGACATGTCCCCCATCCAGGTCCCCCCCATACTGCGCACAGAGTCTGCCCCCCCATACTGCGTACAGGGCCCCCCCATACTGCGCACAGGGTCCCCTTCCTCATACTGTGCACAGGGTCCCCGTCCTCCCATACTGCGCTCAGGGTCCCCGTCCCCCATACTGCGCTCAGGGTCCCCGTTCCCCCATACTGCGCAGAGTGCCCCCCCATACTGAACACAGGTCCCCTGTGCTGTATTTCACATGACAGAGAAAAAAAAAAAGATTCTCACCTGTCCTCCGTTCCCTCGGCATCCTTTCTGCACCTGTGGCCCGCAGGCACATAGACCCCGTAACGATTGCGGCCCTGTCCAGCAGCTGCCGACATCAGCGCTGTAATGCAGTGTATTGCTGAGCAGAGACTGGCTCTCTGCACAGCAATATCAATGTCAGCTGCCGGCCTATCAGAGGCCAGCAGCTGTCATCTGCGCATTGCAGTGATTTCATATGTCGCTGCACTGGGACGCAGATGTCAGCTGATGACCTCTGATAGGCCGGCGGCTGACACTAGTATTGCTGTGCAGAGAGCCTGTCTCTGCGCGGCAATACACTGCATTACAGCGCTGATGTCGGCGGCTGCTGGAGAGAGCCGCAGTCGTTATGGGGTCTATGTGCCTGCGGGCTGCAAGAAGCAGCCGGAGAGGCCGCATGCGGCCCACGGGCCGTGTGTTTGAGACCCCTGTTTTAGAGTGACTGCAGCCAAACATAAAAAATCTGATATAAATCGCACCGACTCGAAGAATAAAGTCGTCTAATCACTTATACTGCACGAGGAATGGCATAAAAAAATAAATGAAACCAATTTTTCACCTGCTGTTGATTTGTTCATTCTGCCTCCCAAAGATCACTGTATAGCTCAGCTCACATTTATCCTGTGCTGAGCAGTTACACCTGGGTTTGCGAGTAAGTCTCTGAAACATGTAATTCATACAGAATCCCCGATGGAAGATTGCCTATAATGAGGCACATGGAGGCACTGTGGACGCCGTCTGGCCTATGATCAGGCGGTGTTCGTCTATTTAGGCGTGCATAAAAGCCCAGTCCGCCACAGTTTTGTGCATGTCTGAAAAGAAGGACACAGCTGAACAGAGGCTAGACAGAGTCCAGAGTAACTCTGTTGTCTCATTATAGTGAATGGTTCCCTCGGGGGTTTCATCTGAATCACGTCATTCAGATATTTAGATGGTAACCCCCGATATAAGGGCTCAGTATAGAGCACTGAATAAATGTGATCCCAAACGTTATGTAAAATGTTCCCAATAAAAGCAAGTCACCACTCAGGTCTATTGTAACATCCTTGGCGGCGTGCTGGCATGGCTTACCACCTCCCACCATACAAGACCGCCATCTTACCTACCAGTCCAGGCTGCACACTTTGCTCCAGCACCTGCTGTGTCTCTTGTCTGATTGCTTAGGGCGGCAGCGCGGTTACTGCCTGATTCTTATAGTTACTGTGTGCACAGTCCTAATGCGTCCCTAGCCTATTGCTGTGAGTCACTGGATACTTAAACCCCCTCCACCCAGTAGGAAGGGCCTGAACAACACTTTCTTTCAGTGTGTTCTGTGCAACTGAGTTGCCAGGTCCTGTCCTATATCTAGTCTGTTTCCGCCACCCTGGGGGCTGTATACCCAGGCCTGTTACCTGTATCTGTGACTTCTAGTCTGTTCCGCCACCCTGGGGGCTGTATACCCAGGCCCGTTACCTGTATCTGTGACTTCTAGTCTGTTTCCGCCACCCTGGGGGCTGAGTTCCCAGGCTCGTTCCTGTATCTTGTTCCTGGTTCAGGTCCTGTCTGAACAGTGTCCTAGCCCATTACTTGTTTGTCTCTATGTCCGTATTTTCCCTTTTCCTGCAGTGTCTGAACCTGCACCTAACTCCAACTCGTTGTCTCTGTACTTCTGTTTGTGAGTTTAGTGTCCACTCGCTACTTCATTGTAAGTACCTTGTGTGTATTTGCTCTACTCTGCTTGTTTACCACACCTGCGGGTTTTGCTCTGCTCCGCTTGTCTACCGCACCTGCAGGTTTTGCTCTGCTCTGCTTGTCTACCGCATCTGCGGGTTTTGCTCTGCTCTGCTTGTCTACCGCACCTGCGGGTTTTGCTCTGCTCTGCTTGTCTACCACACTTGCGGGTTTTGCTCTGCTCTGCTTGTCTACCGCACCTGCGGGTTTTGCTCTGCTCTCCTTGTCTACCGCACCTGCGGGTTTTGCTCTGCTCTGCTTGTCTACCACACTTGCGGGTTTTGCTCTGCTCGTGTACCGCACCTGCGGGTTTTGCTCTGCTTGTTTACTGCACCTGCGGGTTTTGCTCTGCTCTGCTTGTCTACCGCACCTGCTGCTCTGTTCCTATATCCCAGTCTGTACTGGTCCCTATCCTGCTTGCATTTCTACCTGCCAGTACCCACCTGTCTGCATACCAGCCGTGCCTGCCAGTACCCACTTGTCTGCATACCAGCCGTGCCTGCCAGTACCCACCTGTCTGCATACCAGCCGTGCCTGCCAGTACCCATCTGTCCGTATGCCAGCCTAACCTGCCTGTTCCTGCATTCCCCGGTGTGGGTCAACAGCTGTGACCGGGGTCTGACCTGGAGTAGCACCTGGTCCCTCTGCTGGGTTCCTCCCTGGTTCACGGAGTCAACTGAGCCGCCGTGCGACCTTGGTGGGACTGAGTTGATACTTAGTCACGCCCCTCCAGGCACTCCTCGGTTCATGGTCCAGTGGGATCACTAACCACGCTCACGCCAGTCAGTCCGGGCGTGTGCGCAACATCTATCATGTGTCTGAGCACATATAGGGCGTTTTCACGTTGCTGGTAGCACAAAGGCTCTGGAAAAGTGGTATGGCTCCTTGCCCCCCAAAAGAAATCCAGCAAATTCTGCACTCGCAAATCCAAACACCCCTCTCCTTTCTGAGCCCCAGTGTGCCTAAACCACATTTAGCATCCACATGTTTGGCATTTCTGTAGCGATGAGAGCCTGCTTAATTTACGGGTGTCTCCAGAAGAACAAGCTGGGCATAACATACTGGGCACTACAATGTACTGCAGATTTGCAATTTTCACTCAGCAACATCCACTGCTGCTTGTTTCTGGAAAACACCTATGGAGTCAAAATCATCACTACACCTGTAGATAAATTCCCAAAGGGGTATAATTTCCAAAATGGGGTCACTTGAGGGGAGATTCTGCTCTTCTAGCACTTGGGGGCTCTGTATATGGAGTCTGCAAACTATTCTAGGAAAACCTGCGCTCCTAGAGGCAGATAGCTCTCCGTCTCTCCCGAATCTCACCGTGTGGCTAAGCAGTACTGTTCAGTCACATATTGGGTATTTCCACTTTCAGCAGAATTTGTGTGACAAATTTTAGTGCCATTCTTATCCATTTCCCCTTGCGAAAATGTTAAATCTGGTGCTAAAACAAAATTTTTATGGCAAAAATGTAAATTATTTTTTTCACTGCCCAATTAGTGTAAAATTCTGTGACACACCCATGGTGTCAGTATGATCACTGCACCTTTAGATGAATTAATTGAGAGGTGTAGTTTGTAAAATGAGGTCACTTATGAGGGGTTCTGCTGTTCTGGCACCTCAGGGGCTCTCCCAGTGGATCATGGCACCCGCAAAACCATAACAGTACAATCTGCGCTAAATTGTAGAGCTCCTTCTTTTCTGAGTTTTGCACTGTGCCTCAAAATTAGTTCCCGATTACATGTAGGGTATTAGCATACTCAGAAGAAATTGCGCAACAAACTCAGATGTCCATTTTTTCCAATTAGCACTTATAAAAATTAAAAAATTGGGGGCTAAAACAACATTTTAGCATCCACTATCTATTCCAGCCAATTTTGCGCTCCAAATGTCAAGTGGTGCTCCTTTCCTTCCGATCCCCACTGTACGCCCAAACAGTAGTTTTCCCCCACATAAGGGGTATCGGCGTGCTAAGGGGAAATTTCACAACTAATTTTGGGGTCAATTTTCTTTTGTTACTCTTGTGAAAAAAAAAATAATTGGTGCTAAACTAACATTTTTTGTGAAAAAAAGTAAAATGTTAATTTTTTTCCTTCCACATTCTATTAATGCCTGTAAAGCACCTGAAGGGTTAATAAACTTCTTGAATGTGGGAGCACCTTGACGGGTGCAATTTTGTTGGAAAATTTAGAAATCACTTGTCAATTTTTAACCCTTCTAACTTCCTAACAAAAAAAATTATATTTCAAAAATTGTGCTGATGTAAAGAAGACATGTGGTAAATGTTATTTATTAACTATTTTATGTGACATAACTCTAAGGTTTAAGGGCTTAAAAATTAAAAGTTTGAAAATTGCTAAATTTTCCAAATGTTTGCCAAATTTCAGATTTTTTTCACAAATATATGCAAGTTATATCGAAGAAATTTTACCACTATCATGAAGTACAATATGTCACGAATAAAACATTCTCAGAATCACTATGATCCATTGTAGCGTTCCAGAGTTATTACCTCAAAGTGACACTGGTCAAAATTTTAAAATCTGGCCTGGTCATGAAGGTGAAAACAGGCTTGGGGGGGTAAAGGGGTTAAGCAGGGATGGAGCAGAGACTGCGGGCCTGTAAGACTCAGATTTGCCTCAACTATGTGTAAAATAAAAATAAGGATGCATTCATACAATGGGAAAAACACCCAAATGCACCTCTTGTGTAAATAAATGGATAAAAGACTTGTGGTGTTCTTTCCCCAGGATGGGTTGGAGATGTTTCCCCCACATGGTTCATGAATTTTAATTTGCAAAGGTCTCCAAGGAGAAAAAAAAATGTTTTGAAGCCCTGGGACTGCCTGATGCCCTGAGCCGGCACAGGAGGAACTGCCGCCCATCTTAGCTGGAGCAAAATCGGAGTAGGATGCCTGAAGGTCCTTGTTGTGCCAGTTGTACCACAAGTAATGACCTCGAATCCAGGACCCCTTGTTGTTGTCCACAGAAGTCCCACTACTATTAAATGTACCGTATTTTTCGGATCATAAGACGCACTTTTTTCTCCCCAAATTTGGAAGGAAAATGGGGGGTGCGTCTTATGGTCTGAATGTAACTTACCGGCCGTGGTGGAGCGGGATTGCAGGGCCCTCCGTTCTCTCCCTCCATCAGGAAGGCGGCACGGTATCTGGCCGGGTACTGGGGTCGGTGTCTTGCTGTGAGTGGCGCGAGAGGCTTTCTGGTGGTCGCAGCCATGTTCCTGAAGCTGTGATCAACTGGAAAATGGCCGCCGGAGCCGGCGCATGCACTCTGCCAAGCTGGCTGACATTTTCCTGTAGATCACAACTTCAGAAAGATGGCTGCAGGCACCGGAAGCCACTCACACCGCTCTGCCACGTCGCTCACAGCAAGACACCGGCACCAAGCCCCAGGTACCAGGCCCCCAGCGCCAGGCCCAGACCCCCAGCGCCAGGCACCGGCCCCGCAGCAACTCACCTCTTCTGCTGCAACCGCCGGGTTCCTGAGGGAGGGAGCGGAGGGCCCTGTGATCCTGCTTGACCACCACCGCAACTCCCCAATGCTGGAGTACCGGCTTCTCGCATCCAGAGTCAGTAGCATTCCTCCACTGAAGGACCCTGCCTCCTGTGACGCCCGCTCCACCCCCCCCCTAGGTAAGATACCTATTCAGACTACAAGACGGACCCCCGTCTAATAAAAAAATGTTTTTCCTATTTTCCTCCCCAAAATTTGGGGTGCATCTTATGGTCCGGTGCGTCTTATAGTCCGAAAAATACGGTAAATGTTTTCTGAGGCCCTATTCTACGTCTCTTCAAGGGTGTATCGCAGTAACTCCTTCTAATTTTTTAAAGTCCTGGCACATAGTGCATACGCTTTACCCACGGGCAGTCACAGACTGCAGGGGGCCCCTGTGCAAGAAATCTTTCTGGGCCTCCCATACCTCAACAAAGTTATGTAAACATATAGATTGTTATATTTATTACTAGGTTAGAGCACAACTATTAAATCTAAACAATAAATATAAGTCATTGATAAGTCTTATTTAGATGTCCTTTACCTGACCGTTATTTCTTAGCCAACAGTAAAATATTAGTAGTCCTTTAAAGTGAACGGTCATTTTATTTAGTATAATAATAATAATTTTTTATTAACTATACTATACGCACTGCAACCATCTTGTGATCGGTGGTGGTCTGGGTCCTGAGACCCCAACTAATTGCTCAAAACACAGCTAAGATGTGCACTGCTCTTGTAAGCAGCAGGGCTGTGGAGTCGGTAAGCCAAACCACCGACTCCAACTCTGACTCCACAGCCCTGGAAAGCAGAACATGCATAAGACAGTGTATGGGGTGAATAGTAATCCTATTGGTTCACACATTTTGTGTATGTGCTGCTTACAAGAGCAGCACACTTCAGAATGGTGTTTTGAGCGATTGGTGCAATCTCACTGATCACAAGATATTTTCAACGCACTTTAAGTGGAGAAAAAGTGTGTTTTTTTATTTTTTAAATAGTTTGTGTCCATAACATCCTAAGTTTTACATTGATGGAGTGGTGTGAGAGCTGGTTTTTGTATGCAGAGCTGAAGTTTTTATTGATACCATTCTGAGTTGCATAGGATGTTTTAATGGCTTTTTATTTATTTTTTTGGGAAATGTGGTGACCAAAAAAAAGCAAATTTTGGCATTTATATTTTTTTCTCTGCACAGTTATTTGTTCACGTTAATTAATTTTTTTTCCCCCAGCTGCTGTGACAACCCATTGCCACCCCAAAATCTCAAGAGGGGCTGATGGGAGCATGGGCTATCACATCATATAAATGATGTTGTCAATGATTGACAGTGGTATTTAAAAGGGTAAACAGCAGTGATGACAGTGATCTGCAGTTTCTGCTGTTAAAGGCAGATGCTGGCTGTGTAAAGCTGGCTTCATCTGCTTTGCATGGTGCAGGCTGAGCTCCAGAGCTCATATCATACATGGGACCTGACAAAAGACATACTGTTATGTCTTATGTCAGGAAGGGGGTGGCCAGACTTGGGAGAAATTAATGGGTCAATGTGCTGTCCGTTGAGTTTCATACTGACTGAATATACAACTGTTTGAATGAGCCCTGTTACAACTCTTAAAATAAATTTAAAGGGGTTAACCAAGCTTGAGACAAAAGTCTGCAGGCAAATTGTGTGGCTGTAGACTGCTGAATCGTGACAATGTGAGGTGCACACACTGTCAGGATTCCCAGTCTTATAACTACATCTATGTAATTTGCATACTTGTGGTCACTTGGTGAATAGATGCCTTCAGCTTCTCTCAATAGGAGAGAACTGTGAGAAGTTGGAGGAAAGTAGTCGGCACGTGACCACCAGTATGCAAATCACATACAAGCAATCACACAACCGACCACTAGCACAGAGAATCAGGACTGCAATTTATTTTAAGGAATGTAACAGGCTCATTTGAACAATTGTATATTGGGTCAGTATGATGCCAAAGTGCAACGGACATGAAACTGAATAACCATAATAACCAGTGTACCAGGGGACTTGAGCGATTCTTCATACAGACTTATGGTCTATGTGGGATAGAAGTTTGCCCCTGCCAGGTACAGACTGCACAAGTGCACGTCACTGGCAGCCGCTGTGCATACAACTTGTGGATATGAACCATGCACTTTCCTCCGGTCACCACTGCTGCCAACATGTTCATATATAAATGAATTTGTATTTTTTTTTTTCAAATTCAAGTTTTTTTTATTTTTTGTGTTGAAAAAGTACAAGAAAATACAATATACATAGTAAAAGGCGTAACGTAACTATAAATCTATGCATAACTACAGTACATTGGGGGGTATAGGGAGGGTTTTCCATCAATATCCAGATCAAGCATGTATTTTTCCATATGAAAGATAGAGAGAGAGGGACCAGACCACGGCAGACCACCAATCAATAGAGTGTGATTATGATCATTGTTGTGACGACATCCCGGATAACTTTAGTTGGGGGCTAGATGGTAGGCGTTAGAGTTTTGGAAATCCATCCAATCCCTCCAAATCACACAGTATCTATCAACATCAGCCGGTGAGATGGCAGTCAGATGCTCCATCCCATTAAGGAGGGATATCTCCGCAAACCATTCCTCCACAGTGGGTGGGTCTCTGCTTTTCCAGTGTCGTGGAATGACATTCTTAGCCGCCTGTATTAGGTAGCCTATTGATGACCTTTTATAACTACGTTTACTTATTGGTAACATTGATAAAAGGAGGGCTTCTGGCGTATTAGGGATAGTCAAACCAGTTATTTTCTCAATCATGGGAACCACCTTTGCCCAAAATGCATTTATTATAGGGCACCCCCACCATATGTGTGACATTGTCCCTTCCCCCTCCCCACATCTCCAACATCTGTCTGAGACCACTGGGTACCATCTATGAAGGACTGCTGGTACCCGGTACCATCTAGAGATAATTTTGAAGGAGGTTTCCTGAGCTTTGGACCCTATTGAGGTTTGAATTTGTATTTTTTTAAAACAATACTGTTCCAGAACTTCCACAGGAGAGGCTGAGTGTCTTACCATCCTGTCAGTCTGGTCCACAGTCGTCTTCTGTTGAAGCTTCCCGCTCCAAGCTGTGACTCCAGGGCACAGAGGACACAGGCATAGCATTCCCTGTCAGCCAATCACAGATCTGCTTATAAAGCAAAGTCTTTGATTGGCTGACAGGAAATGAGGCACAACTGTCATCGTGTGCAGTGCCTATAACTTAATAAAGCTGTATGAGAGGACACTCAGAAGACCCCCTTATAGTGATCAGGACATGGTTAATGTCCTGCTTCAGCGACCTCCCTCTCATACCCTCAGATCAGAAGCACGAAACAGGCAGGTGTCAGCAGCAGAGTGAATCACAGGGTGAGGCTCCCTCCCTCCCCGCAGCATCTGCACATAGATAAAACTGGATAGCAGCATCAACACTTGACAGGTGAGAACAGGGGCCCCTTTCATCATAATCTTGCGTAGTGTGCAGTAGAGCTGGCCCTACCTCTCTCGTTAGCGATGATGATGCTGCTGCCGGCGCAGTGATTGATTATGAACATCCATTAGTTTTCCTGGGCCCCCTCCTGCTCTGGGCCCTGGTGCAGCTGCACCGGCGGTATGTCCGCCCCTGGCTTTACCAGTCCACTGCTTCAAAATGGGGAAAACAAAAATTTCTGAGGCCATCCTCTGTGTATTACATGGTGTATTGCAATTCCACCTTTCCAGTTTTGATAGGCCTTGCACTTAGTGTATATGTGGCACCCCAGGAGTCCGGTTGCCACAGTGGCATTGCCTCCCTCACAAGGGGGTGATGCCATGCCTGGAAGCAAGGAGGGGTCCCCTAATCAGGTTTTGCTAGCATGCAATACTTTCCTGGCTCCAGACCAGCAAGGGGAGCTCCTCCCCTTAGCAACTGGGATCTGGAGGCAGGGTTAGTTAGTGTGAAGAGAGCAGAGAGGAGTTGAAGTCAGGACGTCGACGAGGAAAGACCTGGGGAGTGGAGCTGTCAGCCAGCTCACCCCAGAGAGAAGCGCTGAAGAACCGGACACCGGAGTCCGAGGTTGTGGGGCACTGAAGACCCAGCAGCAGAAACCAGAGGGCAGGAGACTGCAGGTCTCCTGGCCCCATCAGATGCCCGGAGGTTCAGCAGCACGATAGGGCCCATCACCACCACGTGGGAGCGACACTCCAGGAAGGCCCGAGCTGTCTTCTATACAGGTGAGAACAAAGACGTTTTACAGCATAGCTACAAGCAGCAGGGCCAAAGAGATTAGCGCAAAGGGAAGGCCTCCAACTTCACCTGGCGAGGTGGATTCCCAACTGGCTTCCAGGCCGCCCAGACCTCTACTACCAGCTAGTACCCGTGCCCCGGTTTGCCTAACCATCGCAAGTAAAGATAAGAGGAAACCGCCATTAAGTTGTGGACTGATTATTAACTCTGCCATCCTCTGCACAACACCTCACAGCAACATCTAGAAAATCACTACTTCCTGCCCTGGAGCTAAGCTCTGCCTGTGGAGAGCTGAACCAAGTCTGCTGCGTCATCCTCGGCTCCAGAGGATCTTCACCGCAGCAGCGGCCCCATATAGCCGCATACCACAGGTGGCGTCACGAACATTATATAAAAACTATAATCCCCTTTCCCAAATTCCCCTTTTATTGACCGCCCTGGGTCACGGACCGGGTCACCGCCACTGTGACATCTCCCCTAGCAACGACCAGCCCGGCTACCGAGTACCCCGCGGCCCAGGGGGCGCGTTATACTTGGCGTCACGGACAGGATTCACGAAGCCCAGTATAACCGGGTCCTGTGTGCCATAGACTGTACTGAACTGTGTTAGCACGTCATTTGCCGTCAGCCGAGGGGAAGCAGGAGGCCCCTATCCAGAACCGCCGGGTTAAAGATCCTTCCACCTGCAGAGCAGCATACTGGTATGTCAGCAGACGCCCAGGACCTGGCTGAGGTTCACTAGGGTGGAGGAGGATGCCCAACCGAGGAGAGGATTCAGGCGCGGCCGCCGCCACTGTAATGCCGTTATCAATTCTGTATATACCAGAGGCGGCGTGGTTACCCCAGTACTCAGGGGAGTCACACACCCTGAACGACTTTGAGGAGAGACTGCGCAGTTTATTTAAAGTGTACCCCCTGTCTGAGAAGCAAAAAGTCAGCTTCCTCATAGGCCAGCTAATCGGTGCAGCCCAGAGAGAGGTGAAGTCCTGGCCGGGCAGGGACAAAGGCACTGTCAAGGAAATACTGGCCCGGTTGAAGGATACCTTTGACACCCGCACCGCAGCAGAAATGAAGATGAAGTTCTATGGGTGCAAACAAAGGGTGCAGAACAGTGTACGAGACTATGCTCTAAACCTGCAGGAGGCACTGCGAGCTATCAAACAGGCAGACCCCGATAGTGTGCGAGATGAGGACAGATTGCTAACTGAGCAGTTTATTGAGGGGCTCCTGTCTAACGCTCACCGGACACAGCTGCACATTATGGCTCTGCAAAACCCTGATCTGGACTTTGCGCAATTTAAGGACTGAGCCATCCGGGTGCTGCGAGAACCAACCCCAGGTGGCACTGCACCCCTCCGGCGCCCAGCTATCACATACCACCAGGAGGTGGCGTTCTTTCCCCCAGCACCTGTGGAGGCTGACGCGCAGACTCTAGACAATGACCCGTCTGCAGACCTACGCCTTCAGGTCCAGGAGCTGACCAAAAGTGTGGCTGCGTTAACCAAAATCGTGCAGGCCATGCAAGTGTCTCCAAAGGAAAGAATCCAGCAGGCTTCCAGTCCAGATGACTTCCCGTGGCGACGGCAGAGAAGAATTCCACCGACCAGAGGGAGGAACAGCGATCGCTACGACCAGGACAGACAACCCATCTGCCGCCGCTGTCAAAAGGTGGGGCACTTCGCACGATTCTGTAATTTAAACGAGCAACCCCTGGGGCAGAGGGCCAACCCCCAGGAGTAAGACGACCAGGCCCACAAAGCTGGCGAGACAAGTACGTGGGAGGACGGCTGGTCCTACCTGTCGTGCTTGATGGCATCCCGATGAACGCACTGCAGGACACTGGGTCCCAGGTGACAACGATGCCATATATCCTTTATAAACAATACTGGACTGATTCAGACATTATCCGCCGTCCAGATGAACATCTTTGTATCTATGCCAGCAATGGTCAGCCCTTGCCTCAGGTATAAAGAGGTGACCATAAAAGTTGGCCGAGTAGAATTGCCATCACAAGGAATGATTATTGTTGATATTGATCGCCGAGAAAGTCATCCTATGATAGCTATAGGCACCAATGTGATAGAGAACTGTCTTGGGGAAATTATTCTTTTGTCGCAACAGGTCGCAGAGACTGCCAGTTCCAGTCAGCACCGAGTTCTGCAGAAGGAAATTAGAACCCTGATGAAAAGACAACAGGTAGAGGTGTCTGGAGGAGAAGTTGGCAGTGTCAGAATGAGTGATCCATTCCCCATTGCAATGCCCCCTAGGAGTGAAATGTTAATATGGTGTCGGGCAGCAATCGGTCTCAGGGGTCAAGATTATCAGGCCCTCGTAGAACCCGTGTACTCTGATAGTAGGCCCCCATCTTGACAGCCAAGGGGGTAGTTGATGTCCGCAAGGGGAGAGTACCGATACGCATCCTGAATTGTGGGGAGAAAGAGGTCCATTTACCCCGGTATGCTACCCTTGCTAAGCTATTCACTGTCAGTAGCAACGCTATAAAGACAGTGGAACCCTTGCCTCCATCCAAACTGGCGGAGGATAATGGCTCCAAGGGGCAGATGGAGGATTGGTGTCAGAAGTTACAAGTAGGCACTGACTCCACCCCTTTGCACCAAAAGCATGGAGTATACCGGGTGGTCCAAGAATATGAGCGAGTCTTCAGAAAACATCCACTAGACTTTGGGCAGGTAAAAGGGGTCCAACATCATATCCCCACAGGAGATCATCCGCCCATTAAAGAGAGGTACCGGCCTGTACCCCCAGCTCACTATCAATGTGCCAAAGGAATGTTACGGGAGATGAAGGAGGCTGGGGTGATCAGAGATAGTTGTAGCCCCTGGGCAGCTCCATTAGTTCTCGTTAGAAAGAAAGATGGTACAATGAGGATGTGTGTTGATTACAGGCAGATTAACTGCATTACACATAAGGACGCCTACTCATTACCCAGAATTGAGGAATCATTAGCAGCATTGAGATCAGCTAACTATTTCTCTACTTTGGATCTCACCAGTGGGTACTGGCAGGTTCCTGTGGCAGAGGCGGACAGAGAAAAGACCGCGTTTACAACACCAATGGGCCTCAGCGAGTTCAACTGCATGCCATTCGGGCTCTGCAACGCCCCAGGAACCTTCCAGCAGTTAATGGAGTGTTGCCTAGGACACAAAAACGTCGAAACCATCCTGCTGTACCTAGACGACGTAATCGTCTACTCAAAGACATATGAAGACCACCTGGAGCATCTGGCCGAGGTGTTCGAAGCCCTTTCTGGTTTTGGCCTGAAGGTAAAGCCGTCCAAGTGCCACCTGTTGAAGCCCAAGGTGCAGTACCTAGGTCATGTGGTAAGCGCCGAAGGTGTAGCACCAGACCCTGAAAAAGTCACCGTGATCAAGGACTGGCCAAGACCCTCCACTATTAAGGAAGTGCGGCAGTTCCTCGGGCTGGTGGGCTACTACAGGAGATTCATCAAGGGTTTCACCAAGATAGCGGCACTCATGCAGAACCTCTTAGTGGGCCAGTCCAAGAAGGCCAAGAACCCGAAACCTCCGTTCAAATGGGGTAAACTGGAAGACAAATCTTTCACTCGACTGAAAATGGCTCTTACTGGAGACGAAGTCCTGGCCTACCCCGACTATGGCCAACCATTTGTACTCCATACGGATGCCAGCAACGTGGGATTGGGAGCGGTGCTGTCCCAGGTACAGCAGGGTAGAGAGAGAGTGATTGCTTATGCCAGCAGGAAGCTCAGTCCTACGGAAAGGTACCCCGACAACTATAGATCCTTCAAGTTGGAGTTTTTAGCCATAGTCTGGGCTGTAACAGAGCGCTTCAAACACTACCTCGCCTCCTCCAGATTTACAGTCTTCACAGACAACCCGCTGACGCACCTGGAGACTGCGAAGCTTGGTGCCCTAGAGCAACGATGGATGGCCCGACTGTCTAACTACGAGTTTTCCATCAAGTATCGGGCGGGGCATAAAAACACTAATGCTGATGCGCTGTCCAGGATGCCCAACTAACCAGATTGGGGAGAATACCCGGAAGATCTGTAGGAGATAGAGCTACCCGCTTTCCATCGTCACGGGGTGACCCAGTGCTCCCACTGTGTGAGGGACAAGCGCTCCGCCAGCAGAGAGGCCACGTTCAACCCATTGCCCCATCATGGATGGGCAGAGACGCAGGATAGCGACCCAGCTGTCCGCCTGGTAACAAGCTGACACAAGCTGACTCGCACCCTGATCCAAATGCTCCACAGGAGACCCAACAGTTGTGGAAGGAGAAGGGCAAGCTGTTCATCTATGAGGGAAAGCGGTGTCGAAGAAGTATCAACTCCCGGACACACGAACTGGTCTGGCAGGTGGTAGTCCCGAGGCGGGATGCGCCAATGGTCTTAGAAGCGTACCACGATGGAGCAGGACACTTCGGGTGGAAGAAGTTGGAAGCCCTGCTACGTTAGCGATTCTACTGGGCTGGCATGAGGAAAGCAATCGAGAGATGGTGTCGAGAATGTGGTCCATGCAATCCATGAGACGGAAAGACCGCGATAGCCACAGGGCTCCCCTGCAGCCCATAATCACCAACCACTTGAACTGGTAGCCTTGGACCACGTGAAGCTAGCCCCAAGACGGTCAGGCTATGTCTACACTCTCACAATAGTAGACCAATATTCCCGATTCCTTGTAGTAGTGCCAGTGAAAGATCAGATGGCAGCCAAAGCGTTTCAACAACACTTTTGTCGCCCGCACGGTTACCCTGAACCAAGGTCCAGCCTTTGAAGCAGAAGTGTTTCAAGAATTCTGTAACTTGTATGGCTGCAAGAAAATAAGGACGACGCCGTATCATCCCTAGACCAACGGGTTGTGCGAGAAAATGAACCAGGTGGTAATAGACCTGTTGAAGACGTTGCCCCTTGAAGAACATAGCCTGTGGCCAGAGAAGTTACCAGATTTGGTGGACCTATATAACCACATGCCGGTGAACTCCACCAACTGTACACCCGCTTACTTGGTGAGAGCAAGACCTGGTAAGCTACCCATTGACTTAGACATGGGAGTTTTAACACCAGAGACGACATCACCAGATGCAGATTGGGATACAGAGCGGCAGCAACAATACCGCAAGGTGCAAGAATGCGTGGAGAGAAGTTTGTCCCAGGCGAGACAGAAGTAGGAGAAAACTTACAATCAGCACGCACCGGCAGTTCCCTTGTCACCTGGAGAACAGGTACTCAAGAGGAAGAGACGAGTCCATAAATTAGATGACCAGTGGGAGGTTGAACCATACACCGTCCTACCCTCGAATTACAATAACACAAAAGTGTGCCTCATCAGTAAAGATGGAGGGGAAACTTCAGCAGCAGTCTCAATAGACCACTTGAAGATATGTCCTCAACAGTTGAAACTCAAAGAAGAAGACCAAGACAGCCCTCAGCCCACAGAAGAGGTGGAAGAAACGGTCCAGACAGTCGTTGGAGCATTTCCCCGGCCTTGGACGCAGGTGAACAGAGCAATTGTGGTACCTGTCCTGACCTTTCTCCAAGCGGCCTCACCGGAAGCTGCAGAGGCTCCAGAACATCTGGAAGACCAATCGGCCCCAGAGACAGATGCTTCATCAGCAGCAGATCAGGAGAATCTACCCTCTGCTAGCTGTGAACCTGTCGTACCCAGGGTGAGCCAAAGAATTCGTAGGAGATTACCCAGCCTACCGGTGTTACCTCAGACTACCCGTAGTGTAATTCACACTGAACCCACCACACCAGGGGTAGACACTAGGGACCAGGGTAGGTCAGTGACAACAAATGTACTACGTAGATCGACCCGAAGTACTAAAGGTCAGCTCCCTGCCCGCTGGAGGAACTAAAGTGTAAGAGAATAAAAGTGTATGTTGTATATAGTTGTAATCGTTAAATAATGCTAGATATATATATATTTGTTAAATTTATGGACAATTGGACCACAGGACTAGGTGTGGTCAGGACAATATTGAAAATAGTTAGTAAGTGGCCTTGAAAATAAACCGCAGGCGTGGCTGAAGACCAGGCCCACCGAAAGAGTGCCCTGAAGCCACGCCCAGGGACGATACACAAAGTGGGTTGATGCGGTTCCCACCAGCCAAATTTCAATTATCCGGAAAAAGACAATCCCCGGATTGTGGCGTAAAGACTAAGCGCCGCAGTGACTGCTGTACGTTTTTGCTTGGGTTTTTGTAGTTTTTGCCTTTTGAGATTTTGTAAACTGTTTGTAATATGAATTGTTATTGTTGATTGTACTGAAGTTAACTAGGGGGGAGTGTGGCACCCCAGGAGTCCTGTTGCCACAGTGGCATTGCCTCCCTCACAAGGGGTGATGCCATGCTTGGAAGCAAAGAGGGGTCCCCTAGTCAGGTATACTAGCATGCAACACTTTCCTGGCTCCAGACACCCGAGTCCGAGGTTGTGGGGCACTGAAGGCCCAGCAGCAGAAACCGGAGGGCAGTAGACTGCAGGTCTCCTGGCCCCATCAGACGCCCGGAGGCTCAGCAGCACGATAGGGCCCAGCACCGCCACGTGGGAGCGACACCCCAGGAAGGCCCGAGTTGTCTGCCATACGGGTGAGCACAAAGATGTTTTACTCAGGGACGAGGGCCACAGCACAGCTATAAGCAGCAGGGCCAAAGATATTAGCGCAAAGGGAAGGCCTACAACTCCACCTGGCGAGGTGGATTCCCAACTTGCTTCTGGGCCGCCCGGACCTCTACTACCAGCTAGTACCCATTAGGTCTGCCTAACCACCGCAAGTAAAGATAAGAGGAAACCGCCATTAAGTTGTGGACTGATTATTAACTGCGCCATCCTCTGCACTACACCGCACCAACAACATCTATAAAATCACTACTTCCTGCCCTGGAGCTAAGCTCTCCCTGTGGAGAGCTGAACCAACTCTGCTGCGTCATCATCGGCTCCAGAGGATCTGCACCGCAGCGGTGGCCCGATATAGCCGCATACCACAGGTGGCGTCACGAACATTATATAAAAACTATAATCCCCTTTCCCAAATTCCCCTTTTATTGACCGCCCTGGGTCACGGACCGGATCACCGCCACTGTGACATCTCTCCTAGCAACGACCTTCCTGGCTACCGAGTACCCCACGACCCAGGGGGCGCGTCATATAGGCTTTACCAGTCTAGGAGTCCCACTCCTTACAAAAGTGAAAAACTTCAGAAATCTCATGCACACGATTCCTTAATCCTTTTTATTCCTTACTGAAATGGAAAACTAATGCATTTTTGAAAGAAGGAGCATGTCAATTCTTTCAGTATTTTTGCAGTGTTTTTTTTTTTTCACCATTGTAAGCAATGATAAAGTGCAAAAACACTTATGTGTGAACTTAGCCTAAGGGGTGGAGGAGGCATTTTTTTTATTTCTCTTTTTTATTTGCCTCATATCCAAGTCATTATACAGGAAAGAATGTTTCCTAACCTTTTTGCCTGTAAAATTTGTTTTATCTTCGGTTTTGTATGTTTTATTGCCAGTCCGTAAATGTGGCGTAATACTTGGACAACATTGTTCCAGTCAGCGACCTGGGAGTCCGCCGCAAAAAGGCTCGAGTTTCCCATTGATTTCCATTATGTTCGTTAATCAAGTCGAGCCTGTCCGAGCGTCTGACCTGCTTAATTTGAGTAACTAGCACTCGAGCATTTTAGTGCTCGCCCATCACTAGTCATAAGTTTTTACCTAACAGGCACAGGGAATATAATATACACCTGTTTATATGGAATATGTGTTCATTCTCCTCTATTATCTACATATATTTCATGTTCATTCCCCACTTATCAAGCACAGGGAATATATTATAAGGCATTAAAAATGGAGCAATCACAGAATCACAGCCGATCTGACATCTCCTGCCAGGGTAGAAATGGTAAATGGGTGCACCTTGGGGCGTGTTTTGCTCCTCTTTCTGTTCTGTAAAAGTTTGGGACATATAGAAAGGGATGTGGTTTATGGCGCTGTCCTGCGGCTTGTGCCACATTCTTAACTTTCTATAAAGCCGGTTTTCTTGCAGTAATTATAGCAAAATTGGATGCCTTTTCTTTCTAGTTTTTTTTGCTACTGGCTATGACACATTTTACGTCTAGGCTTGTGTTTTTGCCACTGTGTACACTTGGTATAAGGTACAATATTGTACTGGAGGCACAACGCGCTCAACGCTTTTCAATGCGGAACAGTTATTGACGTACATGGGTTTCCAGGGGAAGCCTTAGAGAGAGGACAAAGGCCTCCGGTCACATGATACTCAGCGTACCTTCCGATTGGCCCGTTTCATGACGCGCCTGTCTGTGAAGCTCCGAACTGTAGAAGCTGCGGAGTGGAGTATCGGGCAGAGCCCGGTGCCCGTTCGGACATGGCCAGTGTTCACGAGAGTCTGTATTTTAACCCCATGATGACCAATGGCGTAGTGCATGCCAATGTGTTTGGTATCAAGGACTGGGTGACCCCGTACAAGATCTCGGTGCTTGTACTGCTGAGTGAGATGACTATAAGCACAGAGGTCACTATGGTGGACAAGAGGCGGCTGAACAAGCAGATCCTGCCGCTTCTCCAGGTGATTTACACAGGTGGCTGCATTGTGCACAGTGGTCACCAGGCAATGTGCGGGCTCTGGGGGCTGCAGGCGAGGTGTCAGTCTCTGAGCGCAGCATCTGAACAGTCCCCTAGATCACAGGCTATAACCAGGAGAGTATGGATGAGGCTGTCAGGGTAATGCTGGGAGTTGTAGTACTTTAACAGCTGGAACGCTGTACGTTGAGGACAATTCCTCTTCCTGTACCAGTTAGACATGATCAGGACAGGTCATCAGCTTCTGGATGTAATGTGATAACAAGCAAAGATATGGAAAACTGAAGAATGGATACACAAATGTAGGAGAATCTCGCAGACTATTTCATAACGTATCGTAAATAAAGGGCTTATAACAGCTGCCATCTGATTTTCATTGAGGGGAGGCCATGTTGGGGAAGCTGGGGCCGCAGCCATCATTAGACTGCTGAGGAGGCTCTCAGAATTGCTGGACAACTATGTAAACCCTTAGAAGGGGTTGTCCTGTCTATATTTATTTTAGTCCAGAGGCTTCAAGTTTTATAAAATAACAAGCAAAGCTGTCACTCTGCCTCGTTGGGCCCAGCGATTGCTCTCTGCTATTGATTTGGTCTTTGTTTATCTGCTGCAAAAGTGATTTCATGTCTAAAGCCGTCATAGACCTCTGCAGCCAATCACTAGGCTCAGCCAATGTAGACAGCACAAGCTTGTGAGGTCAGAGGCTGCAGACCACGGCTTTAGACATCACATCACTTTTGCAGCAGATCAACAAAGACCAAATCAAAGGCAGTCAGTAACCGCTGAGCCCAAGGAGGCTGAGTAACCTCTCAGTTTATTTTATAAGCCTTGAACTGAGAAATTAAATAGGACAACCCCTTTAATGACACAGTCTAGATTATGTCCTCAAAGGGGTGATTCTCTGAAAACATACTGAATGTAGATTGTGAACCCCAACTGATGACAATGTAAAGTACTGCAAGGTATGATAGTGTTATTTAAGGAAGCATAATAATAAAAATATGGACATTTTTCACCAGCCCGGGACAATCCTATGATGGCGCTATTCTGTTTCTCCTGTCAATTTTTGTTTGCTGTGCACTAGTGATACCACATCGCAATCTGAGGCAGTCACATGCGTGAAACAACAGAGGCTGGATGGGTACTAGGGGAGAGTAGGCAGGGGAGCATTTTTATTATTCTAATATAAATTAAAAAAAATTATATATATTTATATTTTTTTTTTAATGAAGAATCAATGAAAAAGGAAAATCTGCATGAAAATCAATAACATTTGTTGTGAGTTTACTGCCTTGTAATTTCTGCACCTTTTTGGTCACAAAACCAATCCAAGCCTGTTTCTTGTATCGTTAGGCTATGTTCACACACGTATTTTTTTCTGCAGCTAAATTTGTTGCTAATCTGCTGACAATTTTTCTCTGGCAGGAAAATAGCAGGTTTTCCTGCGTTTTTTGCTGCGTTTTTTTCACTGTCCTTCTGTCTCTATTTAGGCGTGTACATAAAGTTCTGTGAAAAAAAAAAAAGAATCCCATTCTATTTTGCCATCAAAAACGCAGGTGCGTTTTTTCACCACCTATTACTTCCTATGGGTGAAAAAAAAAACACTGAAAGAAGTGACATGCTCTATTTTCCAAAAACGCAAGCAAGGCAGAAAATGCGCAGCAAGCAAAAAGCAACGTGTGAACAGAGAATTCTGGTTTCTCATAGACTTTGCTGGTACTGCAAAACGCAGCTGAAAATTTGCATAAAAATCTGCTGCAAAATACGCAGGAAAACACGTGTGTGAACATAGCCTAACAGCACGGGAAGTCAACATTTTAGAATAATAATAGTAAAACATTATTTTTTTTTTAGCTGAAAACTAGGTCACATTTTTACAGTAAACATATTGTTAAATAGTAGTTAAAACTTTTTCTCCTGAATGTATGATCGTATTTAGTTTTTAGACTAACGTTAGTCTATGTATGTACATGCGTAAATATCTTTTCTCTGTTTTTCTAGGGTCCTGACATGTCACTTTCAAAGCTTATTAAGATTGTGAATGACTGCTGTCCAAATGTGGCAAGTTCTTTACAAATCAGGTAGGTTCTCAGAATTGCAGTTAATTGCTCTAACGGTATTTGAGGTATTCATCACTTAAAGCGGAGTCTGTCAGTACAGAATGACTGTTCCAGCCAAGCAGAGGCGCTCAGTGTACATTTGGCATGGTTCAGTGCACCTTCACCTACTTGTTTTCTGTATCAGCCTTTCTCTGGCTTATGCAAAGCATATGCTGTCAATCATGGAAGAGGACGGTGGAGATAGATGGAAAGGTACACGGAATTGTTTTGCCACACCAAAGGTGCACCGGGCTCTTGAACTTGGTGTGAAGATCTGAGGTTGTGGGTTGTAATAATCATCTAGGCAGGTTAACAATGCAACAATATTTTATTCCTTACATCCATTGTTTTACAACAATTCCAGGTAAAATGGCTAAAATACAATGCTCTCAGTCCGCAAGTTTCCAACCCGGGATCGGTAGTTCTACTGCCCACGTACGCAGGCGATACTCACTGTCTCCCAACTTTTGGTTGGCCCACATATTTCGTATCTCCCACCAGTATAGTCTGTAGCCACAGTCCACGCTCCTCCAGACGATAGATAACATGATCGAAGCCCATGTATCAAGCAGCAATAGTCCATAAAGCGCACCTGTCCGCAGGATTGTGCTTAGTAAACTACATACACTGTCGGGTGGGCGCTGTTATACTGAGTAAAATGATACCTTTGATGATGAAATCCATCCAGTGGTTCTTTTATAATTTTTATTTTCAGTTCTGCCATAATGATATGCATGTGCTCTCATTGTGTATTCCTATCTGTGCCTTGTGACAGGTCACTGTGGTTTCAGTGACCTGCCTACTATTTTGCATGCTGACTGTGTAATTTGTCACAAAGTGAAATTTACATTCCCCCCAAAATGGCCGCGGCCAGTGCATGCGCAGTTTGCCGAGAGATACTACTGCGCATGCGCGGCGCCATATTGCTGCACCCAAATTATTTTTCCTGAAGCAAAATGGCGCGTGCGCAGTATCATCTCTCGGTAACCAAAAGACGCTACTGCGCATGCGCGGCCTGCAGCAGCCATATTGGGGGATGTAAATTTTCACTTTTGAACAGAAATTACACAGGCAATATTTAAAATAGGCAGGTCACTGAAAGCACAGTGACTTGTCACAAGGCACAGATAGAAATACATAATGAGAGCACCAGCGCACGAGCATATCGTCATGTCAGAACTATAAAATAAAGATTATAAAAGAATCACTGGACGGATTTCATCAACGGTATCATTTTACTCAGTCTAATGTCGCCCACCTGACAGTGTATGTAGTTTACTAAGCACAATCCTGCTGACAGGTGTGCTTTAAGAAAGTTCATCAAATCCAGACGACAGATCCCACAACTGTAGCACGTGTGTCCAGCCCAGCTGGCAACCGATCTCCAAACTCCATAGACAATCAATCCATGGGCTCCAGGACCTCAGCCTAGATCCTCTCCCTTCGACGTCACTCTCCCAACTGCCTGACTAAAGATGTGGCTTATTTTCTTCCCTTCCTGGGATCAGCCCCCTGAATGGGCAGAAGTGTTCACACACTCCCCCCCCCCCCCCACCCACCCACAGCTAACTGTGCATTGGTGGAGGTATTTTTGTCAAGTTAAATCCCATCACCTGGAACTGTATGTGAGACCCCTGTGGTGATGGCTCCCCTGGGTCTACTATCCTCATCCAACACAATGGGCCTAGTGGCTGTTAGAACAATGGCTTGAGCCCCCTGAGACACAAACGAGATTAATGGAATGATTGCTTTACATTTACCTTTAGCAATCTCCTGTTTGGCCTTATGTATACATAAGATCCATCTTGCATGTCTTCCTCTGCTTACTGTCACTGAATGGAAACATTGATTCCTGAGGCTGAACTGACGAGCAAGCGAATGTCTAATAAAACACAGCAATAAGATTGACGTAATCAGTGCTCCATGCTGGAAAATGCTTCTCCCCTTAGAGCCGCGGACTCCACTCTACGTACATTGGTCCAATAGTCTTTAGAACAAGGCCATCTCGTAACACTTGGTTTGAACAAGTGACACCTGACAGTAGGCACTACACTTTGAACAGACCTGTTCTATTCAGCTCTGTTCGTGGTCTACATCCAGCAGCTGATTAATGGGTGCATTGAACCCCCAGCTGATCAGCAGGGGTGTTTGGTCTCTGACAGATCTGATATTGATAACCTGTTATCATAGGGATAGGTCATCACTTTTTTTTTTTTTATATCTGGACAACCCATTTAAGCATGTGTATAAGAAAACCCATCACTCAGATTATATTGTTGATGGAGATATTACATTTTCAGGCGATCCTATAGTGCAGAGGTGGGTAATTTTCCCAAGGGATCAAATGCATGAGAGACCATGACCGTTTTGGAGGGCCGAACCAACCATCTGAACTTAGTTATGCTGTTTATTAATGTTTTATATTAATTCTATTGCTTAATATTGTGCAGAATTGTCCTTTGGCTAGCTGCTATTTGATACTTCTAATGCATGTTATGATAGGGGTTACTGTTACTTGTATTCTTATCAGTTTCGACTAATCAATAATATATAATTTAATGATTTTTATTAAGTTTATAAAAAAAATAGTAAATCATACTACACCTGTTATTTAGCTCTTGTAGGTTGATCTGTTACCCCCACAGAGTATGATGTCCCCCCACACAACCCTCCACAACTACTGACTATTTAAAAATAAAACAACTACACACCTCTCCCAATTCCCTGCTACTGTGGTCTGTGCAGTGTTCTGAGGCTCTGCACAAATGGCGCGATGTAGTGACAGCATTGCACCTGCTTAGCTGTCAAACGACAGGCTCAATGGTAGAAGAGGGAGCTGACGACCTCCTGTTCCATCACTGTATTCACAGCTATTTGCATCTTTGAAGATACAGATACCAGTAGAATTGAGATGCTGGGCGGAGGGTGGCCGCCTGGGGCAAGACACCATCGTTTCCAGCATGGCTGTGGAGTCTGTATAAAATGGACCGACTCATAAATATATAATAAATTGGGTACAGTAGTACAATGCAGGATGTGCTGTAAATGTTTTCATAAGAATTTGGGAAAGTTATGAAATGTCCTTTAAATGTCTGTTCTGTTCCTGATCTAAGGATCTCAGTTTTTTTTAGTTGAGATGAATCTGTGCTGCACTCTATGTACACGCTTAGTAGTGAGGCAGGGCTGTGGAGTCGGAGGTTTGGCTTACCGACTCCACAGCCCTAGTTTCCAGCCCTTTGGCTGTCTCAGTCTGTGAGCAACACTTTGTTTAGGTCTGCTATAGTGTATAATGTATTGTTTTGGTCTATATTCTGGTCGAAATGTCCAAAATATGTACATATATTCACACTTTTGCTACTATAGTAGTAAGATTGTGAATACTATTAATTAATGAGAGCAGTTTGTAATAATTATTACATAACCAGTACATTACTGCTTCATCGTAAGTACAGCACTATCTCAATAAATGGGGTGACTCTCAGGTTTAAAGGGAATCTGCTGAGAGGTTTTTGCTATGTAATCTGAAAGCAGCATGATGTAGGGACAGAGACCCTGATTACAGTGATGTATCACTCAGTTTACGGGGTGCAGCAGTAATGATAGAACCACAGTTTTCTCTGCTGCAGATCCAGCAGAGCCCAGAATGCTGAGCTCTGTATGATCGCGCCCTTTCCACAGCTTTCTGTGTACACTGTATAGTGACAGAGCTGCTAATCAGTGGTGGATGTGTGGTCAAACTAGCAGGCACAAGGCCAGTTGTCCCGTAGTGATAATCTCCTGCTGATAAAACACTGATTGTATTAAAACAGCAAAACTCAACCCAGTAAGTGACACATCCTTGGAATCCAGTTCTTTTATACCACATCATGGTGCTCAGATTACATAACAAAAACCTGATGACAGATTCATTCAATAATAAAATAAAGAAATTAAATCACAAAATAAAGCGAAACAAACATTGATGCACTACCACTGTCATAACATTGACCAATAGATTACCTGCCCAGTTACCCTGAGTTTTTTACAATTGATCGATAATATAGCAAGGATCTGCACAAAAAATAATGTGGCCATAACAGAATAGTTTACAATAATACTTTTATGTTTATCTCTAACAGTTAATCACTCATAGGGGTCTGTACAGGTCACCCATGCCAGTGGCAGATTTTTACCTTATTGAGAATTTTGAGAATTAATTAATTCTGGGCATAAGGGAATTTATTTTATTTCATTGGGTCATGAAGTCAAGACCAGACTGACCATTACATTATGTATGTAAAGAATTTTTCATGTGAAAAGTTATATTACATGTATAATATATGTAATCACATACCCTTCTCCCTCAACCCCTTCCTTTTGATTATTTCAGGCCACATTAGATCTCACTTAATCCTTTCCTCTTTCCTAGGATAAAGCTCATGGCTGAAGGAGAACTAAAAGACATGGAGCAGTTTTTTGATGAACTTTCAGACTCCTTCTCAGGGACGGAACCAGATGTGCACAAAACCAGTGTTGTGGGTAGGTGCAGCAATGAATATAATTGGCGGTAAAAGTGTTTATGTAAAATAAATTAATTCCACTCAACTAAGTACATTATATTTACTCTAACAGACGATATATGCTTTTTAATTGCACTTTCTCAACACTTTTTAAGGTCTTTTTCTTCGCCACATGATCTTGGCCTACAACAAACTGTCATTCAGTCAGGTATACAAATTGTACACCTCGCTGCAGAATTACTTTCAGTGTGATAAAGGCAAGACCACATCAAAAACGGAAAGTGAAGTGGCTGACATGGAGCTCGCAAACGCTGAAGAAGACGACGAAGAGGAACAAGAATTAAGTGATGATCGAGAAATGGAGAAAGACGACCTTGACGGTCCTATTGGGTAATATGAAATGGGACTATTTTTCTTTCTAATCTCAAAAAGTTAGAGGGTCAAGACCAGCTCACTTTCACATCAGATGTGAGCAGTGCTGGTAATGTAACATCTTTATATATCTGCTAGGATGCATGCACGATCGGCATCTGCCCTATTCTAGTACATAATCAGCATGCTTACCTTCTGATGCAGAAGAAAGCAGAACCGGACAACCCCGATAAGTTGTCTACACACATTTTGGCAGGAGCTGCCTACCATCTAATGTTTATTGTAGCTTTCCAGCTCGCCCCACATAGCTAATGTCAGAGGAGGAGGAGATCAGGCAGTTTTTTTAATGATCTTTTGAAATACTTAGAAGTTGTCTACTACTTTAGCATTGATGACTTATCTTTAGGATAGGTCATCAATGTCCAATCGGTCGGGGTCCGACACCCAGCACCCCCGCCCATCAGCTGTTATAGATGTCGGCGGCTGCCAGCCGGAAGTACTCACTTGCGGAGCTGCTCCATCTTCTGATAGTGGCCGGGGCTTGGTACTACACATTCGCCTCTTATTGATTTGACTAGAAGGTGGATGTGTAGTACCAAGCCCCGGCCACTATCAGAAGATGGAGCAGCTCCGCAAGTGAGTTTTTCCGACGGCCACCGCCTCCAATAACAGCTGATGGGCGGGGGTGTCGTACCCTGGCCAATCAGACATTGATGACCTATCCTAAGGATAGGTCATCAATGTCTGAAGTAATGGCCAACCTCTTTAAATTTTTTCATAAATGTATCTAAATCCTGACAAAGCAGCTAGATAAGCCCACTTTTCATTACAATTTTACACTTGATGTACCTGACCAAAATGTTGTAAATTCTAGCACAAATTGTTAATACATATGTCGCCGTGCAGATGAGAGTAAAATACACCATAAACCAGCGACAGATACAGTAATATATATGTGGAGCTTTGTATGAAATGTTCTTTTTCTTAAAATGAATCACTGATTTTGGAGGCCCTAGAATATTCATATATATGTGTTTATTTGGAACTGTATTATGAGGAACTGTACTAGTGTGTGTGTGTGTGTATGGGGAGTTCACTACAATGTAATTCATCCATCTGTTGGGGTACACTGCCATAGTGAGCAAAGTGCTGCATAACCTGTACATGTAAGTTTACCTGTGCATACCCCAATGATAGAAGGGTTTACAATTACTTGTACTGTTTTGTTAATATTGTTAGCATAGATATGTTAGGGTCTAATCCCCCTACAGTGATTGCACTGACAGCTAGGACAGATCTGTTTTCTAATGCACCCTTGCTGATTTCATAGGTTTACAATGGGCTTCCTCTGGTTTCTGATGTTTTGACTGCAGATTAGGTTGTAAAAAAAATCACGGGAAACAGCCGGAACGTAATAGATCAATGATCGGAGCTTCCCACCCTCGGACACCATTTCTTTGCTTTAGTAGTTGATGTAACATATATACGATACTAATTCTCAATTTATTTTTTCTTAGAGAGGAAGAATTGGCATGTAACGGACCTCTGTCGCAAAAGCAGGCTGAATATTTCCTGTCCCATCAGGTTTGTCAATGTTTGAATATGATTTATAATTGCATGTCACTTTAAGATTTCATTGATCAAGTATTAGACTTCAAAATAGTATTTAAAAAAACATGATAGTGGATACGAACCACGGGCAGCATGTATCAGGCACTGACTGTATGATTCCAATCATGTATGTGAAACCTGACCAGGGACCGAGCCGCATAGGAAGCTAGTCGAAAAGGCAGGCCCTCGGCTTGTCCCTGTCTGCTCCACTTAACTGACGGGTCTCTCCCTGTGTGCGTGTATAGGGAAAGACCTAAGACCTCCCAGTCATTGGCAGCGGATGGGCAGAAGTAGGTTTTTCTCTGAAACGTTGCAGCATCTGAGTCCTACATATGTGGCTGGAATCATACAGCCAGTCTGATGCGCGCTCCCTGGATCGGGCAGCATGTATCCACTGTCGTGCGCTCTTTAAACATTCTTATTCCCATATGTACATTTTTTTCCCCTATTTCAGCATAACACATAAGATAAAGGCTGTTTAGCACTGGTGAAAGTGGCTGTGTCACCAGCTAAAACTAAATATTAATTAAAATGAACTTTGTTCATGGGAAAACCTCTTTAATATGTCTTCTATTCTCACATAGAAGTTATTTCTGATAGATTCTGTATGAATTTTGAAAGCACTCATACCATGCTCTTATTGGATGTTTTGTATGAATCAATGTACAGAAACCCTAGGCGTCCTCTTGTGCATGCCATTTATAATAGGATAAGCTTGTAAATGATTATATATTGGTTACTTCTTCATTTCAGTGCATCCTTAATCCAATTATTGTGCTTTCCAGGCCTCATTACTGAAGAATGATGAAAGTAAAGCTCTGTCTCCTGTCTTGTTACAAAAAGAACTGAACAATCTGCTGAAGTTTAATCCGGATTTTGCTGAAGCTGTGAGTTTTCTAGGAACAGTGATTGCATTTTTGTGAATAAGTCCATTTGTTTTTTTTGTGAATGCTCCCCAAAAAAAGTTTAAACTGAGGGTTTGGTTCTCCTCACTTTCTAATGACTCACATGTATCCAATAATGCGGTGTAAATTTAGCAAATGTCTACTCTAACTTACTGATGTACATTGCAACAAATTTTTGACTTTGCTTATACAACTTTATACATTTGTCACTTACATCTCTGACATTAAATTAGCAATATAAAAAGTTCCTTACTGTCACTGCTGAATCCGTTACTTCTTCTAGTATATAGCCAAGGACTGTAATCATTTTTAGACAAGTGCAGACAATAGCAATAATACCACAGTTTATACGGGATAAGCGGCGCTCCTTCAGGTCACCACTGTTATACATGAACAATCACTTTTTCAGAGCCTCAGACAAAACACATGTTTATGCAAAATGGCGTTGGCATGAGGGAGCGCCGCTTTTCCCCCCTGCCTGCAGTGTTATGGAATAAAGTGCATTGAATTTATTGATGAGTGTCGGAAGTTTCCTTCTACTATTTTATTTTTTTCATTAATTTGCTTACACCTCCCAAAATATAAAATTCCTCCTATTTGGAATCTAAATGCAATTTTTTTTTTCCTTTACCTGTTTTAATATTGCATTTTTCACTTGACTTTTGCAAATTCCTGTACATGATGTAAATAGCGCAAAATTCTGGTGCAAATTGTTAAAGGGTTATTTCCATGATCATCAGCAAGAGTGCACCGCTCCCCAGCCTCCCGGCTTGCTGGGGGGGAGGGGACATTGTGCTCCTGCTTGATTGACTCTCAGATGATGTTCTGAGTCAGGTTTGCCTTTGCAGCATTGCAGGAGCCCAGATGACTGGTCTCAGGAGTTAATAATGTACTCCTGCAATCGTGGCCAGCTTCAGAGCAGTGCTTACAAGCTCTTGTAAACTGCTTGTAAGCACTTCAAATGTTCATTTACAGCGGTGGCTAGAAGCCAATGCAATGAGCAATAAACAAGAAAATGAAAAATATTTCCTTTGTTGGGAAAGAGAATTTTTTTCTAAGATGTAAATTGCAAAGTTGCTTGTTTTTTCAAGCACTTTGCAATTTTATCCGTAAAAGAGCAAAGGAATACCACTAAGGGCAAATACGTTATTTTGGAGGAAAAGACATTGATATATGTTTGCCACGCTGTCTCTTATTTTGCATGTGGTGTTTATTTATGGGGTCACCAGTACATGTCTCTGCTGCTTCTGCAGACTTGGCGTATGGTCTGGTGTAGTTCTATTGTATCATCTTTTGCTTGATTAAGCTTCCTAATGAAGCATTCATAAATCTAATGGAAAACTGATAATCTAGGTACAATTGAATAACCTGGTGTCTCCCTTTTAAAAGCCATATTTGTTTAAGGGATTGTCATTTTGGCATTGACCCTTGTTAAAATGCGCCTGTAGGAGAGTTGGCTGATTTCTTCTGCCACTGGCGCCCCCAAATACTGTTCATTTTGCTGGGGAAGCCATTGCCAGCCAAGCACAGACACTGCAGAGAAATCTACACGATGGCCATGTAGATGAGTGGTTCTAATACAAGGACGGCCCTTGTTCACCAGACTAGGAGCTGCGTAAAGGGGGGAGAAGTCCCTTATGTCATTAGTGTATATGTCAGTGGTTGTCCTCATGGTACAGCTGTGAACTAACACTTTATTTCATCAAAGCTTCTTTCTTATTATTTTTCAGCATTACCTAAGCTATTTAAATAGTTTGCGTGTCCAAGATGTGTTCAGTTCAACACACAGCCTGCTTCATTATTTTGACCGCCTCATCCTCACTGGTGCAGAGAGTAAAAGCAATGGAGATGAAGGTTATGGACGAAGCCTACGATATGCTGCACTCAACCTGGCTGCTCTCCACTGTCGCTTTGGACACTAGTATGTAATTTCTGAGTATCATTACTTAGTATTAAAGGAATTGTCCAGCTTTTGGCTACAGGTCTAAGAGGATTCTTCTGTGGCACTGTTCAGAGTGATGGGTGTGTGCCCGCAAGTATGTGATTTGCACCCATGTACAGGTGTATCTCACTAAATTAGAATATCATCAAAAAGTAAATTTTTCAGTTCTTCAATGCAAAAAGTGAAACTCATATATTATATAGAGTCATTACAAACAGAGTGATCTATTTCAAGTGTTTAATTCTGTTAATGTTGATGATTATGGCTTACAGCCAATGAAACCACAAAAGTCATTATCTCAGTAAGTTAGAATATTTTATAACAGCTTTCAAATGTGATGCCTTAGTATAAAATTTTATATGTCTATCTATCTATCTAGCTATCTTTCTAGCTATCTTAATATACTTTTCAGTGTTTTTAATGTTTCCTTTCTGTAGTCATCAAGCAGAGCTGGCCCTGCAAGAAGCCATAAGGATAGCGCAAGAATCAAGTGACCATGTTTGCCTGCAGCACTGTCTGGTATGTTCACTGTTCTTTTTCTTTTATGGTGTCAGCACAATTAGAGTTTTTTTCAGATTAGATGTGGATTTTTTGTTCAGAAAATGTTCTGTATATTACAGTACTAGACAAAAAGCTTGACATTTTACTAAATCTCATCCTCTACGAGAATAAAAATTTTCAGGCCAAAATTGACTTGTGTGGTGAAATTTTAAACTTAGAAGATATGCATCTACTGTCTACTCTTGCGAATAAGGAAACTTTCCACGGAGAATTTCACATCTTAAGCATTATTCTAGGAATTTATCAAGGTTGTTTTTCATATGCCTGTCATTGTCAAAAGTCTCCTGGAGTAAGATACCCAAAACATATTTCTTTATAAATTTAGCACCTTTTTGGGTGGTCTGTGCACCACAAACTGATTATAGCATAGATCTCCACTACTATTTATACCATTTTTTGCTGCAAGTATAGTAAATCTGTAAAGCACTGCAACAAGGATTGTGCAAAGATTTTGAGAATTATTTTTTTAACTTCCAAACTCTGTTTTGTAGCTTCTGATGAAGTGTTTTGTAACTTTTTTTCTTTCTCAAGAGTTGGTTATACATACTAAAGAGCAGAAAGGGCGAGGACAGCAGCGTGTTGCTGGAACA
Organism: Phyllobates terribilis; assembly: GCF_046119375.1. Classification (NCBI taxonomy): domain Eukaryota; kingdom Metazoa; phylum Chordata; class Amphibia; order Anura; family Dendrobatidae; genus Phyllobates; species Phyllobates terribilis. The sequence goes on from NW_027362761.1 coordinate 361,156,928, forward strand.
TTCTGTAAAGAAAGCTGTGCACTTTGGGCTGCCGGTAGGTTAATACTTTTCTTCCTAACTTTTATGACAGCATTCAGTGCATAGATGCTGACAGAAGCAACACTTTTTTGTCTTTCAGTATCTGGCTTCCCTTGGCATTCAGTCATTGGTTCAGCAAAGGGCGTTTGCAGGAAAGACTGCAGATAAACTTATGGATGCACTTAAAGACTCTGATCTTCTTCATTGGAAGCACAGTTTGTCTGAGCTAATTGACATCAGTACTGCTCAAAAGACAGCAATCTGGCGATTGTATGGACAGAGGTATCAAATTCTTTATATGAACTGTGTGAAAAGCCTTTGAAACAATATTTTAGTGGAACATTATCAGTCATCTTACTGTGGAGCATTTAAAGGGGTTGTTCAGGCTTACAGTATTGATAAGCTAGGGATAGCAGATTGGTTGGGGCCCAATATCCATTGCCACCACCAATCCGCTGTTATTTGCAGTGGCTGAATGTAAACACTTTGCGTGGAGCTGCTTAGCGCAGCACCGACCAAAATGTGGTGGCTTATGCCGGATGTTGATGGCTGCTGCAGCACAGCTCGTGTACGTTTGAATAAGAGCTTTGCTGCAGTATCTGGCAGCGGCTGCTACGCTTTGACCGGATTTGCACTCACCAGTTCCGTTCAAAGTGTTAACCTTTGACCACCGCATGAGCAGATCAGTGGAGGTGCCAGGTGTCGCACCCCCACCAATCTGCTATCTATGTGATAGGTCATAAATACGTATGCTGGGAAAACCTTATAACGTGCCTCACTCCAACCACACAAATGGAAAATTATGATTTATAGAAGTTTTTGTACACCTTTCCCTGATATTTGTAGTGCATAACCCTGGGGATAATGCGGGTAAACTAGATTACATTCCTGCATTGCCCAAATTGTCCATAACAGAACAATGACATTGCAGCGGGCACAATTGATCCTCAGTATGAACACCTCCTATAAGATTTGACACGTGGGCATTATCTCTTCTAGCACTATGGCATTGCAGCAGGCACAGATGCTCCTCAGCATGAACAGTTTGGATTGCGTTAATGTGAGCGTCCAGCAGAACAACACTGAATCATTTGCAGTAGTTTTGTGTCATCTTGCAGAGCTACATGCAGAACAGGTGAATCTGATATTTTATTTAGCACATTATTAAGGGTAAGGTCATATGTAGCAGTCACTGTGACTTTCCAATGGATTATAAGAAAGTGAGTGTAAATTGACTGTGCAGAAGTGGCACAGCCATTAACAATATGCAAACACGGGACCATTAACCCCTTAAAAACATTAGATGTACTAATGCGCGTCTGTGCCCTGAGACTTAAGAGCCAGACCCGTATTAGTACGTCATCGCGATCGCGCGCGCACACAGGCTGTGCGGGCGCGATCGCCGCCAGGTGTCAGCTGATTGTCACAGCTGACACCCGTGACAATGTGCAGGGAGCGGTCCCGCACCGCTCCCAGCACATTAACCCCCGCAATGCTGCGATCGAAGTCGATCGCAGCATTGCGGTGGCAAGGGGAGGTGATCGCAGATACTCGCCTCCTCTTCCGGCCTCCAGCGCTGTCTGCCGTGGCTTCCAGGATGTTGCCATGACGACCCGATGTCGTCATGACAACATCCGGGTCACCAGACTGCAGGAAGATTGTTTGGACATGCGCAGTGCATCTCCAAACTATCTTCTCCCTGTCCAGCACTGACAGCCTGCATGGCACAGGGATGGTGCTGCATTCCTGTGCCATGCAGGCGATCAGAATAAAAAAAGTGAAAGTCCCAGAGTGGGACAGAGTAAAAAAGTGTAAAAACTGTCAAAGTGAAAAAAAAAAAAAAAAAAAAATTGTATAAATATTAAAAATCAAATAAAAAAAATAAGCCACCAAAAATAAAAATATAATGTACCCATCAATAAATATTATTATAAAAAAAAAAAAAAAAAAACAATAAAAGTACACATATTTGGTATCGCCGCGTCCGGAACAACCTGACCTATAAAACTGTCCCACTAGTTAACCCCTTCAGTGAACGCGGTAAAAAATAAAAAACGAAGCAAAAAACAATGCTTTATCATCATACCGCCAAACAAAAAATGGAATAACACGCGATCAAAAAGACGAATATAAATAAAAATGGTACCGCTGAAAAGGTCATCTCGTCCCGCAAAAAACAAGCCGCCATACAGCTCCATCAGCCGAAAAATAAAAAAGTTATAGCTCTCCGAATAAAGCTATGCTAAAAAATATTTTTTTCTATAAAATTGCTTTTATTATGTAAAAGTGCAAAACATAGAAAAACGATATAAATGTGGTAGCGCTGTAAACGTACTGACCCGAAGAATAAAGCTGCCTTATCAATTTTACCACACGCGGAACAGAATAAAAAAAAAAACAATTCCTGAATTGTTGGTTTTTGTTTATTCTGCCTCCCAAAAATCGGAATAGAAAGCAATCAAAAAATGTCACGTGCCTGAAAATGGCACCAATAACGACGTCAACTCATCCCGCAAAAAAACAAGCCGTCACATGACTGTCTGCCAAAATCTGGAAAAATTATAGCTCTCAAAATATGGCGATGCAAAAACTAGATTTTACAAAAAATGCGTCTTTTAGTGTGTGACAGCTGTCAGTCATAAAAACCCCATATGATTCTGGTATCACTGTAATCGCACCGACCCGAAGAATAAAGTAGTCTAATCACTTATACCGCACGAGGAACGGCGTAAAAAATAAACTCTCGGGTTAGGGTTGGGCTGGGTTTGGGGTTAGGGTTGTGATGGGGTTGGGATTTTTTTCAAAAGTAAGAAAAAAAGATGACGATATGGCGACTAGTGTTGAGCGCAAGTGCTCGCTACTTGTGTTTGCATCGGGTGCTCGGGTGTGCATTGAGTATCGTGGGTATTTGAGTGACATGCTCGAGTCTCCGCCCCATATGCTTCGCGGCCAAAAAAAACTTTGCGGGGATTGCCTGCCATGCACGAGCCATCCCCGCATGTTTTTTTTTGGGTGTCTAATAACCGTGAAACATGCGGGGCAGGGACTCGAGCATGTCACTCGAGCACACGCAGTACATGGTGCATACCTGAGTACCCGATGCAAACTCAAGTAGCGAGCACTTGCGCTCAAGACTAATGACAACTTATTCAATATGATGACCTAATGTTATCAAATTCTGTGTCGTACCTCTGAGTTCAAAATGTTCACTATACCCCTTAATAAAATCCTTGAGGGGTATAGTTTCCAAAATGGGGTCACTTGAGGGGGAGCTCCACTGTTTAGGCACATCAGGGGCTCTCCAAACGCGACATGGTGTCCGCTAACAAATTGAATGGAAAATCGGCTCAAATTGTTAGCGGACGCCATGTTGCGTTTGGAGAGCCCCTGCGTGCCTAAACATTGGAGCTCCCCCACAAATGACCCCATTTTGGAAACTAGACCACCCAAGGCACCTATCTAGATGCATAGTGAGCACTTGGAACCCCTAGGTGCTTCACAAATTGATTCGTAAAAATGGAAAAGTATTTTTTTTTCCACTTTTTCATTTTTACGAATCAATTTGTGAAGCACCTGGGGGTTCCAACTGCTCACTATGCATCTAGATAGGTGCCTTGGGGGGTCTAGTTTCCAAAATGGGGTCACTTGTGGGGGAGCTCCAATGTTTGGGCACACAGGGACTCTCCAAATGCAACATGGTGTCCGCTAACAAATTGAATGGAAAATCGGCTCAAATTGTTAGCGGACGCCATGTTGCGTTTGGAGAGCCCCTGCGTGCCTAAACATTGGAGCTCCCCCACAAGTGACCCCATTTTGGAAACTAGACCCCCCCAAGGCACCTATCTAGATGCATAGTGAGCACTTGGAACCCCCAGGTGCTTCACAAATTGATTTGTAAAAATGAAAAAGTGGAAAAAAAAATACTTTTCCATTTTTACTAATCAATTTGTGAAGCACCTGGGGGTTCCAAGTGCTCACTATGCATCTAGATAGGTGCCTTGGGGTGTCTAGTTTCCAAAATGGGGTCACTTGTGGGGGAGCTCCAATGTTTAGGCACGCAGGGGCTCTCCAAACACAACATGGCGTCCGCTAACAATTTGAGCCGATTTTCCATTCAATTTGTTAGCGGACACCATGTTGCATTTGGAGAGTCCCTGTGTGCCTAAACATTGGAGCTCCCCCACATCAGGGGCTCTCCAAACGCAACATGGCGTCCGCTAATTATTCAAGCAAATTTTACAATCAAAAAGTCAAATGGCGCTCCTTCCCTTCCGAGCCCTGCCGTGCGCCCAAGCAGTGTTTTTTCCCCACATATGGGGTATCTGCATGCCCAGGGGAAATTGCACAACAAATTTTGGGGTCCATTTTTTCTTGTTACCCCTGTGAAAGTAAAAAAAATTGGGTCTAAAGTAACATTTTTGTGAAAAAAGTTAAATGTTAATTTTTTTCTTCCACATTCCAAAAATTCCTGTGAAGCACCTGAAGGGTTAATAAAGTTCTTGAATGTGGCTTTGAGCACCTTGAGGGGTGCAGTTTTTAGAATGGTGTCACTTTTGGGTATTTTCTGTCATAAAGACCCCTCAAAGTGACTTCAAATGTGATGTGGTCCCTAAAAAAATGGTTTTGTAAATTTTGTTGGAAAAATGAGAAATCGCTGGTCAACTTTTAACCCTTATAGCTCCCTGTTCCAAAATTGTGCTGATGTAAAGTAGACATGTGGGAAATGTTATTTATTAACTATTTTGTGTGACATATCTCTCTGATTTAAGGGCATAAAAATTCAAAGTTTGAAAATTGCAAAATTTTCGCCAAATTTCCATTTTTTTCACAAATAAACGCAAGTGATATCGAAGAAATTTTACCGCAATCATGAAGTACAATATGTCACGAAAAAACAATCTCAGAATCAGGGGGGATCCGTTGAAGCGTTCCAGAGTAATTACCTCATAAAATGACAGTGGTCAGAATTGTAAAAATTGGCCTAGTCATTAACGTGCAAACCACCCTTGGGGGTTAAGGGGTTAAAGAATGGCTCAACTCTACATTGTGACAGGACACTCCTCCTAATTATATATAATCAATTTACACTTATTTTAGCATCTGCTCTATGTTTCAATACCCTAAAAGTGGATTATTGTAAAGTGTTATATATAACCCTAATATACAGTAGGTGCTGATATAAATCTTGTTTTGTAGGGCTGTTTTTCTGCTGCATCTGAGATCTTAACACATTTAAAGGAAAGATTCCCTCCAAACTCCCAGCATGCAAAGGTAACACTTTTCCACAATAATTCCTGCGCCTATTTCTTGGGATTATTCTTTGTATGTCCATACAAATGCAAAATTGTCTCTTTCCCTTCTTGGTATAAGGCGTCTAAAGGGTAACGTTTCTCCTTGTGGAGAGTGCCATGTCAGACCTGGTGTGCCAGAGTGAGGAGACTTAAAAGCCATTTATGTTCCTCTGGGAAATTAAATATGCAAATTATCTATTCAGAGAGGAAGACGACTAGAACTCTAGTGTCACCTATTGGAAGCAGCGGTCCTAAAAGTGAATACTCTCCAAAAGGAGAAGCGTTACTCTTTAGACCCCAGTCCAGAGCCTTTCACCTTGCCAATTCAGATCTCATACTTTGCACTGAGGAGTGGCATGTGACAAGGCTCGTTGAAGGGTTGATATTGACTTTTTGGATCGCTGCTTACAGTAGGTGGCACTAGAGTTCACGTCTTCTTCCTCCCTGAAGAAACAATTTCCTTCTTGGTATAAAACTTCACATTGTAAAGCCATGCTTCAAAAAGGAAAGAAGAAGCCTGGTCTGGAAGAAATGACGTCTAGACCACCAGTTACCTGACCATTCAGCAATAGGTTGCTATAGCGTTCAGATTATTGGTGGTAAAGCAGTCATCGCTTCTAGTCTGCCACAGACCATGACAGCAGCAATTCTAGAGCAGGGGGCACATTCACAAGGTAATTATTACTTGTTTACTTTTTTTAATTAGCATTCCTTCCCAGTAAGAAACAAGAGTGGAAAACCCCTTTTAAAATAAATCTACTGTATACTCTTATATTAACAGTTTGTAAAAAAAAAAATAAAATAAATAAAAATTATATAATTATATATATATATTTATATATTTTAAACATTTGCCATGCCATGAAATACATGTGCATCATCGGTGGAAATTCCTATACAAATGTCTTACGTCATCCTCAATGATTGCTTCGGAACAATAGCTGTGTCTATACAGTCACCATTGGGAGTGTTAAGCCCCCGTCTCACATAGTGAGATCGCTGCTGTGTCACGGTTTTGGTGACACAACAGCGACCTCATCAGCGATGTCGCTATGTGTGACACTTTGCAGCGATCAGGCCCCTGCTGTGAGGTCGCTGATCGCTGCAAAGTGTCCTGGACCATTTTTTGGTCGTTGCTCTCCCGCTGGTCAGCACACCGCTGTGTGTGACCAGCGGGAGCAGCGATCAGGCTGGTAACCATGATAAACATCGGGTTACTAGGGGCACACGCGCACCTAGTAACCCGCTGTTTATCATGGTTACGAGCCTGCTAAAGTGAGTGGTAACCTCCCGCTCACTGTAGCAGAGTGGTAACCATGATAAACAACGGGTTACTAGGAGCGCGTGTGCCCCTAGTAACCCGATGTTTACCATGGTTACCAGCCTGCTCCTGCTTCAGCAGGCTCGTAACCAGGAGCAGGACATCGTGGAAAGATTCTTTCTACGATGTCGCTGCTCCCCTGATCGTTGGTGAGCCTGCCTGTTTGACAGCTCACCAGCGACCACATAGCGACGCAGCAACGATCCCTGACAGGTCGTGTCGTTGTCGGGATCGTTGCAGCGTCGCTAAGTGTGACGGGGCCTTTACTGTGATTGACGACCTCACTAACAGCTGGAATTTGCGAAAACTGTCCTGGCTCTATAATCCTTTGATATTCAACATGATGCTGATATACTATGCTTTTTACCAGCCTCACTGAGGTTAATTGTTTTATACTCTAACTGATGCTTGAAAATATATTACAAAGACAAAAGTTTAAGGGTAATTCCTATCTTTAAAAGTATTCACCTACCCATACAAGAAGTGATAACTTGCTGATCGATGGAGGTCTAACTGCTGGGATCCCCATTGATCCAGAGAGCCCTGTCTAGAAGGAGTAGCAGCTCAGCCTGCTCATGACCACACCATCTCTATGGGACTACAGGAAAAATCTGAACACTGTACTTGACTATCTCCAGCAGTCCCATAGTCTGTGTATAGATGATGACTTCAAAAGATTAGAATAACCTCTTAAGCCTCCTAATGAAAAAAAAATCATAAAGTAAGATAATTAGCTATTTATCTAAAAAAAAACTTCCATAAACACTATTTTTATTACCGTATATTCCGGCGTATAAGACGACCTGGTGTATAAGACGACCCCCCTACTTTCCTGTTAAAATATAGAGTTTAGGATATATTCACCGTATAAGACTACCCCTTTTCCAACGCATACCAAACACCGGTAAAAATTAAAAAAAAACAGATTTGAATTTAACATGGTCCTTTTTTAATTTAAATTCTTATGACATGCAGGTATATAGCAGGAAAACTGTCACTCATAAACATATTAAAATAGGGGGGACCCCACGTCATTTTTTGGGGGGGTCCCCCATTCTAATAGCTAGTAAAGGCTAGGTATTCAGCTGGGGGCTGATATTAGTAGCCTGGGAAGCTCCGTGGGTATTACCCTCTTCCCAGACTTCAAACATCTGCCCCAGCCGTCTGCTTAACCTCCGCTAGAGACTATAATGATGGTGGATCCCACGCCAATTTTCTTTTTAAAAAATCCTTTATTTTAACACTAAATGACAATTGAGGGGTTAATAAAGATGCAGTCCCTAAATTATTAATTTTGTAATTCATTTTTCCCAAAAATGTTGACGTGGGGCTTCGCCATATTTTTGTGTCCAGCCAGGTACAGCAGGCAGGAACGGGCTGCCCCCAACCACCAGCTGCCTATTTGTACCTGGCCGGACACAACAATATAGGGAAGCCCTTTTTTTTTTTTAATTATTTCATGAAATAATTTAAAAAAAAAATACGTGGGGCTTCGCCCTATTTTTGTGTCCAGCCAGGTACAACTAGGCAGCTGGGGGCTGGAATCTGCAGCGCAGGGAGGCCCAAGCTTTCTGGGCCCCCCCCCGCTGCAAATTGCAGTCCGCAGCCGCCCCGGAAAATGGCGCGTTCATAGAAGCGCCATCTTCTGGCGCTGTACCCAACTCATCCAGGGCCCTGGTGCGGTGGCTCACTGGGTAATAAAGGGGTTAAGGTCAGCTTGGCATTATCAGCTGGCCCTAAGCCTGAAATTCATGGGGTCACGCCAGTATTAGACATGACCGCCATGAATTTCTAGTAAAGTATTTAAAAAAAAACACAAACACCCAGAAAAAAAGTCCTTTAATTGAAATAAACACACAATTCTTTATTGTTCTAAATTAAACCATACTTACCATCACGCACATTCCAGCTGAAGCCAACGATCTCCTGCAATAAAAGTAAAATAATAAACCAACCTCATCCTTACCTTTCCATGGTTCCCAGGACCGATCCAGCTCTGCTACATTCACATGACAGGCTGCACCGCAGCAGAACGCTGCCATCCAGCCTGTCATCCCGCAGACACTGAGAAGCGCAGGCATGCTTGTGCTCCTCAGTGTCTGACTGTGACGGCATCCAGATGAGCCGAGATCATGTCCAATGAACTCGGCTCACCTCATGCACGTCACTGACAGCGTGGGAAAATTCTCCTGCTCCCCGCATGCGCAGTAGAAGTTTCCCACGCTGTCAGTGACGGACGTCCAGGAGGTGAGCTGAGTTCATTGTCGGCTCATCTGGATGCCGTCACAGTCAGACACTGAGGAGCGCAAGCAAGCCTGCGCTTCTCAGTGTCTGCGGGATGACAGGCTGGATGGCAGCGTTCTGCTGCGGTCCAGCCTGTCATCTCGATGTAGCAGAGCTGGACCGGTCCTGGGAACCATGGAAAGGTAAGGATGAGGTTGCTTTATTATTTTTCTTTTATTGCAGGAGATCGTTGGCTTCAGCTGGAATGGGCGTGATGGTAAGTATGGTTTAATTTAGAACAATAAAGAATTGTGTCTTTATTTCAATTAAAGGACTTTATTCTGGGTGTTTGTGTTTTTTTTTTACTTTGACTACGGGGTTAGTAATGGGGGTGTCTTATAGACGCCTCTCCATTACTAACCTGGGCTTGATGTCAGCTGGCATTATAAGCTGACATCAACCCCAACCCTATTACCCCCTGCCACCGCACCAGGGCAGCGTGGAAGAGCGAGGCTAAGTGCCAGAATTGGCGCATCCTATGGATGCGCCATTTCTGGGGCGGCTGATGGCTGGTGTTTCTAGCCTGGGAGTGGGCCAATATTCATGGCTCCCTTCCTGGGCTATTAATATCAGCCCCCAGCTGTCTGCCTAGCCTTTGCTAGCTATTAAAATAGGGGGGACCCCACGTCATTTTTTTGGGATCCCCCATTTTAATAGCTAGTAAAGGCTAGGTATTCAGCTGGGGGCTCATATTAGTAGCCTGGGAAGCTCCGTGGGTATTACCCCCTTCCCAGGCTTCAAACATTTGCCCCAGCCGTCTGCTTAACCTCCGCTAGAGACTAAAATTAAGGGGAACCCCACGCCAATTTTTTTTTTAATAAATCCGTTATTTTAACACTAGATGACAAGTACAGTAAGCAACACTGTCACTGTACTTATTATAAATGTCACTGTCATGTTTCTATGTATCTAATCTATGTGTGATGCTCTATTCTTTCTGTTATAAATTGTCGGGTACCGCTGCTGAATTGCCGGCCGGCTTTTTTAAAGAGACGGTGCATGAAAACACTATTATTTGTTTTAATAAATCCTTTACACTAAATGACAAGTACAGTAAGCAACACTGTCACTGTACTTCATATATATGTGACTGACATGTTTCTATCTATCTAATCTATGTGTGATTCTCTATTCTTTCTATTCTAAATTGTCGGGTGCCGGCTTATGCCGCTGCTGAATTGCCGGCTTTTCATATATTGTCACAGAAGCGATGCGAACTTCCCTGCTCCGGACACAGCGCAGCGCTTCTGTGACAAGTGAAAGCTGTCGGCACAGAAGCCCTGCGCTGTGTCCGGAGCTGGGAATACGCAGCGATGTGTCAGTTTCAGCACAGAAGCGCTGACTGTCTGGACCTACCGCCGCCGTATTTTAACTCCCTCCACCTTATATTAACTCCGACATGGCAGGGATACGGCCACGGCAGCTTTTTAACACCCCCAGAGTATCCCCGCATGTCAATTTCTGAAAGTTCAAAAACATTACCGGCGTATAAGACGACCCCAGACTAGACAGAAGATTTTTCAGTCTTCAAAAGTCGTCTTATACGCCGGAATATACGGTAACTGTAAAAAAATAATAAAATAAACCTACATGTGCCCAACAGATACAAATAACAAAAGAAAAAAGTTATGATTGAATGTGAGGAGGTGTAAAATTTCCTTGGTTCGTAAAGGAATTGTCCAAACTTGTGATTGCAGAAGTCCGAATCATTACTGTGCGACTGTTATTGAAGCCGAGAACAAGCGTTCATATGATCGCTAGTAGTACTTCAGGGCACATTCTGGCTAGACGTGCTTGGCCTCATTCAGTAGTGAATTGAGAGAGGCTGAGCTTGCTTAGTCAGGACATGACCACATGTGTGCAGATTGCAAACCACCTGCTCTCACAGCAACATCGGAAAATCCTGACAGAGTAATCACTTAAGGCCCCGTCACACTTAGCGACGCTGCAGCGATCCCGACAACGATACGACCTGTCAGGGATCGTTGCTGCGTCGCTATGTGATTGCTGGTCAGCTGTCAAACAGGCAGGCTCACCAACGATCAGGGGAGCAGCGACATCGTGGAAAGAATCTTTCCACGATGTCCTGCTCCTGGTTACGAGCCTGCTGAAGCAGGAGCAGGCTAGTAACCATGGTAAACATCGGGTTACTAGGGGCACACGCGCACCTAGTAACCCGCTGTTTATCATGGTTACCTCTCTGCTACGGTTAGCGGGAGGTTACCGCTCACTTTAGCAGGCTCGTAACCATGATAAACAGCGGGTTACTAAGTGCACGTGCGCCCCTAGTAACCCGATGTTTACCATGGTTACCAGCCTGATCGCTGCTCCCGCTTGTCACACACAGCGATGTGTGCTGACGAGCGGGAGGGCAACGACCCAAAAAAGGTCCAGGACATTCTGCAGCGATCAGCGACCTCTGCAAAACCGTGACACAGCAGCGATCTCGCTAGCGATCTCGCTATGTGAGACGGGGGCTTTAGTAATCAGGAGCGCTAATGGAAGGGTTTGTAGTGTGACACAGCTAAACTCGGCTATGCTGCCCCTCCCCCCACAGAGAACTTATTTGAAAGGTGTTAGTGATCTGTGCTTTCTAATCATGCTGGAGGGTAGACTCTGAGATCAGGGTTGTCTGGCATTATACAGCTCATACAGTGAAAAACCTGCTCTAAGTTTTGGTTGGGGCGTGTTCCTTTCTTTGACTGTTGCTGCCCGCTTATGATTGGTCATCATCATACAGGGGGAATAAGTGCACGCCCCCAGTGAAAACTGTCTGATAACACCTACTTGGGCTTAAAAACAATTAACTTATTAGGTGCCAAATACTTTGATTTGCTAATATTTCTGCAACTGAGAAGCGAAATATAAATAGAAAAAAAAACACGTTTTATTCTGCTCTGCAGCCCCTGTTACATCTTGTGTCCAGTTAGGCGTGAAAAATTTGGTGAAAAGTCCTCCTGAAATGACCCTTTTGAAGGCCGAAATTGCCTCCATCTTAGTGGCTTACAGTTGTATGTAAGATCTAACCATGAAACAGGAATTACACGTCAAGGGGTTAGCCACTTTTTTGGACATGACTTGCTTGCTATGACGAAAGCAAAAATTATGACAGCGCTCACCAGGGGTAGCAAGAAAAAAAAAGTAGAAAAGGTTTAATTTCTCCCTTTTTCTACTTTTTTGCAAACTATGGAGAGCGATGTCGTGATTTTTTGTTTTTGGATTGCTGGAGACTAGTATACTTTTGTCTCATTTTTGTGACCGTCTCTTGCAACGTTGAGTGTGCTGCAGACATTTTTTTTTGTACTGCTTGCTATGACAGTCTGACAGGGAGTTTGTAACTCTTTTACCTGTCCTTTTCGGAGTTCCTCCATTTGTAAAAATGATTTTTCTCCCCAAATATATGCATGTAAGTAGAAAAAATAAAATTGGCACCAAAAGTTGACAATCGCGTTTGGTAGGTTCACATGGGAAGCTTTATTAATTTTTATTTTTTTGTAACGTTAAGTAATTATAGGCAACTTTTAGTAGTCTGGTAAGAAGATATTCAAGCATTCTGAATTATTAGGAAGAAATTGTTAATAACATGAAGATGTTTAGCTCAAAATAAAAATTACAGCCAGGTTGTCCTGTACTGCTCTGTTGCCACTACAAATTTACCCTTTCCCTTTCAGTAACAATGCATCTATTACTTCGATCTCTCATAAAAAGCTATTTTTTTACCTTTAACGTTTTAAATGTAAATGACAAAAAAAATGATTCACTTGCTTGGTACTATTTTTTTCCAGCTGTGGATGCTGTTTGATCAGAAAATACAATTTGATCGAGCCATGAATGATGGGAAGTATCACATTACTGAATCACTAGTGACAGGAATTACAGCCCTAAACAGCATTGAGGGATTGTACAGGTAACTGTTTGTCATTTGTGCTACTTAATGTAATATAAGCCGGAACACTTCTGAAATAGGATTTTTACTTTTTTTTTTCTTAGGAAAGCCGTTGTTCTGAAAGCACAAAACCAAACAGCGGAAGCTCATAAAATTCTACAGGTGCTACTGACTCACTGTCAGAAGGTAAAGAATATGGAGATGGTTATAAGGTTAGTTACAACTCATGTATGTGAAGTGCTCCTCAGAAGGGAAGAGTTCATTTTCTACCAAATTTATCGAAATAGGAGAGCATTTATCAAGATTTTGCTGTCAGGGTTTCAAATGTTGACACATGCAAATTGCCTCTTCAGAGAGGAAGAGGACTAGAACTCTAGTGCCACCTATAGGAGGTAGCAATCCTAAAAGTCAATATAGACCCTTTAATGAGCCTTGCCATATGACTTGGGATAAAAGCCAAACCAGAATCTCAATTTGCAGACATGGTCTTTTGGGGTATTGCCCCTTGTCGATGCAAAGTATGAGATCTGATTTGGCTAGGTGAGAGGCTTAAGACTGGGATGTAAGGAGTTATGTTTCTCCTTTAGGAGAGTGTGGAAACATTACCCTTCAAATCCCAGTTTTAAACCTCTCACATAGCCAAAGCAGATCTCCTACATTGCACTGATGAGGGGCAATACCCCAAAACACGTGTCTGCAAATCAGGGTGGATAAAAATCAATGTTTTTTTTTTAAAAATCAAAAAAATTAGATTTTTTTGATTTAAATCGGATTTTTTTTATTTAAATCGGATTTTTTTCAATAAACTGCTTTTTGAGGAAAATATTTTACCATCCAAAGGTTCTTCCATCATGAGATAAAGCTGAGTTGTTTAACTCAGTAGAATAAAGGCTGTATATGTGTAACATTCACAATGCCATGCTCTTCCAGAGGTTTCTGTAGGATTAGTGGGCAGTTTCTCTCCTATATTATCACAGACGCTCGCTTTACTTACGCAGTTCTCAAAACTGAATTCGACTCCGCAGAGGTCCCAGCCTCTTCTTCACGGCAAAAATGTTACAACATGAACAGAGTTGAGAAAAAGACCTTAATCCTATTGTTCTACAAACCTATGAATACAGAATCAACCCCTTCAGTGCCAAGTCCAAGAAGTTAGACAATATGTTTCTGATTGTTTGGAGTGGAATAGATCTGCACAACACAAGAAGAATGTGAATCTAAGTGTGAGGAGGAGGAAGGGCAAGCAGACAAGAAAATGAAAGTGAAACTTTGAGCACAATACTGCAGCATAGCCACAGACAGACAAGTCTGGATCTGTTTGTGTGTACGATCTGAGGTTTATTACATTCTTTCCTTATAATGGTAGCAGGCCGTAAAAGAGACCCAGTTTGGGAATATTTTAATGAAGCTCCTTCGCCTATCGGTAAGGCAGGCATGCGTGCAAAATGCAAACGATGCAACAAAGAGATGCAAGGCCTGGTGGCGCGAATGAGGCATCATCATGAGAAGTGCGGTGATGAAGATGACCAAAGAAACACTTCTGAACAGGCAGTATCTGTTGGTAAACATTTTTATTGAATCCTATTTCTAAAGACTGAACTGTCTTGTGTGAGAAAAATTATATTTCTTATTATTACTGCATGTTACTGTCATTTGGTACAGTTATGAAGAAAAACAAATATTCCTTTTGGGGCAGGGGCAGTGATGTGTTGTGTACAATAAGCAGAAATTGTATAAACAATAAAATAACAGCATTGACTTTTTTTGTTTAGGGGAATTCATGGATTCTGGAAACTATCCACCTCCAAGATCACCATCATCCTGTTCTACAGTTTCAGAGTTATCCATCCAGGATAGTGCTTCATTAGCAGCAGCATCATCATCAGACACCCACAGCCACATATCACCATCACCCAAAAGGAAGAAAAAACCTTTACCTCCTGGAACCACCATAGATAGGTTTGTGATAAGAACTAGCAGATTAGAAAAAGAGTTGATTGATGAAAAAATTGCCCAGTTTATTTATGCAACGAACTCTTCTTTCCGTCTGACTGAGAACCCACATTTCATTAATATGGTTCAGTCACTGAGACCAGGATACAGTCCACCCAGCAGAGCTGATGTTGCAGGGAAACTGCTGGATCAAGTGTATGACAGAGAAATGGAGCAATGTGCAACAGCTCTGGAGGGTAAAATTGTTAACCTAAGTATTGATGGGTGGAGTAATGTCCACAATGATCCTATTGTATGTGCTTGTATAACAACAGAAGAAGGTAAAGTCTTCCTTGCACAAACAACTGATACGTCAGGAAATGCACACACAGCAGAATACTTACAAGAAGTGGCAGTAAAAGCTATAACAACATGTGAACAAAAATTCAAATGTCTAGTACGCAGTTTGGTCACTGACAATGCTGCAAACGTATCCAAGATGAGAAGAAATTTAGAAGAGCAGGGAGGGAATACAAAGCTGCTAACATATGGTTGCAGTGCTCATTTGCTGCACCTCTTAGCCAAAGACTTAAGTGTTCCAGAAATAAAGGCTAATGTTGTTGAAATTGCTAAATACTTCCATAATAATCATTTTGCTGCAGCAGCTCTGAAAAGGATGGGTGGAACCAAGCTAACGCTCCCACAAGATGTTAGATGGAACTCTGTGGTGGACTGTTTTGAGCAGTATATCAAAAACTGGCCTATTCTGATGACACTTTGTGAAGAAAATCGAGATAAAATAGATGGCACTGTCACGGCCAAAATCCTCAACATTGGGCTTAAGAGAAATGTTGAACATATGCTGAGCTTCCTGAAACCCATCTCTCAAGCTTTAAACAAAATACAGAAAAATAGCTGTTTTATTGCGGATGCTGTTGAAATTTGGAAGGAACTGAGTGAACACTTAAAAACAGAACTACACATGGACAGAATTAAATTACAAGCAGTAAACAAACGAATGGGACAAGCACTGACTCCAGCTCATTTTTTGGAAAATATTGTCAATATCCAATATCAGGGTCAAAACCTAAGTGCTGAGGAAGAGGAGTTAGCTATATGACATGGGTATCCAGCAATCATCCATCTTTAATGCCAACTATAATAAACTTCAGAGCTAAGGGGGAACCATTCAAGAAATATATGTTTGCTGAAGATATTTTAAGGAAGGTCACACCAGTAAACTGGTGGAAGTCACTTAAGCGCTTGGATTTAGAGACTGTTCAAGTAATGACTTCACTTTTAACAGCAGTAGCTTCTTCTGCAGGCGTTGAAAGAATATTCTCTTCCTTTGGACTCATTCATTCTAAATTGAGAAATCGGTTGGGACCCAATAAAGCAGGAAAGCTTGTTTTTCTTTTCCAGATTATGAATAGGAACAAAGAAGAAGATGATGATGAAGATGACGACGAGTGAGCTACAGAGGACAGCAGGGACAGTAGTATTTAAGTTTTTCATGTGTCGGCTGGGCTGACAGTCTGTTTCTTAAAATATATATATATTTTGTTTAGCCAAATTAGTTAACAAACATGGATGTTTGTTTAAGCAAATAACTTATGCTGTAATGTTGTTATTGTTTCAGTTGAATAAATCTATTTAAATTGTTATTAAGGTCAGGATTATTTTTCTCCTTCCTAAGTACAACAGAACAGTGGTGTCCAAATATGAATGATTAACCCATTAAACTGGGGAGATAAAAGTAATATAAAAAGTGATTCTAAAAATCTTCATCTACTTGCATGTTAAAGTAGCAAGAACTAGTTTAGGTAGAAACTTTGATTTAAATCACTGATTTAAATCAAGCCTTACTGACTACTGATTTAAATCAGTTCGATTTAAATCAAATCCACCCTGCTGCAAATTGAGATTCTGGTTTGGCTTTTATCCTAAGTCATATGGAAAGGCTCTTTAATAGGTTGATATTGACATTTCGGATTGCTACTTTCAATAGTTGGCACTAGAGTTCTAGTCCTCTTCCTCTCTGAAGAGGCAATTTGCATATTTAATATCCCAGAGAGAGAATGCATGGCAAACCTAAGTCTCCTTGCTTTGGCATGCCAGGACTGGCTTGTCACTCTCCACAAAGAGAAATGTTACCCCTTGGATTTAAATGTGGACATAGAAAGTCACCCACATTACCAAGTGTGACATTGAAAGAGAAACTCTTGAAAGATTATTCTACTGCTTAATATATATAGTAGCCCAAAGAGGTTTTATATTTTAGCCTTTAAATGGGTTATTAAATTCTTTTAAACTTTTTTTTAAATATTTAATAGGTGGGATCGAAACCACTGATAACTGTAGTAATGATGGTGTTCCCTTTATTGTTTAGCGGGCACTGCTCCGTATCATAGTCGCTCACTACTGCTTCATCGCATTCAAGTAAATGAGACTGAGCGGCAATACCAGGTACAGCAGCTACTAAAGTATGGAGCTGTGCCTGTTAAACAATGAAGAGGACTTGGCCCTAACCGAAACATCACAGTTCCATCACCAGCTAATCGTAAAGGGGTCCTGAGAGTTGGATTCCCACAGACTGAATATTAATGCTTTAGGGCTCATTCAGATGTCCGAGCACGCACTGCTAACGCACGGACTGGCCACGGCTCTTCCGATCGTGACTGCTTCATAGAAATGTGAAGCTGTCACGCTCAGGTTGGGAGACCCGCGTTCATTACATTCCGATCTCGGACCAATATGCACAGACATCTGCATAAGCCCTTGTACTAACTCCCCCACACCCTCCTTCCCATACATATTAGATAGCGGTCGGTTGAAAAATGGTTCAGCCAATCGTTTGACTGACAGCAATCTGGCCCACAATACACTGGAATGCTCATTTTGTTGTGCACATCTGTGTTCTGTATGAGAGAGCCATTCACAGACATCTCTGCCAGCAGCTTATTCCTAGAGAAGACAAGGATTGGCAGTCGGAAATCAGATATTCAGAATCCTTAACTTCCCCAACAATCATCTGCTAGGGGCTCCCATACACATTACAATGTCGGCCAAAGTCGTTCATGTCAGGGGATTCAGCCGGCATCAGTCTAATGTGTATCGGGGTCTTTTGGATAGACTAGCACGTTTTAAAGAATTGGATAAAGCCCTTATTTCTTCCACTGTTCTAGGTGTGGAGGGGTAAAATCTGCCTTCAGTGAATGCAGACTTTCCCATTGCTGTGATAGGAGATGGCAGCTGCTGCTCCTAAAGGAGATTTATGAAATAATTTAAACAACGCTGACTCTTAAAGTCTTTGAAAAATTTCTCAATGTGTGGCAATATCTGAACCGTATTTTAATTTCCTTTCCTGCTGGATTGCATAAAAGTTTATCTTGAAGTTGTTACACTAGTTATTCATTTATAGTTTAATAGTGACAGCGGAATTGGAATGTCTCGAGTGCTTGATTCCTTTTTATGTCCTAATATTGTGTCATGTAATTGATGTATTGCAATGTAATAGAAATCCCGTTCCTGTATTTGCTTTGTCTTTTCAGAGTCCTCCTTTCCTTAGCAGAGCTCTACTGGAGGTCTTCATGTCACCCAGTGGCATTGCCGGTGCTACTCCAAGCACTAGCTCTATCTAGGGAGTACCGCTTACAGTACTTGGCCTCTGAGACGCTGCTTAATTTGGCTTTCTCACAGGTTGGAACAGTTACACCTAAATGCTGGATGGAAAAAAATTTATTTGTTATTGCAAACATAAGCTACAGTCACTGCTTAGGGAGCTTTAGATTTATATTAAATGTAAGACAGACAGAAGTCTTGTCCATAAATAGGTTGTCCAGTCCTGATGAAATTTTCGGCAAGCCTTGCAGCTTGCCAAATCCTTGTAATTTGTCATGTACACACAGTTAGGATTCGTTCCAGTGATCGTCACTTGATTGCAAGCTTACGATTTACATAGTTGTGGCCAACAATTGACTACAGTCTCAATGTTCTACTAAGAAGAGAGGCTGAGACTCTAGTAAGCATGTGACAGGCCTGCCGAAAGTCCTTTCAGGGATGGACAACCCCTTTTAATGTGCTTTTCTGAAAATGGATATTTTTATTTATTCTTACCTGCTGAGGTTCAGCAACTCCTGTAATGTGACAAAGACCCAGTCAGATATCTGCTGATCTATCAGACACTGAAATTGCAGCTAGATCCCTCTTATTTCCTCCTCCCCATCTATTCACTATATTATTTAGATAATTATATAACTGGGTAAATAGTAAAAATAATTCTATATAGATAGATATATTGAAGATTAATGTTCAAATATCCATAACCACGTATTTACTGATTTAGTAAAAATAATTTGCTCAATTTAGCTTGTTACATGCAATTGTTCTTTGAGCACTAATCTGCTCTCCCTTTGACACTATTGAACTTTTTACAGCTGATGGTTGGCATCCCGGAGCAAGCACTGAATATCCTGCACATGGCAATAGAGCCCATTCTGGCTCATGGAGCTGTTTTAGATAAGGGCCGGGCATTGTTTCTTGTGGCAAAATGTCAAGTAGCATCAGCAGCATCATATAGTTCACAAAAAAAGACTGATGGTAACCATTTTGACACTATATTTTTTTAATAATGGAAAAATGTGTTTTTTATTTGTATTATTATGTACCCGGATACAAAATGACTTCCTCTGGCAATGGCAGATAAATTTGTGCTCCACTTAGTTAATGTAAGTTTAACTTAAAGGGAATGTCACATGGATTTTTCAACCCCACATGAGAGAAGCATGATGTAGAGACAGAGATCCTGATTCCAGCGATGCATTACTTACTGGGCTTTTTGCTGCCGTTTTGATAAAATCACTGTTTTACCTGCTACAGATCTATCAGTTCTCTGAATGCTAAACCCCATATAACCCCCCTTCATTACTGATTGCAAGCATTCTGCCTATGCACAGTGAACACAGAAAGTTGCCAATCAGCGGTGGAGTGGGGTTATACAGAGCTCATGAATATGGAGGACTACATGACAGCAGGATTACTGGTCCTCTAGTGATAACCTATTGCTAATAAAGTGGTGATTTTTTTTAATCAAAACTATGGCATGCAGCCCAGTAAGTGACACATTGTTGGAATCAGGGCCTCTGCCCCTACATTATGCTGCTCTCAGATTAGGTGGCAAAAACATAGTGAAAAATTCCCTGTAAGTGAAAGTGCTAGCGAAAAAGTAAGACCGTTATCAATTTCTAAGAAGAGTTCCCCAAATCCAGCAGAAAATAACAATGTGGATGAAGCTAAGACCTACTTTTTTTAGGTGGACTGCAAAGAACAGGTATGAGACCTCCTGTATTTACCAGCCAGATTGTACAATAGTTAAATAAGAAAACTTCAAGAAAGGAACAAGTGTGCCATACTCTTTTGACAGATAAATTTAATTAACTATGTCTTATTCCGTGATATAAATATATCAACAAGCCAAAGCATTTTGGTTCCCAACTTTCTGAAACTTCTCAATTTTCTAAAGTATAGGGACTGTAATAAAATAAAGAAAGAGCTTTACCTACCCTTTGAATTCCTCAATGCTATGGTGGTTGCCATCAGTACTAGAAGGCATGACATTCTGTCGATCAGTCATTAGCCTTAGCGGTCACGTGCATGCATGCAAATATCACCGCCTGGGCAAATTAATAGTCTAAAACTAGAAGGGAAAAAGCCAGCTCACCATTGAATAGGCAGTCCAATATGCAAGGAACGGCGTTAGACCAAAATTGGCAAATAGGAGGAAAAAAAATGGGTTCCAGCTTCTGGTAAAAATATTTTTCATTCCAACTTTATTGGGTTAAAAATCCATATCAAAAGTAAGGTGCAAGAGACAGGAGCAAGGCAACGCGTTTCTAATGCAATCCGGCGTTCTCTTTCAAACCCATATGGATTTTTAACCCAGTAAGGTTGGACTGAAAAATATTTTTACCAGAAGCTGGAACCCATTGTCTTCCCAAAATTGTGTGCATCAGACATGTGACTGACAGATCATCCCTTCCAGTAACAAGCAAGGAATACTGGAGCTGCAGGAGAGTCACAGAGTAGTCAAAAGCTATTTATTTTATATCCTTCCCTTTTTGAATATTTAGGTTTATTCACACGCACAATTTGGAAGATGGACCCTCCCGTATTTTATATATATATATATATATATATATATATATATATATATATATATATATATATATATATATAATTTTTTTTTTAACCTATGTAACAATTTTGTTCCATAATTTTTTGCCCATTTATGATTCTCTGCTGTTTTTTTGTGTTTTTTTTTTTTTTGTAAATGGGTAGATTTTTCCTATAAATTTCCCAGAGAAGCATTGCACAGCGAATAAGCCTCCTTACCTTGACATGCCAGAGCCTTGTATGTCACTCTCCACAAGGAGAAACGTTACCCCTTAGACCTCAGTCCAGAGCCTCTCACCTAGCCAAATCGGTTCTCATACTTTGCACTGACGAGGGGCAACACCCCGAAACACTGTCTGCAAATTGAGATTCTGATTTTTATCCTATGTCATATTGCAAGACTCGTTAAAGGGTCGACTTGTGCGATTGCTTCTTCCAACAGGTGGCAATATAGAGTTCAAGTCCTCTTCCTCTCTGAAGAGGCAATTTGCAGGTAAAAATGAGGGGAGATGCAAGTGGATGTGTACCCTACAAAGGGGGGAACATATTTGATATATTTTGGGAGAATATTACATGTTAACCTGATTTCGCAATTCATATTACATGTTAACGTGTTTTCACAATTCTAAGCTATATACAGCATAATGAGAGCAATAAACATATTATGAATCAAAATTATGTAGATTCTATTGTGGTAGCGAATAGCAGGATCTTTAGGTCCTAGAATAATAAAATATTATATACTTTTGGGAAAAGACCGCACAGATCCCACTAATTTATTACATGGATCAATTAAAGGAACTTTCCCATCGGTCTTTTATTTCTTTGGTGAGGGCCCAACTTCTGGTACCCTCACCGCTTATGAGAACGATTCCTCTATTTCATTTAAAGGAAAGGGGGGAGACATGATGACTGTAAGAATTGTTTTTTCCCCTAATATAATGGTACATAAATTGAAAGGACCCCCATTCTTTTCATCCATGCCCTGATAAACAAAACATGACTGTATAAATTCTCTGGTGGTTCTCCATTCCCCTTACACAGGTCATTCTAATCCTAGAACTAATGTGTGTGTTAATGTGTATGTATAGAATTTAGTTAGATTTTATTTTTAACAATTAACTACTACCTTTCATGTTTATTGCAGCTTTGGAATCAGCCATACTTAATCTGGATGAAGCTAAAACCTACTTTTCTAAAGTGGACTGCAAAGAACAGATACGAGACATCCTGTATTTACAAGCTAGATTGTACAATAGTTTAGGAAAAATACAAGAAAGGAACAAGTGTGCCATGCTCTTTCGACAGATACATCAGGAGCTACCGTGCCATGGAGTCTCATTATTAATCAGTTTATAAAGAGTTTTAGGCTATGTTCTCACGTTGCTTCAAACTATACAAATGTTGACCTATAGGATAGGTCATTACTATGTGGTGGATGGGGGTCCAGCACCTTCACCAGTCAGCTGATATCTGCTCCGACAGTGGCCGGATATAAGGAATGCTGAACACCAAAGCTCCCCACGTTGTTTAGTGGCCGCTGCAGATTTGTACATGGAAATTCTGCGGTGTAATACATTAAGTAGATGAGAGTTCTGCAAATCTCTTGTACATATTGTGGAAAGTTGCGTAGAAATTGACATGTAGTACAACTTTTAAAATCCATAGCTTGTCAGTTATCTGTGCTGAGAGTGCTAAATTCATCTGTTGCAAGACAAAGTGTGAAACATACTCTTAAAATGCCATTTAAGGTTTACTAGTGCCATTACTGCATGGTAGGATGTATTGCAATTTTTGTTTATCACAATACCAGGCAATTTGCCACTGATTCAATAATGTTTTGGTATTTTCCTTATTAGGACCCTGGTTGTCAACAGGTCATACAATGAAATGAAAGATCTTGCCAATGATGGAAATTTCCATGGTTGCAAATATTGTTCCTGCTCATTTTGCATTTCCTTGTTTGATATATCACTGAATACGACGTGCATAGAGTTTAATAAATTAATTTAGTAAGATCAGGAAAAAGAGATTGCTTGCCTAAACAGTCCAATGCCAGTGCTCTGGTCTTTCCAGCAGTGATGGTATACCCACGTGACCATTGGAGTCAATTACTGCATCGGTCCTGTGGAGAAGTTGGGCGTATCATTATGCAGCAGCCTTGGGCAATTGCGTTACTGACAACCCATGTGAGCACTGCAGTAAATCATTGGCTAAAAGCGATACACTGCTGGAGCCAGTGAATGGCTGTAGTGGTCACGTGGGTGGCTACAGATGTCACCACTACAGTAAAGACTGGCATGGAGCAATTTTCAGCTTTGGCCTGACGGAGTTTGAAGCTTTTATATGGCATGGATACTATTGAGACTTTGGTTATCCTAATCTTTTGTTTTGGGGACATTGAATATAAATTACACTAGTTTTCAGGAAACATTTATTATATTAATACTAGTTACAGGTTCCTGGTGCCAGATTTTGCACTGAAAGAGTGATGTACTATGTAAAATAATTATAGGGTTTCCCAGGATTAAACAACTGATGACGATAGGATAGGTCATCAATATGTAATTGGTGGGGGTCCGACAATTGACACCCTCGCAAATCAGTGAAATATGCTCTAGCAGTGGCTGGAACACCATAGCAAAACACTAGCTCTGTACATCATTTAGTGGCTACTGCCCAGTACTGCAGTTTATCTCTCATTCACTCCAAAATCCGCCACTCCCACCATACCGCTGAAATCCGCTCTGGCATTAGCCAGATCTAAGCAATGTTTGCAGCTCTGTACATTACTTGGTGTCCACTGCTGACTACTGCAGTTAGTCTCCCATTCATTTAAATAGAAGATAAGGTGTTCCACTGCTTACATTGCTTAGATCTGGCCACGCCAGAGCAGATTTTAGCTGATTGATGGGAATGCTGTGTGTTGGAATCCCACCAATCACATTTGTTTCAATTGTTTTGTCCCAGACAACGCCTTCAAGCTCTTTGTCGTCACTCATTAATAGTTGTACATAAAGTTTTTTTCTAATAAAGTACTGAGTTCTGTTCTTTCTATTATCCCTTGTTTGTCTGTATATATGTAATATATCTGTGAAAATACGATCGGATAACGCTTATGAGTGTATGTATATGTACAGTAGCTAGCTAGCAATATCTCTGTGAATCTGCTGCAGATATGACAAACAAATATGATTTTATGGGCTTGTTTAGACGCGTGTGCTATATGGATGTATGCTGTCCATGTGTGTCACTGACCACACACGGCACACATACCCATTATAGCCGGTGTACCAGTGAACATGGCTAATTTTCCACAAAAAACAGTGGTCTGCATGGAAAAAAGGTGTTGCATGCACTATTCTGGTCTGATTTAGATGATTGACAGGTTTCTCCCTCATGTATGAAGTGTGGTAGATCGGCTCACTTGGCTGCACATAGAGGTAGACATAGGAACGCTGTCTCTTTAAATCTTCCACTGGCTTATTAAAGGTACTGCATAAACCAGTGCAGAGTTAGCAAAATAAACACTCCCTTTCTGTCCTAACAGGAAAACAAAAATATAACGTATGGCACAGTCCGTGTTACTGCGGGGATCCGCCCGCTCAGGAGCTCTCGACTCAAGACACACCCAAAACTGAATGAGCCAGAAGGCTGTGTATTTACCTTCTGGACTTCATCCTGGGGTGGAGATATGGTGAACAGCCTCCCACCCACTCTTCAGATGTTCACTCAACCTCGCCCTTAACATGGCCGATTAACCCCTCCCAGCACTTAGTGTGCTAGAGCATTTTCCTAGATTCAGATCACTGAAGCTAAAAACCTCAGTGACACATGTCTCCCCTCGAGTAGTTTGCCAGTGACTTTGTCAGAGGAGGGAAAGACCTGTCAACCACCTGCCGCGGTGCTGGGAAGAGCTGGCTGCAAGCGGAGCTGGGTTAGCTTGGTCTCCAGCTATGGTTTCTGGTCAATTTTTTTTTTTTTTTTTTCTATTTTTAAACTTGTTTTATTGAAGATTATAAAACATTACAAGGTTACATCATGGAATAAAAGAACAATCAACATTTCTCATTGCTCATTAATGCTGTCCATGGGTCTAATATCGTAACCAAAACCATAAGATACCCATGTCATGCACCAAATATCACATACTTTATCATGAGAGAATAGTCCTCCTCGCCTGGTGTCTAATGTGAGTCAAATGGGAATCAAACCAAGGCTTTCCATACCTTTATCAAATTTTTGAGGACAATGTCTATTTTTATATACCACCCTCTCATAGGAAGCTGCAGTATTTACCATAATGACCCAGTGTGAAATTTGTTGGGATCTTCTAGCCATCCATCCCTGGTCGGATCTTTTAAAGTATATTTTCTCTGAAACACTCTGGTGTTTCAGAGAATTAAATACCTGGTGCCATTTATGCTGACTGCTTTTTGAGCAGCATGAATCACCTGACAGGTTCCCTTTAATTTTTTGTAAATTGCAATATCAAATGTAAGATTTTGATGCAAAATAATTGGAATATGATGTGGTTAGAAACAGATTGCTTTTGATCAAACCGTTTTAGACCGGCATAAATTGTATTACAATTAACCAACTAAGGCTAGCATCTGGCAATCCCAGGGATTAGCACAGAAAACGGTAATGTGATTTATCATTTTAATAACAAAGGTAATGCTCTGTTCTTTGATCGGATTTCCCTCTGATCCACTGATATGTCTTCCACGCTCATTATTTTAGTGTGTTGTATCATTAAAATGTGTAAGCTTTCTTTTATTGATACCTGTAACTCTTCCGCACGCAACACTAAGGTGCTCTCCCCACTTCCTCCCGGCATCGCCATCGTTAGGAACCATATGTATGTATATATTTATATGTATGTATGTGTGTGTGTGTATATGTATGTATATATACACACATACGGTTCCTATCGATGATGATGCACTGTTACGTGCAGGGAGGGGGGAAACATTATGATTAACAAAGGCGGGGATTTCTTCAGGGCCCGCAAGGCATCAGAAACCTGAATTAATAAAAATACATTTCACAGCAACTAGACCTCTAATATGAGGCATACTGGTAGAAATGTAAATCTATACCTGTCACCTGTATGCCCATACTAGTAGGTCAGATAAGTCCCAGGGGGTGACAGATTCCCTTTAAACATTGTGCGCTGTTTGTAATGTGAAACCTGGTGCCAGATCCAGTTTAAAAATTCTTTAGAACAACTGCACCTTGAACCCAATTCCACCTATACCTTCCCATATCTCTTCCCTTCTATTGAAGTGGACTCTGTCCGTATCTACTCTTCTTCCAAACTCCAAGTGGCTGTCATATACTGACTCCTGGGCCCGGCCACTGCCTTTATCAACCATTTCTCCACCTCGCCTCTACACTTTCTCCCTGCTCACATTCCCCCATCATCATCGGTCATTTCAACATCTCCACTGACACTCGCCTGTCGGCAGGCTCTATACTCTTGTCGCTTGCTTCATCCTTTGGTCTTACGGAATGGTCATCCACAGCCACCTACACTCACGGACATACATTAGACCTTATCTTCACTCGCCTCTACTACCTACTTTACCTCCCATCTGACCACCATCTACTTACTTTCTCTTCCTTGTCCTCTTCACCTGCCCCCTCATGTCCAGCAACTAGCACAACCCCGCAGAAACTTTGCACACTTAGACACTCACTGTTATTCTACCGAGGTTCTCCATATTTTCACCACACAGTACCAATATTTTTTACAACGCCACACTCAAATCAGGTATTGACTTGGTTGCCCCTCTTGTGCATGACAGAGTGGTATGAATCAATAGACCACCCTGGCACACCAATCTCACTGAAAAGCTTCAGCAAGTGTCCAGGGTTACTGAGCTGATCTGGAAGAAAATGCACTCACACAAAGACTTCACATTCAAACAAGCAGCCCTCACATTCAAGACGGTTCTCACCTCTTCTAAACATGACTACTTCACAGCCCTCATATTTTCTTTATCCCACAAACTCAAACAGTTTGTCACCACTTTTACCTCCCTCCATTGCCCCTCCAAGCTCCATCATCTCTCCAAATCACACCTCACCTCTTGTACACTTGACCCAGTCCCATCCCACCTTCTCCCTAACCTCACCACCACATTTATCCCTGGCCTTAACCCATCTCTTCAACCTATCATTAACTTCTGGTACTTTTACTTCTGCTTTCAAACATGCCACAATCACACTTATCCTGATGAAGCCATCCCTCGGCCCGACCTCTCCATCCAGTTATTGTCCCATATCGCTGCTCCTATTCGCCTCCAAACCCTCGAACAACATGTCCAATCTGAACTTTCCTCCTACCTCTCATCTAACTCACTCTTCGACAACCTACAATCTATTTTCCGTCCACACCATTCCACTGAAACTGCCCTAACCAACATTACAAACGACTTACCGTCAAAGCTAAAAGACAATTTTCTATATTCCTAGACCTGTCCTCTGCCTGCCTTCAACACAGTTGACAACTTCCTCCTACTAGAAAACCCCTCTTCCCTTGGTGTCAAAGAACTTGCCCTCTTCTGGATCTCCTCATACCTTTTTAACTGCACATTTAGTGTCTCCCATTCCCATACCAGCTCCTCATCCCACCCTCTCTATTGTCCCTCAAGGCTCTCTTCTCCATTTATACCTTTGGCCCGTGGCAACTCATAAAGACCCATGGCTTCCAGAACCATCTATAAGCTGATGGTACTCAGATTTACCTCTCTCCCTGAGACTCACCTCTCTGCTGTCTAGAATCCCAGAGTTTCTCAGCCATATTCTCCTTCTCATCACGCTTCCTAAAGCTCAATGTGGACAAAACCAAACTTCTCATCTTTCCTCCATCTCAACTAACTCTTCTACTTATCTATCACAATAAATAACATGATGCTTTTCTCTGCAACAGAAATCTGCTGCCTCAGAGTAACCCTCGACTCTGCTTTGTCCTTCAAACTGTACATCCAAGCCCTTACAACTTCCTGCCAACTCAAACTCAAAAATATTTCCTCAACCCTGAATCTACAAAAAGGTTAGTGCATGCCCTCATCATCTCCCACCTTGACTACTGCAATATCCTTCTCTGTGGCCTTCCTGTTAACACTCTCGCACCTCTCCAGTCCATCATTGACTGCTGCCAGACTAATCCACCTCTCTCGTCGCTACTTGTCCGCTTCTCCCCTCTGCAAATCCCTTCATTGGCTCCCAATTCCCCAAATCATTGGCTAAAAGCGATACACTGCTGGAGCCAGTGAATGGCTGTAGTGGTCACGTGGGTGGCTACAGATGTCACCACTACAGTAAAGACTGGCATGGAGCAATTTTCAGCTTTGGCCTGACGGAGTTTGAAGCTTTTATATGGCATGGATACTATTGAGACTTTGGTTATCCTAATCTTTTGTTTTGGGGACATTGAATATAAATTACACTAGTTTTCAGGAAACATTTATTATATTAATACTAGTTACAGGTTCCTGGTGCCAGATTTTGCACTGAAAGAGTGATGTACTATGTAAAATAATTATAGGGTTTCCCAGGATTAAACAACTGATGACGATAGGATAGGTCATCAATATGTAATTGGTGGGGGTCCGACAATTGACACCCTCGCAAATCAGTGAAATATGCTCTAGCAGTGGCTGGAACACCATAGCAAAACACTAGCTCTGTACATCATTTAGTGGCTACTGCCCAGTACTGCAGTTTATCTCTCATTCACTCCAAAATCCGCCACTCCCACCATACCGCTGAAATCCGCTCTGGCATTAGCCAGATCTAAGCAATGTTTGCAGCTCTGTACATTACTTGGTGTCCACTGCTGACTACTGCAGTTAGTCTCCCATTCATTTAAATAGAAGATAAGGTGTTCCACTGCTTACATTGCTTAGATCTGGCCACGCCAGAGCAGATTTTAGCTGATTGATGGGAATGCTGTGTGTTGGAATCCCACCAATCACATTTGTTTCAATTGTTTTGTCCCAGACAACGCCTTCAAGCTCTTTGTCGTCACTCATTAATAGTTGTACATAAAGTTTTTTTCTAATAAAGTACTGAGTTCTGTTCTTTCTATTATCCCTTGTTTGTCTGTATATATGTAATATATCTGTGAAAATACGATCGGATAACGCTTATGAGTGTATGTATATGTACAGTAGCTAGCTAGCAATATCTCTGTGAATCTGCTGCAGATATGACAAACAAATATGATTTTATGGGCTTGTTTAGACGCGTGTGCTATATGGATGTATGCTGTCCATGTGTGTCACTGACCACACACGGCACACATACCCATTATAGCCGGTGTACCAGTGAACATGGCTAATTTTCCACAAAAAACAGTGGTCTGCATGGAAAAAAGGTGTTGCATGCACTATTCTGGTCTGATTTAGATGATTGACAGGTTTCTCCCTCATGTATGAAGTGTGGTAGATCGGCTCACTTGGCTGCACATAGAGGTAGACATAGGAACGCTGTCTCTTTAAATCTTCCACTGGCTTATTAAAGGTACTGCATAAACCAGTGCAGAGTTAGCAAAATAAACACTCCCTTTCTGTCCTAACAGGAAAACAAAAATATAACGTATGGCACAGTCCGTGTTACTGCGGGGATCCGCCCGCTCAGGAGCTCTCGACTCAAGACACACCCAAAACTGAATGAGCCAGAAGGCTGTGTATTTACCTTCTGGACTTCATCCTGGGGTGGAGATATGGTGAACAGCCTCCCACCCACTCTTCAGATGTTCACTCAACCTCGCCCTTAACATGGCCGATTAACCCCTCCCAGCACTTAGTGTGCTAGAGCATTTTCCTAGATTCAGATCACTGAAGCTAAAAACCTCAGTGACACATGTCTCCCCTCGAGTAGTTTGCCAGTGACTTTGTCAGAGGAGGGAAAGACCTGTCAACCACCTGCCGCGGTGCTGGGAAGAGCTGGCTGCAAGCGGAGCTGGGTTAGCTTGGTCTCCAGCTATGGTTTCTGGTCAATTTTTTTTTTTTTTTTTTCTATTTTTAAACTTGTTTTATTGAAGATTATAAAACATTACAAGGTTACATCATGGAATAAAAGAACAATCAACATTTCTCATTGCTCATTAATGCTGTCCATGGGTCTAATATCGTAACCAAAACCATAAGATACCCATGTCATGCACCAAATATCACATACTTTATCATGAGAGAATAGTCCTCCTCGCCTGGTGTCTAATGTGAGTCAAATGGGAATCAAACCAAGGCTTTCCATACCTTTATCAAATTTTTGAGGACAATGTCTATTTTTATATACCACCCTCTCATAGGAAGCTGCAGTATTTACCATAATGACCCAGTGTGAAATTTGTTGGGATCTTCTAGCCATCCATCCCTGGTCGGATCTTTTAAAGTATATTTTCTCTGAAACACTCTGGTGTTTCAGAGAATTAAATACCTGGTGCCATTTATGCTGACTGCTTTTTGAGCAGCATGAATCACCTGACAGGTTCCCTTTAATTTTTTGTAAATTGCAATATCAAATGTAAGATTTTGATGCAAAATAATTGGAATATGATGTGGTTAGAAACAGATTGCTTTTGATCAAACCGTTTTAGACCGGCATAAATTGTATTACAATTAACCAACTAAGGCTAGCATCTGGCAATCCCAGGGATTAGCACAGAAAACGGTAATGTGATTTATCATTTTAATAACAAAGGTAATGCTCTGTTCTTTGATCGGATTTCCCTCTGATCCACTGATATGTCTTCCACGCTCATTATTTTAGTGTGTTGTATCATTAAAATGTGTAAGCTTTCTTTTATTGATACCTGTAACTCTTCCGCACGCAACACTAAGGTGCTCTCCCCACTTCCTCCCGGCATCGCCATCGTTAGGAACCATATGTATGTATATATTTATATGTATGTATGTGTGTGTGTGTATATGTATGTATATATACACACATACGGTTCCTATCGATGATGATGCACTGTTACGTGCAGGGAGGGGGGAAACATTATGATTAACAAAGGCGGGGATTTCTTCAGGGCCCGCAAGGCATCAGAAACCTGAATTAATAAAAATACATTTCACAGCAACTAGACCTCTAATATGAGGCATACTGGTAGAAATGTAAATCTATACCTGTCACCTGTATGCCCATACTAGTAGGTCAGATAAGTCCCAGGGGGTGACAGATTCCCTTTAAACATTGTGCGCTGTTTGTAATGTGAAACCTGGTGCCAGATCCAGTTTAAAAATTCTTTAGAACAACTGCACCTTGAACCCAATTCCACCTATACCTTCCCATATCTCTTCCCTTCTATTGAAGTGGACTCTGTCCGTATCTACTCTTCTTCCAAACTCCAAGTGGCTGTCATATACTGACTCCTGGGCCCGGCCACTGCCTTTATCAACCATTTCTCCACCTCGCCTCTACACTTTCTCCCTGCTCACATTCCCCCATCATCATCGGTCATTTCAACATCTCCACTGACACTCGCCTGTCGGCAGGCTCTATACTCTTGTCGCTTGCTTCATCCTTTGGTCTTACGGAATGGTCATCCACAGCCACCTACACTCACGGACATACATTAGACCTTATCTTCACTCGCCTCTACTACCTACTTTACCTCCCATCTGACCACCATCTACTTACTTTCTCTTCCTTGTCCTCTTCACCTGCCCCCTCATGTCCAGCAACTAGCACAACCCCGCAGAAACTTTGCACACTTAGACACTCACTGTTATTCTACCGAGGTTCTCCATATTTTCACCACACAGTACCAATATTTTTTACAACGCCACACTCAAATCAGGTATTGACTTGGTTGCCCCTCTTGTGCATGACAGAGTGGTATGAATCAATAGACCACCCTGGCACACCAATCTCACTGAAAAGCTTCAGCAAGTGTCCAGGGTTACTGAGCTGATCTGGAAGAAAATGCACTCACACAAAGACTTCACATTCAAACAAGCAGCCCTCACATTCAAGACGGTTCTCACCTCTTCTAAACATGACTACTTCACAGCCCTCATATTTTCTTTATCCCACAAACTCAAACAGTTTGTCACCACTTTTACCTCCCTCCATTGCCCCTCCAAGCTCCATCATCTCTCCAAATCACACCTCACCTCTTGTACACTTGACCCAGTCCCATCCCACCTTCTCCCTAACCTCACCACCACATTTATCCCTGGCCTTAACCCATCTCTTCAACCTATCATTAACTTCTGGTACTTTTACTTCTGCTTTCAAACATGCCACAATCACACTTATCCTGATGAAGCCATCCCTCGGCCCGACCTCTCCATCCAGTTATTGTCCCATATCGCTGCTCCTATTCGCCTCCAAACCCTCGAACAACATGTCCAATCTGAACTTTCCTCCTACCTCTCATCTAACTCACTCTTCGACAACCTACAATCTATTTTCCGTCCACACCATTCCACTGAAACTGCCCTAACCAACATTACAAACGACTTACCGTCAAAGCTAAAAGACAATTTTCTATATTCCTAGACCTGTCCTCTGCCTGCCTTCAACACAGTTGACAACTTCCTCCTACTAGAAAACCCCTCTTCCCTTGGTGTCAAAGAACTTGCCCTCTTCTGGATCTCCTCATACCTTTTTAACTGCACATTTAGTGTCTCCCATTCCCATACCAGCTCCTCATCCCACCCTCTCTATTGTCCCTCAAGGCTCTCTTCTCCATTTATACCTTTGGCCCGTGGCAACTCATAAAGACCCATGGCTTCCAGAACCATCTATAAGCTGATGGTACTCAGATTTACCTCTCTCCCTGAGACTCACCTCTCTGCTGTCTAGAATCCCAGAGTTTCTCAGCCATATTCTCCTTCTCATCACGCTTCCTAAAGCTCAATGTGGACAAAACCAAACTTCTCATCTTTCCTCCATCTCAACTAACTCTTCTACTTATCTATCACAATAAATAACATGATGCTTTTCTCTGCAACAGAAATCTGCTGCCTCAGAGTAACCCTCGACTCTGCTTTGTCCTTCAAACTGTACATCCAAGCCCTTACAACTTCCTGCCAACTCAAACTCAAAAATATTTCCTCAACCCTGAATCTACAAAAAGGTTAGTGCATGCCCTCATCATCTCCCACCTTGACTACTGCAATATCCTTCTCTGTGGCCTTCCTGTTAACACTCTCGCACCTCTCCAGTCCATCATTGACTGCTGCCAGACTAATCCACCTCTCTCGTCGCTACTTGTCCGCTTCTCCCCTCTGCAAATCCCTTCATTGGCTCCCAATTCCCCAAATCATTGGCTAAAAGCGATACACTGCTGGAGCCAGTGAATGGCTGTAGTGGTCACGTGGGTGGCTACAGATGTCACCACTACAGTAAAGACTGGCATGGAGCAATTTTCAGCTTTGGCCTGACGGAGTTTGAAGCTTTTATATGGCATGGATACTATTGAGACTTTGGTTATCCTAATCTTTTGTTTTGGGGACATTGAATATAAATTACACTAGTTTTCAGGAAACATTTATTATATTAATACTAGTTACAGGTTCCTGGTGCCAGATTTTGCACTGAAAGAGTGATGTACTATGTAAAATAATTATAGGGTTTCCCAGGATTAAACAACTGATGACGATAGGATAGGTCATCAATATGTAATTGGTGGGGGTCCGACAATTGACACCCTCGCAAATCAGTGAAATATGCTCTAGCAGTGGCTGGAACACCATAGCAAAACACTAGCTCTGTACATCATTTAGTGGCTACTGCCCAGTACTGCAGTTTATCTCTCATTCACTCCAAAATCCGCCACTCCCACCATACCGCTGAAATCCGCTCTGGCATTAGCCAGATCTAAGCAATGTTTGCAGCTCTGTACATTACTTGGTGTCCACTGCTGACTACTGCAGTTAGTCTCCCATTCATTTAAATAGAAGATAAGGTGTTCCACTGCTTACATTGCTTAGATCTGGCCACGCCAGAGCAGATTTTAGCTGATTGATGGGAATGCTGTGTGTTGGAATCCCACCAATCACATTTGTTTCAATTGTTTTGTCCCAGACAACGCCTTCAAGCTCTTTGTCGTCACTCATTAATAGTTGTACATAAAGTTTTTTTCTAATAAAGTACTGAGTTCTGTTCTTTCTATTATCCCTTGTTTGTCTGTATATATGTAATATATCTGTGAAAATACGATCGGATAACGCTTATGAGTGTATGTATATGTACAGTAGCTAGCTAGCAATATCTCTGTGAATCTGCTGCAGATATGACAAACAAATATGATTTTATGGGCTTGTTTAGACGCGTGTGCTATATGGATGTATGCTGTCCATGTGTGTCACTGACCACACACGGCACACATACCCATTATAGCCGGTGTACCAGTGAACATGGCTAATTTTCCACAAAAAACAGTGGTCTGCATGGAAAAAAGGTGTTGCATGCACTATTCTGGTCTGATTTAGATGATTGACAGGTTTCTCCCTCATGTATGAAGTGTGGTAGATCGGCTCACTTGGCTGCACATAGAGGTAGACATAGGAACGCTGTCTCTTTAAATCTTCCACTGGCTTATTAAAGGTACTGCATAAACCAGTGCAGAGTTAGCAAAATAAACACTCCCTTTCTGTCCTAACAGGAAAACAAAAATATAACGTATGGCACAGTCCGTGTTACTGCGGGGATCCGCCCGCTCAGGAGCTCTCGACTCAAGACACACCCAAAACTGAATGAGCCAGAAGGCTGTGTATTTACCTTCTGGACTTCATCCTGGGGTGGAGATATGGTGAACAGCCTCCCACCCACTCTTCAGATGTTCACTCAACCTCGCCCTTAACATGGCCGATTAACCCCTCCCAGCACTTAGTGTGCTAGAGCATTTTCCTAGATTCAGATCACTGAAGCTAAAAACCTCAGTGACACATGTCTCCCCTCGAGTAGTTTGCCAGTGACTTTGTCAGAGGAGGGAAAGACCTGTCAACCACCTGCCGCGGTGCTGGGAAGAGCTGGCTGCAAGCGGAGCTGGGTTAGCTTGGTCTCCAGCTATGGTTTCTGGTCAATTTTTTTTTTTTTTTTTCTATTTTTAAACTTGTTTTATTGAAGATTATAAAACATTACAAGGTTACATCATGGAATAAAAGAACAATCAACATTTCTCATTGCTCATTAATGCTGTCCATGGGTCTAATATCGTAACCAAAACCATAAGATACCCATGTCATGCACCAAATATCACATACTTTATCATGAGAGAATAGTCCTCCTCGCCTGGTGTCTAATGTGAGTCAAATGGGAATCAAACCAAGGCTTTCCATACCTTTATCAAATTTTTGAGGACAATGTCTATTTTTATATACCACCCTCTCATAGGAAGCTGCAGTATTTACCATAATGACCCAGTGTGAAATTTGTTGGGATCTTCTAGCCATCCATCCCTGGTCGGATCTTTTAAAGTATATTTTCTCTGAAACACTCTGGTGTTTCAGAGAATTAAATACCTGGTGCCATTTATGCTGACTGCTTTTTGAGCAGCATGAATCACCTGACAGGTTCCCTTTAATTTTTTGTAAATTGCAATATCAAATGTAAGATTTTGATGCAAAATAATTGGAATATGATGTGGTTAGAAACAGATTGCTTTTGATCAAACCGTTTTAGACCGGCATAAATTGTATTACAATTAACCAACTAAGGCTAGCATCTGGCAATCCCAGGGATTAGCACAGAAAACGGTAATGTGATTTATCATTTTAATAACAAAGGTAATGCTCTGTTCTTTGATCGGATTTCCCTCTGATCCACTGATATGTCTTCCACGCTCATTATTTTAGTGTGTTGTATCATTAAAATGTGTAAGCTTTCTTTTATTGATACCTGTAACTCTTCCGCACGCAACACTAAGGTGCTCTCCCCACTTCCTCCCGGCATCGCCATCGTTAGGAACCATATGTATGTATATATTTATATGTATGTATGTGTGTGTGTATATGTATGTATATATACACACATACGGTTCCTATCGATGATGATGCACTGTTACGTGCAGGGAGGGGGGAAACATTATGATTAACAAAGGCGGGGATTTCTTCAGGGCCCGCAAGGCATCAGAAACCTGAATTAATAAAAATACATTTCACAGCAACTAGACCTCTAATATGAGGCATACTGGTAGAAATGTAAATCTATACCTGTCACCTGTATGCCCATACTAGTAGGTCAGATAAGTCCCAGGGGGTGACAGATTCCCTTTAAACATTGTGCGCTGTTTGTAATGTGAAACCTGGTGCCAGATCCAGTTTAAAAATTCTTTAGAACAACTGCACCTTGAACCCAATTCCACCTATACCTTCCCATATCTCTTCCCTTCTATTGAAGTGGACTCTGTCCGTATCTACTCTTCTTCCAAACTCCAAGTGGCTGTCATATACTGACTCCTGGGCCCGGCCACTGCCTTTATCAACCATTTCTCCACCTCGCCTCTACACTTTCTCCCTGC
Source organism: Phyllobates terribilis (assembly GCF_046119375.1). Taxonomy (NCBI): domain Eukaryota; kingdom Metazoa; phylum Chordata; class Amphibia; order Anura; family Dendrobatidae; genus Phyllobates; species Phyllobates terribilis. The sequence goes on from NW_027362761.1 coordinate 361,193,317, forward strand.
TCACATTCCCCCATCATCATCGGTCATTTCAACATCTCCACTGACACTCGCCTGTCGGCAGGCTCTATACTCTTGTCGCTTGCTTCATCCTTTGGTCTTACGGAATGGTCATCCACAGCCACCTACACTCACGGACATACATTAGACCTTATCTTCACTCGCCTCTACTACCTACTTTACCTCCCATCTGACCACCATCTACTTACTTTCTCTTCCTTGTCCTCTTCACCTGCCCCCTCATGTCCAGCAACTAGCACAACCCCGCAGAAACTTTGCACACTTAGACACTCACTGTTATTCTACCGAGGTTCTCCATATTTTCACCACACAGTACCAATATTTTTTACAACGCCACACTCAAATCAGGTATTGACTTGGTTGCCCCTCTTGTGCATGACAGAGTGGTATGAATCAATAGACCACCCTGGCACACCAATCTCACTGAAAAGCTTCAGCAAGTGTCCAAGGTTACTGAGCTGATCTGGAAGAAAATGCACTCACACAAAGACTTCACATTCAAACAAGCAGCCCTCACATTCAAGACGGTTCTCACCTCTTCTAAACATGACTACTTCACAGCCCTCATATTTTCTTTATCCCACAAACTCAAACAGTTTGTCACCACTTTTACCTCCCTCCATTGCCCCTCCAAGCTCCATCATCTCTCCAAATCACACCTCACCTCTTGTACACTTGACCCAGTCCCATCCCACCTTCTCCCTAACCTCACCACCACATTTATCCCTGGCCTTAACCCATCTCTTCAACCTATCATTAACTTCTGGTACTTTTACTTCTGCTTTCAAACATGCCACAATCACACTTATCCTGATGAAGCCATCCCTCGGCCCGACCTCTCCATCCAGTTATTGTCCCATATCGCTGCTCCTATTCGCCTCCAAACCCTCGAACAACATGTCCAATCTGAACTTTCCTCCTACCTCTCATCTAACTCACTCTTCGACAACCTACAATCTATTTTCCGTCCACACCATTCCACTGAAACTGCCCTAACCAACATTACAAACGACTTACCGTCAAAGCTAAAAGACAATTTTCTATATTCCTAGACCTGTCCTCTGCCTGCCTTCAACACAGTTGACAACTTCCTCCTACTAGAAAACCCCTCTTCCCTTGGTGTCAAAGAACTTGCCCTCTTCTGGATCTCCTCATACCTTTTTAACTGCACATTTAGTGTCTCCCATTCCCATACCAGCTCCTCATCCCACCCTCTCTATTGTCCCTCAAGGCTCTCTTCTCCATTTATACCTTTGGCCCGTGGCAACTCATAAAGACCCATGGCTTCCAGAACCATCTATAAGCTGATGGTACTCAGATTTACCTCTCTCCCTGAGACTCACCTCTCTGCTGTCTAGAATCCCAGAGTTTCTCAGCCATATTCTCCTTCTCATCACGCTTCCTAAAGCTCAATGTGGACAAAACCAAACTTCTCATCTTTCCTCCATCTCAACTAACTCTTCTACTTATCTATCACAATAAATAACATGATGCTTTTCTCTGCAACAGAAATCTGCTGCCTCAGAGTAACCCTCGACTCTGCTTTGTCCTTCAAACTGTACATCCAAGCCCTTACAACTTCCTGCCAACTCAAACTCAAAAATATTTCCTCAACCCTGAATCTACAAAAAGGTTAGTGCATGCCCTCATCATCTCCCACCTTGACTACTGCAATATCCTTCTCTGTGGCCTTCCTGTTAACACTCTCGCACCTCTCCAGTCCATCATTGACTGCTGCCAGACTAATCCACCTCTCTCGTCGCTACTTGTCCGCTTCTCCCCTCTGCAAATCCCTTCATTGGCTCCCAATTCCCCAAATCATTGGCTAAAAGCGATACACTGCTGGAGCCAGTGAATGGCTGTAGTGGTCACGTGGGTGGCTACAGATGTCACCACTACAGTAAAGACTGGCATGGAGCAATTTTCAGCTTTGGCCTGACGGAGTTTGAAGCTTTTATATGGCATGGATACTATTGAGACTTTGGTTATCCTAATCTTTTGTTTTGGGGACATTGAATATAAATTACACTAGTTTTCAGGAAACATTTATTATATTAATACTAGTTACAGGTTCCTGGTGCCAGATTTTGCACTGAAAGAGTGATGTACTATGTAAAATAATTATAGGGTTTCCCAGGATTAAACAACTGATGACGATAGGATAGGTCATCAATATGTAATTGGTGGGGGTCCGACAATTGACACCCTCGCAAATCAGTGAAATATGCTCTAGCAGTGGCTGGAACACCATAGCAAAACACTAGCTCTGTACATCATTTAGTGGCTACTGCCCAGTACTGCAGTTTATCTCTCATTCACTCCAAAATCCGCCACTCCCACCATACCGCTGAAATCCGCTCTGGCATTAGCCAGATCTAAGCAATGTTTGCAGCTCTGTACATTACTTGGTGTCCACTGCTGACTACTGCAGTTAGTCTCCCATTCATTTAAATAGAAGATAAGGTGTTCCACTGCTTACATTGCTTAGATCTGGCCACGCCAGAGCAGATTTTAGCTGATTGATGGGAATGCTGTGTGTTGGAATCCCACCAATCACATTTGTTTCAATTGTTTTGTCCCAGACAACGCCTTCAAGCTCTTTGTCGTCACTCATTAATAGTTGTACATAAAGTTTTTTTTCTAATAAAGTACTGAGTTCTGTTCTTTCTATTATCCCTTGTTTGTCTGTATATATGTAATATATCTGTGAAAATACGATCGGATAACGCTTATGAGTGTATGTATATGTACAGTAGCTAGCTAGCAATATCTCTGTGAATCTGCTGCAGATATGACAAACAAATATGATTTTATGGGCTTGTTTAGACGCGTGTGCTATATGGATGTATGCTGTCCATGTGTGTCACTGACCACACACGGCACACATACCCATTATAGCCGGTGTACCAGTGAACATGGCTAATTTTCCACAAAAAACAGTGGTCTGCATGGAAAAAAGGTGTTGCATGCACTATTCTGGTCTGATTTAGATGATTGACAGGTTTCTCCCTCATGTATGAAGTGTGGTAGATCGGCTCACTTGGCTGCACATAGAGGTAGACATAGGAACGCTGTCTCTTTAAATCTTCCACTGGCTTATTAAAGGTACTGCATAAACCAGTGCAGAGTTAGCAAAATAAACACTCCCTTTCTGTCCTAACAGGAAAACAAAAATATAACGTATGGCACAGTCCGTGTTACTGCGGGGATCCGCCCGCTCAGGAGCTCTCGACTCAAGACACACCCAAAACTGAATGAGCCAGAAGGCTGTGTATTTACCTTCTGGACTTCATCCTGGGGTGGAGATATGGTGAACAGCCTCCCACCCACTCTTCAGATGTTCACTCAACCTCGCCCTTAACATGGCCGATTAACCCCTCCCAGCACTTAGTGTGCTAGAGCATTTTCCTAGATTCAGATCACTGAAGCTAAAAACCTCAGTGACACATGTCTCCCCTCGAGTAGTTTGCCAGTGACTTTGTCAGAGGAGGGAAAGACCTGTCAACCACCTGCCGCGGTGCTGGGAAGAGCTGGCTGCAAGCGGAGCTGGGTTAGCTTGGTCTCCAGCTATGGTTTCTGGTCAATTTTTTTTTTTTTTTTTCTATTTTTAAACTTGTTTTATTGAAGATTATAAAACATTACAAGGTTACATCATGGAATAAAAGAACAATCAACATTTCTCATTGCTCATTAATGCTGTCCATGGGTCTAATATCGTAACCAAAACCATAAGATACCCATGTCATGCACCAAATATCACATACTTTATCATGAGAGAATAGTCCTCCTCGCCTGGTGTCTAATGTGAGTCAAATGGGAATCAAACCAAGGCTTTCCATACCTTTATCAAATTTTTGAGGACAATGTCTATTTTTATATACCACCCTCTCATAGGAAGCTGCAGTATTTACCATAATGACCCAGTGTGAAATTTGTTGGGATCTTCTAGCCATCCATCCCTGGTCGGATCTTTTAAAGTATATTTTCTCTGAAACACTCTGGTGTTTCAGAGAATTAAATACCTGGTGCCATTTATGCTGACTGCTTTTTGAGCAGCATGAATCACCTGACAGGTTCCCTTTAATTTTTTGTAAATTGCAATATCAAATGTAAGATTTTGATGCAAAATAATTGGAATATGATGTGGTTAGAAACAGATTGCTTTTGATCAAACCGTTTTAGACCGGCATAAATTGTATTACAATTAACCAACTAAGGCTAGCATCTGGCAATCCCAGGGATTAGCACAGAAAACGGTAATGTGATTTATCATTTTAATAACAAAGGTAATGCTCTGTTCTTTGATCGGATTTCCCTCTGATCCACTGATATGTCTTCCACGCTCATTATTTTAGTGTGTTGTATCATTAAAATGTGTAAGCTTTCTTTTATTGATACCTGTAACTCTTCCGCACGCAACACTAAGGTGCTCTCCCCACTTCCTCCCGGCATCGCCATCGTTAGGAACCATATGTATGTATATATTTATATGTATGTATGTGTGTGTGTATATGTATGTATATATACACACATACGGTTCCTATCGATGATGATGCACTGTTACGTGCAGGGAGGGGGGAAACATTATGATTAACAAAGGCGGGGATTTCTTCAGGGCCCGCAAGGCATCAGAAACCTGAATTAATAAAAATACATTTCACAGCAACTAGACCTCTAATATGAGGCATACTGGTAGAAATGTAAATCTATACCTGTCACCTGTATGCCCATACTAGTAGGTCAGATAAGTCCCAGGGGGTGACAGATTCCCTTTAAACATTGTGCGCTGTTTGTAATGTGAAACCTGGTGCCAGATCCAGTTTAAAAATTCTTTAGAACAACTGCACCTTGAACCCAATTCCACCTATACCTTCCCATATCTCTTCCCTTCTATTGAAGTGGACTCTGTCCGTATCTACTCTTCTTCCAAACTCCAAGTGGCTGTCATATACTGACTCCTGGGCCCGGCCACTGCCTTTATCAACCATTTCTCCACCTCGCCTCTACACTTTCTCCCTGCTCACATTCCCCCATCATCATCGGTCATTTCAACATCTCCACTGACACTCGCCTGTCGGCAGGCTCTATACTCTTGTCGCTTGCTTCATCCTTTGGTCTTACGGAATGGTCATCCACAGCCACCTACACTCACGGACATACATTAGACCTTATCTTCACTCGCCTCTACTACCTACTTTACCTCCCATCTGACCACCATCTACTTACTTTCTCTTCCTTGTCCTCTTCACCTGCCCCCTCATGTCCAGCAACTAGCACAACCCCGCAGAAACTTTGCACACTTAGACACTCACTGTTATTCTACCGAGGTTCTCCATATTTTCACCACACAGTACCAATATTTTTTACAACGCCACACTCAAATCAGGTATTGACTTGGTTGCCCCTCTTGTGCATGACAGAGTGGTATGAATCAATAGACCACCCTGGCACACCAATCTCACTGAAAAGCTTCAGCAAGTGTCCAAGGTTACTGAGCTGATCTGGAAGAAAATGCACTCACACAAAGACTTCACATTCAAACAAGCAGCCCTCACATTCAAGACGGTTCTCACCTCTTCTAAACATGACTACTTCACAGCCCTCATATTTTCTTTATCCCACAAACTCAAACAGTTTGTCACCACTTTTACCTCCCTCCATTGCCCCTCCAAGCTCCATCATCTCTCCAAATCACACCTCACCTCTTGTACACTTGACCCAGTCCCATCCCACCTTCTCCCTAACCTCACCACCACATTTATCCCTGGCCTTAACCCATCTCTTCAACCTATCATTAACTTCTGGTACTTTTACTTCTGCTTTCAAACATGCCACAATCACACTTATCCTGATGAAGCCATCCCTCGGCCCGACCTCTCCATCCAGTTATTGTCCCATATCGCTGCTCCTATTCGCCTCCAAACCCTCGAACAACATGTCCAATCTGAACTTTCCTCCTACCTCTCATCTAACTCACTCTTCGACAACCTACAATCTATTTTCCGTCCACACCATTCCACTGAAACTGCCCTAACCAACATTACAAACGACTTACCGTCAAAGCTAAAAGACAATTTTCTATATTCCTAGACCTGTCCTCTGCCTGCCTTCAACACAGTTGACAACTTCCTCCTACTAGAAAACCCCTCTTCCCTTGGTGTCAAAGAACTTGCCCTCTTCTGGATCTCCTCATACCTTTTTAACTGCACATTTAGTGTCTCCCATTCCCATACCAGCTCCTCATCCCACCCTCTCTATTGTCCCTCAAGGCTCTCTTCTCCATTTATACCTTTGGCCCGTGGCAACTCATAAAGACCCATGGCTTCCAGAACCATCTATAAGCTGATGGTACTCAGATTTACCTCTCTCCCTGAGACTCACCTCTCTGCTGTCTAGAATCCCAGAGTTTCTCAGCCATATTCTCCTTCTCATCACGCTTCCTAAAGCTCAATGTGGACAAAACCAAACTTCTCATCTTTCCTCCATCTCAACTAACTCTTCTACTTATCTATCACAATAAATAACATGATGCTTTTCTCTGCAACAGAAATCTGCTGCCTCAGAGTAACCCTCGACTCTGCTTTGTCCTTCAAACTGTACATCCAAGCCCTTACAACTTCCTGCCAACTCAAACTCAAAAATATTTCCTCAACCCTGAATCTACAAAAAGGTTAGTGCATGCCCTCATCATCTCCCACCTTGACTACTGCAATATCCTTCTCTGTGGCCTTCCTGTTAACACTCTCGCACCTCTCCAGTCCATCATTGACTGCTGCCAGACTAATCCACCTCTCTCGTCGCTACTTGTCCGCTTCTCCCCTCTGCAAATCCCTTCATTGGCTCCCAATTCCCCAATTTATCCAGTTCAAACTACTATCATTGACCTACAAAGCCACCCATAATCTGTCTCCTCCATACATCTCCGAACTAATCTCCCGACATCACATGTAATCTCCGGTCCTCCCAAGACCTTCTCTCCTCCAAACTCGTACTTTCCTCACACAATCGCTTCCAGAGTATCCCACCTCCTCTGGAATTCTGTGCCCAACATGTACGAATATCCACCACATTAGGAACCTTCAGACTGATCTTGAAAACGTATCTCTTCAAGAAAGCTTACAACCTGCAATGACCCTCCTGCAACCTCATCACCACGGGAGCTGCTGCAAACCACCCTCCCCGCCAACCTACTTTTTCCTTCGCCATCATCCTGTAGACTATAAGCCAGCAAGGGCAGGGTCGTCTCCTTTCTTTACCAGTCTGTCATTGTTAGTTTGTTCATTATAATCTAGATTTGTATTTTGTATGTAACCCCTTTTTACATGTACGGCATCATGGAAACAGTGGTGCTCTAAAAACAAATAATAGTAATATGGAATTGTTTTCTAGCCATTAAAGAGAATCTGCCACCAGTTTGTTTGTTTTTTTGCTGAATATGAGGGCATTATAAAGTAGTGACAGACTCTGATTCTCCTGCTTCATTACTTTGATATTAACCCATGTATATGTGTAACAATGTCCGCTTGATCCAAATGGGAGGTAAATGCATAGCTAGACAGGGGGCTTGTTTGCAATAATAAATCATGCCCTGGACGAAGCTCAGGCGAAACGCGCGTCGGGTGTACTCTTGTGGTTGGGTATGTCTCTTTTTATGCATTATGGCTTTATGCCCTTAGCTGGTTTGTTCACTCCTTGGCTGCTGTGATGTCCATTATCCACATTGATTTGTTATATCTTCAATGTCTGTCCTTATTTGGCAATTGATTACATGTTCTTTTATTGATATACAGTGCCTACAAGTAGTATTCAACCCCCTGCAGATTTAGCTGGTTTGATAAGATGCAAATAAGTTAGAGCCTTCAAACTGCAAACGAGAGTAGGTTTTATGAACAGAAGCATAAATCTTACAAACCAAAAAGTTATGTTGCTCAGTTGAATTTTATTAAATTTTAAACATAAAAGTGTGGGTCAATTATTATACAACCCCTATGTTTAATATTTTGTGGAATAACCCTTGTTTGCAATTACAGCTAATAATCGTCTTTTATAAGACCTGATCAGGCCGGCACAGGTCTGTGGAGTTATCTTGGCCCACTCCTCCATGCAGATCTTCTCCAAGTTATCTAGGTTCTTTGGGTATCTCATGTGGACTTTATTCTTGAGCTCCTTCCACAAGTTTTCAATTGGGTTAAGGTCAGGAGACTGACTAGGCCACTCCAACACCTTGACTTTTTCCCTCTTGAACCAGGCCTTGGTTTTCTTGGCTGTGTGCTTTGGGTCGTTGTCTTGTTGGAAGATGAAATTACGACCCATCTTAAGATCCTTGATGGAGGAGCGGAGGTTCTTGGCCAAAATCTCCAGGTAGGCCGTGCTATCCATCTTCCCATGGATGCGGACCAGATGGCCAGGCCCCTTGGCTGAGAAACAGCCCCACAGCATGATGCTGCCACCACCATGCTTGACTGTAGGGATGGTATTCTTGGGGTCGTATGCAGTGCCATCCAGTCTCCAAACGTCACATGTGTGGTTGGCACCAAAGATCTCGATCTTGGTCTCATCAGACCATAGAACCTTGAACCAGTCTGTCTCAGAGTCCTCCAAGTGATCATGAGCAAACTGTAGACGAGCCTTGACATGACGCTTTGAAAGTAAAGGTACCATACAGGCTCGTCTGGAACGGAGACCATTGCGGTGGAGTACGTTACTTATGGTATTGACTGAAACCAATGTCCCCACTGCCATGAGATTGAAATAGTATTCAGGGGGTTGAATACTACTTGTAGGCACTGTATGTAAATTTTATCTCCACACTTCTTCCTTTCTTCAGCTAGCTGTACTTTACCTACTTATGTATATATACTGGCAATTTAGCCTATACTTTGTGAATACATTCTCCAAATTTGACACTTGTGAAGTTAGTTTTATATTTCTCACCGATTTCAGCTAGCTGATCTTCACTATTTATACATAGTCATTGGGTCCAGCTAACTGGGTTTGATTTATTTATTTTTCTTGTGTTGTACTGACACTTTATTTAAAACCAATTTGGCTATGTTCATTGATTTATTATTTTGTATGTGTGTATATATATTTCTAATATTGTAGCCATCAGTTGCATTCATACCCACCTTTTTGTTCCATGTCACTTTGTATGGATCTCCTTTTCATTCCACATTTGTTTTAATTGATTTATTTTTTATAAATTTTTTTGTCAGGCATATTTTCTTTTCTTTTATAATTCATATGTGTTACTGCCCCAGGGCAGTATATTTTACAGGTTGTTTGCTCTATAGGATTAGCTTAATAATAAATCTAGCAACATTATTTTGGAATTTGACTGACAGACTGTGTTGTGTGATGTCAGGCAAAGGAGGTGTCTGTTAAGCCGGAGCAGTTGGCGCTGGGTGGGGAATAGAGCTGGAGTGACAGATGCTTCAGATCAACAGCCTCACTTGCATCAATTCAAACGCTGATTTCTCAGCAACCGAGGAACGGACTGGCCATGTAAAGGTATTGCTGGACTTGTCTTTGAAAGATCTACATGCACATATACGGTAAATAGTTTGGGGTGTGAAATCCTTTTAACAGATTCTGTTTATAACCTTGGCTTTTATATATTTATAGACTACTCAAAAATCTCAAATGACACAATTACAGTTTAAAAAACATACATTAGGTGCATGCCATGTACACCACTTTTTGAAGAAATAGTGATAGAATTTTGACACATTTTGCTTAGTAAATTTCACCAAACTGAGTTACTTTGCTTTGTCCGTTCATATAGCCGTCTATTTCAGTCATTTACTTACTATTTATTGCTGCAGATAAGTGATGCTTCTTTCTTGTCTGAACAGACGCATTTTTTCTTGTGATGGCCCTAACTAGAAACTGAATGTGGTCATGGAAAAATTCCAGCGATTTTCCCTGAGAGCACCACAAATAACATGCCAGAGTTTAAACGCTTGCTTTATTGTCCATGGAAAATTGGTTTTAAGATTATGGTAGGAGTTATTTAGTCTGGCAAGAAACAAATCCATGTAAAATATCTGGCTTTAATCATTATTAAATATTATAGGGCTGTCAAGTTTATCAGATTTCAGATTAATATATGCATTATGACTGCTCTGGATTTGCTATCCGAAGTGTTCCAGGAAGATTTCTCCCTGTGGATATAAAATGATAAAAGGTAAAGGACTTTGCTTTTCGATGCCTACCAGAGATAGGAGTAAATGTTAACGTTCAGTATAACTAATGTATAAACTGTCAATGAACACAGCCCCTTAAAACCTATTGAACGACCCCCTCTTAACTGCTAAAGTGCCCCAGGTAAAATAAAATATATCTGTATGGATGTGTGTGTGTGTATATACACACTATACACTTCTCATGTGCAGGCAATACAGGACCTTAGGTATCCATGGTTACGACCACTAGCAGCTAGCTAACTCACTTTATCAGTGGACGTAACCATGGATACCTAAGGTCCTGCAATGCCTGCACATGAGGAAAGAGACATGGCAAATCAGAAATCCTATACTACATTTCTAATTGTAGGTATTTGCTAATATTATTATTATTACACCTACTATATATTGGGATAGGATCTTTGAGATGGGAATACCCCTTAAAAAAAAACAACTTAGTTTCCAGAGACCTAGCAATTAGAAAATGCGTAAGGCGTGCAGTAAGGGACGGGGAAGTGCTGATGATGGTGCACGCAGACGCAGAGGACATGGTGCACGCAGACGCAGAGGGCATGGTGCAGGTGGCTGTTGCTGAAGCATAAGAAACACGCCCATCTACGTCACATAGCTTCCTGCCCCACTTTTGCAGGGAGGCACGGTCATCACTTCTGAAACCAGAGCAGTACGAACAAGTGGTCGGTTGGATAGAAGATCATGCTTCCAGCATGCTTGCCAGCACCACCCAGCCTTGTTCATGATCCAGTCTCACCAGCCTAGAGTCTGGATCACTTAATCCTCACCCTGATCCTCATCCTTCCTTCCACCATGTTGAGTCCCAGGAGACTAGTGATCCACACTAGGACACTCCGAGGAGCTCTTTAAGTCATCATCTCTTGATTGTGGCCTGTCACCCTGCATGTTCCAAGAGGGACAGAAGGACCTGCTGTTTAGTGATACGTTAGAGCAGTCACGGTCACAAGAAGATGACGGTGGGGAACGGCAAATTTTGTAATTTTGTCTAAGAAGGTAGATGATGAGACACAGTTGCCGATAAGTCAGGTTGTTGAAGACACCAAGTCATGAGGACCAGGGTGCGGCAGTGGAAGACAAGGTGGTGGATGATGAAGTCACTGACCCAATCTGGGAAGCTGGCATGTAGAGCGAGGACAGCAGCGCTTAGAGGGAGGGATTGGCAGCACCGAAAAAGGCAGGAAGAAGCAGAGGGGTGACCATAGGGAGAAGACAGGCAACTGTTCCGCAGAGCACTAACACTCCCGAATTTCTCCGTCAAAGAGTTAGGTGTTCCCCAGTCTGGGACTTTTTAAAAAAAAAAAAAGTTCTGAGACATAAAAATGGTCATTTGCAACCTGTGCCATGCCAAGATCAGCAGGGGCCTAATCACTAAGAGCCTAACCACTACCAGCATGATCAGGCACATGTCATCTAAGCATCCAACTCGGTGATCCGAACACCTGGGTCCACAATTGGTGCCAGCAGGTGGCACTGCTGCCTCTTCCCCTTTGCTATGTGCTTCCCAATCCCCTGTCCATGACACTGGCACAGATGCCTCCCACCCTGCACCTGTCCTTGCACATGCTGAGGCACTACCATCCGGCACTTCCAAATTCATGTCTCAGCACAGCGTTTAGCTGTTCCTACCCTAGACCTTAAATGAAAAAGAAACTTTCCAGCCACCCACCCACCCACAGGCCCAAACGCTAAACGGTCATATTTCCAGGCTGCTTGCCGTGGAAATGTTGCCGTTCAGGCTTGTGGACACGGCAGGCGCCATACCTTGTACCAGCACATTTCCAGGAACATCACCCGTGCCCCTACCAACACACTTACTGGGATTGTCCACTTAAAGGGTACCTGTCATGTCCTTTGTACTATCTAAACTGCTCCCACTGCATTATTAGTGATGCAATGTGCATCACTAACATGCATTTTTCATTAAAATCAGCACTAATATGTATAAAAAACACTTTATATACTTATATCATACCTGCTCGTGATGTGATTTATGTGATTCATCGCATTTAGTCAGGGTTGGTGCCGCCCACGCCATTTGAGTTTTGTTCCTGGTTTGCGCTGACTTCACTATGCTGCGCTTGTTGATCTGGGAGCCGTGCAAACGCTGTGACGAGAGGCTCCGGCCGCACACAGTGAAGCTGGGAACTACACTCAGCTTCACTGCGCGTGCGCGGGGAGCCGCTTGTCACAGCGCATGCGTGGCTCCCAGCTCAAGCGCGGCTGGCCATGAGATACTGCACAGTGTTTTTAATCTTCAATATTTGAATAAGGCCCTCCAGTTGTTCCTTTCAAGGGTCTATAGTTGACTCTCCTTATAATTTTCTGGCTTTGCACTGTGTGCAGAGCCTTTATGAGTATAGAAGTACAACAATTACACTTTCTTAATATTTGAATGAAGAACTACAGCTGTTGCCTTCAACAGTGTGTGGATGACCCTGCTTGTAATTTTTGTCTGGCTTTGCACTGTGTACAGCGCCTTAATGAATGTAGGAGTACCAAAACTACACTTTGTTTACAATATTTGAATGAGGCTCTCCAGTTGTTGCCTTTAAGGGTGTATGGATGACCCTGCTTGTAATTTTTGGCAGGTTTTGCACTGTGCGCAGAGCTTTTATGAGTGTAGGAATACCACAACTACACTTTGTTCACAATATTTGAATGAGGCACAACAGTTGGTGCCTTCAAGGGGGGTGTATGGATGACCTGCTTGTAATTTTTCTCTGGCTTTGCACTTAGTGCATAGCCTTTATGTGTCTAGGAGAACCACTACATGACAATTTGAACAGAATGTGTATGAGGCACTCCTTTATGTTTAATACGGGGTGTTTCTGACAATTCTGACAGACCTGCAGCCACCACTGGGGGGGGGGAGCTAAAGCCATGTGGATTTATTGAGTTCAGGAAGCCCCTAAACCCCATATTAGGCATTCTGTAGGTGAAGGTGTGAAAACCTTTTCAAAAAGGGTCATAAATGTCTTTTTTTTATTTTAAGGATCCATTTCTGATCCTTGCAAAAGAGGGAAAATTTATTTTCCCGATTCTGGTGAAAGACATCTTCTCCTATTATTCTAGGTTTACCATTTTCTTCCACAAAATGGTGCTTCATGATAGAAGATTGAAAAACAACATCAACCAAAGGGTTTTTCCAATGCATTTATCTAGTATACTGTACATACATGTATGATTGCTGGAACATCCATTGATCTGAAAAACAGGAATCTTTTGTGTGAATGCAGTGGTAGTGTGCATGTGTGTCCACAACTCCATTCAAAGACGGGGCTTTAGGACCCCCATTCTCGTAAAATGGTGGGAGTCCCAGCGATGAGACCCTCAGCAATTATACATCACCTATCCTGTGGATCAGTGTTAAATATATATAGTGGGAATACCACTTTATATCACATGTCAATGCAGGAAATTTTAAAGGGGAATCTGTCACCAGGTATTTGCTACCTCATCTGAGAGCAGCATAATAGAGGAAAAGACTCTGATTCCAGCATTGTGAAGGGGAGCACAGGGCTCAGGATTTTTCCTTACAGAATTTCATGTGCGGAAAAATAAGCAGCATGTCCATTCTTTGTGTGTTTTTGCTTGCTTTTTTCCTATACAATGCACTGGAAAAAAACGCATGGCAAATCCGCAGGCAAAAACGCACAAAAAAATACATGAAAATACAATAAAAAATGTACGGAATTTCTGCAGCGTTTTTGCTGGCAAGAGATACAAAACCTTGCAGAAACGCTGCAGAAATTTCTACAAGCAAATCCTGAACGTGCACACATAACCTTACTGTGCAATTCGGACACATGCGGTTGTGGCACACAGAATGAGACAGGGTCCCCTCCGGTTGATGTTCCCTTTGTCCAGTGAACTATCAGTCCTTTCCTCCATTCTGTCCGACCTGCCCCCACCTCAACAGCCTCTGTTGGTACCAGGGGCTTTTTATCTGGCCTTACAGTTTCGCTAAAGCCCACCATCTTTCCCTCTTGCTATGATGCGGCCAGCATCTTCCACTTAGGGAGGAAAAAGTAATGGAATCTGATGCCACTTCTGGGTCGTATACCCTGGATCACCCCGGGATCTGCCGGAAACTTCAGAAGTGTCCTCATACTGGTTTGGAGATTTGTAACTGAGAGAACCTTCGATGATGCTGCATCCCCTGAATTTGAACCTGTTTAAGACTTTCTCAAAGACTCCCATTCCCAATCATGAACAGTAGTACATACATTTCTATACAATTTAACTCTTATTGACTCGGCTTCTTCTTCTACCCCATTATAATTGTATCACTTAGTTTACTGGGTGCAGCAGTTGTGATATATTCAGAGTTCTTAGATGTAGCAGAGCTCATGTCAGGATTTCTGTTGCCTTCTACAGTTTGACCACTTGTGGCCGCTATTGTTCACTTTAATAATTGTGCTGCAGTTTCACTCCTTAACACTGGAGGCTGCTGTTGTGCTCTGCAATTGCCCTTTATCAAGATGGCGGATTCAGAATCTATGGAATCCATTTTGTTTCTTGTTTGGGCCTACTTAAAACCACATGGATCTCTCAATCATTGCTTGACAACTGTGTTTAGCTGTTGGCCTAGTTTCAGTCTCTAGCTCCTGAACATTCTTGCCCAGACTGTTCTAATTTATCTACAGACTGTTTCCTACAACTCCTTGTTTACTCCAAGAACTTCTACTACCACTTGCTGTTCCTCCTTTGGCTCCTTCAGCCACTTGTTTCCAGCAGTACTATGCCAGTATCGTAACAGCTCAGATAGCTGCCCCCACCCACACTACAGCTTTCTGTGCACATAGTCTGTTTACAGTGAGCTTATTATCAGATGAGGGGGGCACGGTTGGTCTAGCAGTTGCGTGACCACCAGTCCTAACAGTGATAAAACCTTCATTGTAGGTAAACAGCCGAATAAGTGACACATTGCTGAATTCAGTGCTTTAATCCCTACATCAAGCTGTCCTCGAATTACATAGGAATCTGTCAGCAATTTCTTGCTATTAAATTGAAGAAGCTTTCCATAAATGCAGACATTTGTGTAACAAATCTGCTGTGTGTGCATATACCTTTAAAGAGTAACAATTAGCTCTACTGATGTATCTGTTTAAGTAATTACTTGTACTAGGCATGAAATAATTGAGCATCTTTTCTTATGAATTCATATTGGGCCATTCCTCAGTTATTTTTCCTGGAAATTTATCAATAAACTACTTTAATATTACTATTCCTCGGTTAACTACAGTGGCTTGCAAAAGTATTCACCCCCTTGTTGTTTTTTTACCTATTTGGTTACATTGCAACCTGTGTTTACAAAAATATTTAATCTGTTTTGTGTGCGATACATCAGCACTAAACAGTCTAAGTTGGTGAACTGTAATGAGAAAAATATAGGCATAAATTAAATTTATGGGATCAAATAACTAAAAATTGGCATGTGTGTAGTAGAAGGCAATGAAACATCAGAAAAACTCTTGCAGGATGTGCCAGTGGTGAAGAGAGGCTGCTATCTGCTGGCCAGGTGAAATCAAGCGGAAACAAATTGTGCTAGAAGAGTTGAAGGGGGAGGAAATTCAGATGCCGGACCTGATCAGGTGACCTCCAAGAAAGATTTCCTGGATATAAAAGCCCAGCGCGACAAGTCACAGAGAGATTTGGCGCCAGACTGCAGAGGAGAGTAGACGTGCTCCCGAGTAGCGCAGAGCTCAGTGTGACAGGCCTCAGCTGAAAGCCTGCATCGCCTAAGTGCCGGACACCGCCTGTGTGATGAACCTGTAGCCGCCATCTTGGTAATGATAAATCATATCCAGGGATGGCCACACTTCAGCAGCCCCCACCCTTGGGACCTTCTGTTAAAACGTCAACTAGATAGTTTCCCCCCATCCAGGCTCCTGTAAGATAAGAAGCCTACTTAACACTTGAATGCTAGGAGCTTCAAAGACTTCGAGAGGAAACACAGCCAGCAGGGGGGGGTGCTTCGTCTATCTGTACCTGACCATTTGTCCCATAGGACTAGTTTCTTTGTCTGTCACAAGCATGGAGGCATAAGATATAGAAACATGAATAGTACACGCATGTTGCGTGGGATGGGCCAATAAAAAAATATCACGGCGTCCCGGAGCCATTGCGCACACAAGCCTCCGCGGTAGACGTTTGTACGTGCTCTGGAAGCCAAGATATAGCGCGGAGCCATTCCTGAGGACCGTATGGTATCATAATTGATATCAAAAGGTCGGTTACGGCGGCCCGAATCCATGGGAACCCCTGGGGGTATCATGAGACCATCCCAGAAGAAGTTATTGGGTTCCATAGAATTTGGGCTTCTGATCGAAGTTAGACCTGAGGGTGGAGACTGAGCCAGCTGACCTCACCAGCAGTGGGCGGGACGGGGCAGGTAAGATAGCAGGACAGACAAGAGACAAGTCAGTCTTGACCCAAGAGTGGTGTGCTGAACATCTGAGCACCAGCTGAGGCCACCAAGGGGAGGAGCAGTTTGACCATGCGGTGGTAGGCCTCAGCCTGTAACAAAGAACCGTGCCTGCGACCGCAGAATCCTCTCCCTGCGTCACAAGAAAATCAAGAAACCGGTAACTGATATGCTGTGGTGATTCTGTGTGTTGTATTCCATTGTTGTATAGTTTAGCCTGACCTTATACCTGTGTATATTTAGTTGTATATCGTGTATCTAGTGTATTATTATAATCAATTACCTCAAGTAATTGTGGGCCTGCCTTTTATTCTGCATAACGAACGCACGTCCGTGTGAGCTCGGCTCAAGCCAAAACGCTACCCAGGGTTGGTTCCTGACCCGATATAGGCCCATTCACGGACTGGGCGTATATCTAAAATAGGGACTGGTGGCAGCATACCAACTGGGGATTGGGGAAGGCTGGTAGTGACGGTCGGAGGTTCAGATATATATATTCCTGGTGCGGCCAAGGAAGATATATATACCGCCCTCACTACAGAGGGCCCCGATACCCAGTAGGTTACAGGACAGTCTCCCTGGCGACCGCTTATCCTAGGTGCAGTTCCTTGACTGACCTGAGGCTAAGAGGGCGCTAGCGAGTTGTGCTGTGTAGTGACGTTACGGTTTAGTGACGTTGAAGGGATAACACACTACCGTGTTCCCTGCGCTGGTTGCAGCTTCCTGGCACTACTTTCTCTAGGTGCAGTACCTTGACTGACCTGAGAGGTAAGGGGGCGCCAGAGAGCTGCACCCACCGGCCGGCTTTCATCACAGCCTGTAAGGCCCGGACCCCTCACAGAAGAGCCTGAGTTTTGCGCATGTTGGCCAGAGCCAGGACCCGCACTCTCTATTGTTCAAGTTTCCAGGATCCGACTTCACCTGTCATGTGACGAGTTCTGGTCCTCCTTGCCCCAAGCTTGAGACACTACCGCCGACGGTCAAGCCGAGAAGAGCTGAGAGAAGACCGCTACAGGAGAGACGCGCCAGCAACAGCAGCAGAGGATCAGCGCAAGTGAGCAGGGCCGTCACTTCCAACTTTCACCTACGGTACCGGGGACAGTTGGGATTAGGATTTCTGGTTGGGAGGGGGCCGGTTGGTGCGTGGGAGGCTAAAAGGGAGCTGATTGACTATATCTGGAAGAGACTTGTGGCCTAGCGGGAAGAGCCGGTGACCCCCGCTAGGGCCATATACAAA
Organism: Phyllobates terribilis; assembly: GCF_046119375.1. Classification (NCBI taxonomy): domain Eukaryota; kingdom Metazoa; phylum Chordata; class Amphibia; order Anura; family Dendrobatidae; genus Phyllobates; species Phyllobates terribilis. The sequence continues at coordinate 361,211,216 of NW_027362761.1, forward strand.
GAGAAAGAACTCTCATGGTGACTCCCATGACTGGGTGCATCACATTTCTTTGCAAAGAACTTTACTGTTATTTACTGAAAACATCTCCTATTGTTAATCCCAGTTATTGTTAATTCCATTGTTACTAACCCCTTTGTAATAATCGTTATATCTATAAAGTGGTTATATCAATCCCTGACTGCTTCCGGGTCGTGTCTCTGTGCGTTGCATACTGGCACCTGTTTTACATTTGCGTATGTAATCACCCCTTTTGCTATGAAGCCTCTAAAAATTTCTGGTGCAAGCAATTACCTTCATAAATCACATGCTTAGTGAAAGGAAGTCCGCCTGTATGCAATCTAAGTGTCACATGGTCTGTCAGTATATACACACACCTTTTATGAAAGGCCACAGAGGCTGCAATACCATTAAGCAAGAGGTGTCACTAACCAAACAACACCATGAAGACCAAGGAGATCTCCAAACAAGTCCGGGACAAAGTTGTTGAGAAGTACAAGTCAGGGTTGGGTTACAAAAAAAAAAATAAATAAATAAAAATCCCAATCTCTGATGATCCCCCGGAGCACCATCAAATCCATTATCATCAAATGGAAAGAATATGGTACCACAACAGATCTGGCAAGAGAGGGCTACCCACCAAAACTCTTAGCCCAGGCAAGGAGGGCATTAGCAGAGAGGCAGCACAGAGACCAAAGTCAACCCTGAAGGAGCTGCACATTTCCCATGCAGAGACTGGAGCATCTGTCCATACGCCCACAATAAATTGTACACTCCATAGAGGTGGCCTTTATGGAAGAATGGGCAGAAAAAAGCCTTTACTTACACACATTTTGAGTTTGCCAAAGACATGTGGGAAACTCCCCAAATGTATGGAGGCAGGTGCTGTGGTCAGATGAGACCAAAATTGAATTTTTTAGCGACCAAGGTAAACTTTATGTCTGGCACCAAACCAGCACAGCTCATCACCCTCAAGAACACCACCCCCCACAGTGAAACATGATGGTGGCAGCATAATGCTGTAGGGATACTTTTTGGCAGCAGGGACAGGAAAAATGGTCAGAGTTGAGGGAAAGATGGAAGGTGCAAAATACAGTGATATTCTTGAGCAAAAACAGTTTCAGTCAGTCTGTGATTTGAGACTGGGACGGAGGCTCACCTTTCAACAAGACATTGACCCAAAGCATACTGCTAAAGCAACACTCGAGTGGTTTAAGGGGAAACGTGTAAATGTTTTGGAGTGGCCAAGTTAAAGCCCAGATCTTAATCTAATTGAGAATTTGTGGTCAGACTTGAAGATTGCTGTTCAACAGAGGAAACCATCTAACTTGAAGGAGCTGGAGCAGTTTTGCCTTGAGGAATGGGCAAAAATCCCAGTGGCAAGATGTGGAAAGCTCAGAGACTTATCAAAAACGAATTGCAGCTGTAATTGCCGCAAAAGGAGGCTGTACAAAGTACTGACTTTAGGGGGGTGAATAGTTATGCACACTGAAAAAGAAAACCAAATGTTCAAAATTGTCAGCATGTTCCTTACATGAACTGATGCAAACCCTGAAAAAAACAAACAAACTTGAAATTCCAGGTTGTGAGGTAGCAAAACACGAAAAATGACAAGGGGGTGAATACTTTTGCAAGCCACTGTATACGTGTAACCTGGAGAATTCATTAAACAGGTTATTTGGTGTGAAACATAAACCGTAAAAAAACATAAACAAAAAAAATCTGAATCAGCAATTGCTTTTTTGCAGCAAAAGAAATATTACACAGTAATTCTATATGTGCCCAAAAATTGTGCTAAAAATAATACAATTTCTCCTGCATAAAAAAGCCTCATACAGCCAAGTTTAGGAAAAAGAAGTTATGGATGCTGAAAAGAGGAAAATAAAACATAAAAAAGATTGGCTGGTCATTAATTTGGTTGACCAAACAAAGTAAAACTTTGACCAGAGGATGGTATAAGTTAAAAAAATAACAAGCTCTGACATAATATAAAGTACAGGCTGCGTAGTCTGCACAGAGACCAGATACTGTTGCACAAGTCTCTGAACCAATGCAACATGTGATTCACTGCAGCGGTCAGTTGATTTCAGTAGTGCAATATCAGATGTTTCATGATGACAAGGCACTGCTCAAAGTCACCATACCGCTGCAGCCAATTATGGGCTGCAGCGGTCCGACGGCTGTTCAAACAATAACATCAGAGCTGCCTGTCTCTGTGCAGGCTATGGAGCAGGCTGCTCTGGATCAAGGTGGGTGCCAGTAGGTGGGTATTGCAGAGTTTTTTTTTTTTAATATCCTGTCCACTGGTCCGACAACGCCTTTAAGGGGCTAATGAACCTGACACCGTGCAGTGGTGACATTAGCTGGACATACTTGTTCTAGTAAGGTCTCATTCAGTTTTTCACGTATGAGCTCTAGCTTTGTTTTTCACTGATAGAACTCGTACCTATTATAGTCTATGGGGCTATTCACATGTCCATGATTTTTTGCGGTGTTCACACCTAAAATGGTGGCATGTCCAATTTTAATTTCAGATAGAAGACCATCTTATGCTGCAGAATTGTAATCATTTCATTTTCTGGATATTCTGGTATATAATAAATCTAATTGTATGGAGTGATTCGGTGTCCAGGTATTGCTGTTGAGTTATTCATCTATGTTCCATTATTCTCCTAGGAATAACACACATGTTAGAACTACCAGCTGCCCCTAATTCTTTACAAATGATACATCTGTGCTCTGAAAAGCATATATTTCCCTCCTACACATTTAATGGAATTTACACAGTAGACTATTGTGTACTTTAGTGACTTGCAGGGTTTCTAGCTGCGTATAGCAATCTGGGATGGTTAATAATTGGTTGGAGAAAGTCTGCCTTGATTTGTTGGTGTCTATGAGAGCAAAAAATCCTATACATATAATGTCTCTTCCAAGGACAGTAATCTGCAAAGCACAATGTGGATCTCATTGTTTAGAGCAGGGGTGGGCAATGCATTTTCCGGATGGGGCCACATGAGAGACCAAAACTGTTGTTGAGGGCTGAACCAATAGGCTGAAATTAATTCTGCTCAATGTTAATATTAACATATTAATTATTATTTTATATTGATGTTAATTGCATGACTTAATATTGAGCGGAATGAAGTATGCTGACATCCACCTATATACCGTTTGAGCTCCCACACAGCCCCCTATATACAGTATGAGTGCACACACAGCCACCGCCACCTATATACAGTATGAGTGCACACACAGCCCCTATATACAGTATGAGCCCCCACACATTCCTCCTATATACAATATGAGCCCCCAGAGCATTCTCCCTATATAATGTACAGTATGAGCCCGAATGCAGCCCCCTATATACTGTATGAGCCCTCACATAGCCTCCGTAATTACAGTATGAGCCCCTACACAGAACCCCTATATTCATTATGAGCCCACACACAGCCCCGCACAGTATGAGCCCTCACACAGTCCTCCTATATACAGTATGAGCCCTCACACAGTCCTCCTATATACAGTATGAGCCCTCACACAGTCCTCCTATATACAGTATGAGCCCTCACAGTCCTCCTATATACAGTATGAGCCCTCACACAGTCCTCCTATATACAGTATGAGCCCTCACACAGTCCTCCTATATACAGTATGAGCCCTCACCTAGCCTCTCTATATACATTAAACAAATGCCAAAGAGAAACAACAACAGTATGGGTAGGGACATATTGTTGTCTCCTTACCCCTGGTTGCCAGCACTACTGTACTTTGTTCATTAGCACCACTGCATTTTATTTGGTTAGAATGGTTTCTAGAACGGTTTCTATACTCTGCTAATGTATTTAATAATTAGATACATCTGATTATGTGATTTATACCACTGCACCATACATTTTGCATTTTTCCATGTCCTTTGTCTCTGCTTGGCCGCTATATGATATACTACTTTTTTAAATATTCAGCATATTGGCAGAAATACGACTGTCTGTTTCAGTCAATTTTTGATGACGCTTTTTATGTATTTGTATGTCTGCTTAGGGGCTTGAAGGGTGACTAAGGGACAGCCGATGTGGAGCGGGGTCGCCAAACTGATTCACTAGGGTGTCAGCCTCTGCTGGTAGGCAGCACATTAGTGATTTCTAGGGCTTGCCTGCATGTCGACTGCTCTTCATATTTTTTTAAACCCTTCCCCCATACATATATACATTTCCTTTATGGGCTGTGTCTTTATATATATTGATTAGGGTACTTTCAGCAGCAGAAGGGAAGGAAGGGAGACACAGATTCTCTACTTCGTGGGTAGGCGGAGCCCCATAGGATAGTCACCTCAGATTGGAAAAAGACGACCGGCCCCTCCAGTATATAGGCTCCTCCTACTCCCATGTTCATCAGTCTTTTTATCTGAGGTCTCAGAGGATAGTCGCTGCTTCGGCAGCTCCTCAGAAGAGTTGTTATTTTATATCCAGCGAGTCCTGGACCCCCCGTGGTCTAGAGGTCTCTGGGGGTCTCGGCGCTGCTGAGACCCCTGACCCTCCCCTGGCAGCTCTGTGTACCCCTTGAGGAGGTTCCCACTTATGCCTGCCGGCCCCGGGGGATACAGGGCGCTCCCTGGCGGAGGAGCACACCACACATCTGAGAGGGTCCCTGCGTGCTCCGCCATAGGGGGGAGCAAAGGGCCATGGCGCCACACATCCCTGAGGATCCCTGTGGCGTTCAGCCGGGTAAGTGCTCTTTGGTCTAAAGAGTATCTTTGACGGCTACGGCAAGTGTACTGCCTGTGTGTTTCTTGTCTATTTCAGACGCTGCCTTGACTGGGGAGCAGAGACGGAGGCCAGTAATTTTTATTTTTATTTTTTATTTGCGCATGCTTTTTCGTTTTTGCTTCCTGCCTTCATTGAGGCAGGAAGCTCCCTGTATTGGCGCGCGTTTTCTTGCTTTTATTGACTTGCTTCCTGCCTTCATAGAGGTAGGAAGTTTTCTGCCCTCATTTTTGTTGTTTGAATAAGGCGGGGGGCGTGGCCTAGCGGGGGTGTGGCTTAGCGTCTCCTGGCTTCCTGCCGTCATTACTTAGGCAGGAAGCGCTTGGTTGAGCGTGCGCTGGCGGTCCCTGCTTCTCCCTCCGGCGTCCAGCGGCGCCTCCTGCTCTCTGCTCTCCGTCCGTCCACACACTTAAGAGGAGCGGTCGCCGCAGTACCGGTGAGTCCCCTCTGCCTCTGGCAGGGGTTCTTTGTCAGTGCTGTCTCTCCAGGCTACCTATTAGGAGTCCTCGTGAGCACTGCCGCTTTCTCTCCTAAAGCTATTTACTTCACTGACCTTTTAGGCTGTGTAGTATTATAGTTGCTGTGATGTTAACCCCTTCTGAAAAAGTGGAACTTTAGGGGAAACACATGGTGTTTAAGGGAGTTTCCCCCTATTGATTTTTTGCTTGGCATTTCTGGGGTAGCTCTTTTCTAAGGGTGAGCTTTAACCCTTCAGAGCCTGTCGCATATATATATAAAAATAAATAAATAAAAATAAATAAATAAATAAATAAATAAAAAAAAGTGAGTTTTGAAAACAGGCTGTGCAGCTTTCACACTTTTTTGCCATCCTTGTTGTACATCCTGGCATCTGGTGTGGGTGGCATGTCGGATAGGGGGCCTGGGAGTGCGGATCGGTCTCCTGATCCTTTTCAGGTTCAGTCGCACGCCTCTGATACACTCAGGCCTTCTACTACATCAAGTTCAACGCTCAGTGATGTTAAGGTGGAGGCGCTCACTCGCTCCATTGATAGTCTCTCTAGTCTCCTGGGACAGTGGTTGTCAGCTAGATCACACCCAATGCCACGAGGTAAAAAGCGCCACAAGACTATGGTGGCGTTGTCTCCCTCGCAGAGCGCATCAGAGGCTTCGGATTCACCAACAGATTCGGTTGATGAAATTTCTGAGTCCGAAGAGGAGGATCAACAGGATCGCTCTGTTTCTCTTTCTGGTCGCGTAGATGGGCTTATTAAGGACATGCGGGAAGTATTAGAGCTGTCTGAAGAGCCGACAAGACCGTCTAGGTCGGGCCGTCTGTATCAGAAGACGCGCCGTGTTCGTTCTACATTACCTGCGCATGAGGAACTTAACGAAGTGGTGGAGAAGGAGCGTCAGTGTCCGGATAAACGCTTCCGAGGAACGCGTTTTTTTGATGCCCTATATCCCTGTGCCAAGGAGATGGTTACTAATTGGGTTCCCTCTCCTGAGGTGGATATATCTCTGTCTCAGCTGACCAAGTCTTCCCTGCTTCCTGTTAAAGGGAGAGCCAATCTTCAGGATCCTTTGGACAGAAGATCGGAGTCAGCGGCGAAATCCATCTATGAAGCCGCGGGTCATGGTTTCCGAGCGGCCTTGGGGGCCATGTGGGCCGGTGAGGCTTTTCTGCGGTGGTTGGATCAGCTGCGTGCGGCGTGGCAGGATGGGACTTCGCGCTCAGAAGTGAAAAAGCTTTTTCAGCGAATGGAAGAAGCTATGTGTTATGGCAGAGATGCAGTACTGGACACTGCTTCAATTCTGTCCAGGGCTCAGGCTTCGGCAGTCACGATTAGAAGAGCTCTGTGGCTTAAACAGTGGACCGGGGATGCAGTATCCAAACAGGGATTGCTTAGCCTGGCATATAAGGGCGGTCAGCTCTTTGGTTCAGATCTTTCGGAACTAATTGCCAAAGCTAAAGCTAAGGATGTTACTCTGCCTGGGAAAAAGGCAGTGGCATCCACAGCCAGCAGGACAGGGCCCGGCAGAGGTCTTCGGTCCTTTCGGGCCAGGGGACGATTCAGTCAGCCTTCTTGGAGATTGGGTCGTCCCTCATCCTCCGGCAGATCCGCCCAGAAAAGTTGTACTCCTTGGAAGCAACGGTCCCGTCAGGACAGACGGGAGGTTGATAAAAAGTCCGCTAAGGCTGACTGACGCCAGGGATCCCCCCCGAGGGCTCTCGGGTGGGAGGTCGTCTGCTACAATTCGGGTCGATCTGGGCATCCCACATAGCAGACGCCTGGGTGACATGGGTTATGTCGGCAGGCTATTTCATAGAGTTTCATTCGCTGCCTCCAGACAGGTTTCGTTTGACGGGCATTCCGTCCGTGCCAAGACTGGCTGCCGCACTGTTTCAGGAGGTCGACTCTCTCCTACAGCAGGGTGTGGTGGTTCAGGTTCCTCCGGAAGACCAGGGAAAGGGTTTTTATTCCAACCTTTTTGTGGTCCCTAAAAAGGAGGACAAGTTTCGTCCGGTGCTGGATCTCAGGGATTTGAATATTTACGTCCGGACACGGAAGTTCCGCTTGGAGTCTCTCCGATCGGTGATAGCGACCCTGTCGCAGTACGATTTCTTGGTGTCCATAGACATCCACGACGCCTATTTCCATATCCCTATCGGCAGGGCTCACCAGCGTTTCTTGCGTTTCGCTATAGGTCAAACCCATTACCAGTTTGTGGCCCTGCCTTTCGGGTTGGCCTCAGCTCCCAGGGTTTTTACAAAAATTCTGGCTCCTCTCATGGCGCTTCTTCGAAGACAGGGGGTTACGATCCTCCCCTACCTGGACGACCTGTTCATAGTGTCTCCCACAGCGGAGGAGGCAATAGCGGCTCGCGATCTCTCCCTTCAGTACCTGATGGACTTCGGGTGGCTGATCAATTGGAAGAAATCGTCATTGGAGCCAGCACAGTCCATTCTTTTCCTGGGGATGCAGTTCGATACTGTTCGGGCAGTTGTGTCCCTGCCTCCTGTCAAACAGACGAACCTTCGTCTTCTGGTCCAGGCTATGAGGTCGGCGCTGTCAATTTCCCTTCGGGAATGCATGCGCCTTCTGGGTCAAATGGTGGCAACTATGGAAGCAGTACCATTTGCACAATTTCATTCCCGGGATCTCCAGAGCCTTATTCTGACCCACTGGGATCGATCGCTAACTTCTCTGGATCGCTCGGTTATTATCTCCCGCAGGGTGCGAGAATCTCTTGGATGGTGGTTACGTCCGGAGACTCTATCCGTGGGGAAATCCTTCCTTCCTCCGAGATGGTCGGTGGTGACAACCGATGCCAGCCGTCCAGACTGGCTGGGGGGGAGTTTGGAACAACCTCTGGATTCAGGGAGTCTGGTCGCCAAAGGAGTCGTCTCTCCCGATCAACATTTTGGAGTTGAGAGCAATATTTCTCTGCCTCCAACATTGGACGGTCTTATTGAGCGGTCTACCGGTCCGGATCCAGTCGGACAACGCTACAGCTGTCGCGTACATCAACCACCAAGGCGGGACGAGGAGTTCCAGTCTCATGTCGGAGGTCTCTCGGATCCTGGTCTGGGCCGAGTCCAAAGTTCCAGCAATCTCTGCAATTCACATTCCAGGGGTGTTGAATATCTCGGCGGACTTCCTCAGTCGCGAGCAAGTGGACCCTGGGGAATGGAGTCTCCATCCAGAAGTGTTTTCTCTGCTGTGTTCCCGTTGGGGGACTCCTCAGGTGGACTTGATGGCATCCAGGCTGAACGCCAGGGTTCCGACGTTCATGTCCAGGTACAGGGACCCGGAGGCGGTGGCGGTGGATGCTCTAGTGGCCCCGTGGGGTCAGTTCAAGCTGATCTATGCGTTTCCGCCGATATCCTTACTACCTCTGGTGATCCGACGGATCAAACTCGAAAGGGTATCAATAATTCTGATAGCATCAGACTGGCCGCGGAGGACATGGTATTCGACGCTGGTGTCTCTTCAGGCGGCACCTCCGTTTCCACTGCCCCTTCGCCCGGACTTGCTCACTCAGGGGCCCATTCGTCATCCGGACCTGAGGTCCCTTCGTTTGACGGCGTGGCTCTTGAGACCGAGATCTTGACCCGTCGCGGTTTTTCACCCGAGGTCATTGCTACCTTGCGGGCGGCCCGGAGTCCAGCTACGTCCAGGATTTATCACAGAACTTGGGAGTCTTTCTATTCATGGTGTTCTGGATCCTCAAGAAACCCGAGGGTTTTTTCCATCCCCAACTTCTTGGCCTTTCTGCAATCTAGTCTGGCCAGGGGTTTGGCAGTTAGTACGGTGCGGGGACAGGTATCTGCTCTTTCCGCACTTTTTAGGAAGGCTATTGCCTCTCGCAGGGATGTGCGCTCTTTTTTTCGCGGAGTCGCACGTCAGTTTCCGCCACGGAGGGCAGTTGTGGCTCCATGGCGGCTTAATCTAGTCCTGGAAGCCCTTCAGCATAGGCCTTTTGAGCCTATGGATTCTGCTAAACTTTCACTACTTTCTTGGAAGGTGGCCTTCTTGGTGGCAGTCGCCTCTTTGAGAAGGGTATCGGAATTGGCAGCACTTTCTTGCTCACCTCCTTTTCTGGAATTTTTTCCGGATCGCGTGGTGCTTCGTACTCGTGAAGATTTTTTGCCTAAGGTAGTGTCACAATTCCACATTATTCAGGACATTGTGTTGCCTTCTCTTTGTCCAGGACCTAAGAATCCAAGGGAGCGGGCCTTGCACTCGTTGGACTTAGTGCGGGCATTGAAGTTCTATCTTACGATCACTCAAGGTTTTCGGAAGTCGGACTCTCTTTTTATAATTCCGGCAGGTCGTCAGCGTGGTCAACGTGCTTCCAAAGACACGATAGCTCGGTGGATCCGTTCAGCTATCCTGGAAGCGTACCGGCTCAAGGGCGAGCCTTGTCCGGTTAAAGTTAAAGCTCATTCCACGAGAGCCATTGGCTCATCGTGGGCTTTTCGTCAGGGGGCCTCGGCAGCGCAGCTCTGCCGGGCGGCCACCTGGCGCCTCGTTCACACCTTTGCTAAGTTTTATAAGGTGGACGTAAGTGCTTCAGCCGATGCGGCCCTGGGACGCAGGGTCCTGCAGGCGGCGGTAATTTAAGTTATCCCTTTACTTAGTTTTCCGTTATTTAGCGCGGTTTGCGCTCTTGCCTAAGTTTTAGGGTATGGAAGCTTCTGCCTCTATTTCCCACCCTTAAGTAGGTACTGCTTTAGGACGTCCCACGAAGTAGAGAATCTGTGTCTCCCTTCCTTCCCTTCTGCTGCTGAAAGCCGGATTTTGGTAAGAACTTACCTGTAAAATCCTTTTCAGCGAAGGAAGGAAGGGAGAGACCGCACCCTCCCAGGGCAGAAGTGTTTTTTTGTGTTTCTAGATGCAGCGCGTCTCCTTCCTGATGTCGATCTTCTGGACTGGGTTTAGCGCTCTACGGCTCTCCTTCCAGTTTCGCCAGCTCTACACAGTTGTCAGGTCCAATGGGGTATGCCTAAGACTGTGTGTTTCTATTACATAACCCTTTTTCTCTCATTTCTGAAATTTCAGAAGGGGATATGTTGTTCTGCTGGTTGGTCTGCTCTTCCTTAGCTTGTGTACGGACTGATGAACATGGGAGTAAGAGGAGCCTATATACTGGAGGGGCCGGTCGTCTTTTTCCAATCTGAGGTGACTATCCTATGGGGCTCCGCCTACCCACGAAGTAGAGAATCTGTGTCTCCCTTCCTTCCTTCGCTGAAAAGGATTTTACAGGTAAGTTCTTACCAAAATCCGGCTTTTAGAGTTATCCAATAAAAGTTATTTTTTTAAGGGGTTTCTTTTTGTTTCTCTTTGGTATTTGTTTAATGAATATACCCCATCCTCTCTATCCTGCCTTTTAGCATATGGTTGCCTCTCTATATACAGTAAGAGACCCACACAGTACCCCTATATACAGTATGAGCCCTCCACATACTCCCCATATATACAGCATGAGTCCCCACATAGCTCCTTATATAGAGTATGAGCTGCCACATAGTCCCGATATACCGTGTGAGACCTCACATAGCCCACCATATACAGTATGAGCTCAACACAGCCCCCTATGTACAGTATGAGCCCACACACAGTCCTATATACAGTATAAGTCCTCACATAGCCTCTCTATATATAGTATGAGACCCACACAGTGTCACAGGGGTATCAAGTGTGACAGACAGTCCCTCTGGATCCGGCTGTAGAATGTCACTGCGCTTGGCATTGCAGATGCCTTCTTGATCCTCTCATCTCTGCAGTGTAGTGATATCCTTCTTCCTTTAGGACCCAGCAGTGACCTTCACCTTCTGTTGCTAATTGATACACCCTTGATTGGTAGTTAAAAACTCTGTGTCTCCAGAGAGTCGCCGGTGATAGTTCTATGTTCCTCTGTCCATGCCTGGAGTACTAGGAGTCGGCTAGTTTCTTCTTGGACTTCCCTTGGAGGACAATTGGCATTATCTCTCTGGTGTCTTCTCAAGCTAAGTGTATCCCCTTTGTTTATTTACCTTGTTGTCTTTAGTTACAGTGGGGCCTGACTAGTGTTCACCCCGTCCCCTCCCTACCTAGGGCCAAGCTCTAGAGACATTCAGGGATTAGGTTTCCTGCTCGGTGATGGGTGCAGAACCTATATAGGGACAATAGGGTAGTCAGGGTAATATTAGATCTGCCTAGGGGTCTCCACTCCCCCTTTCCCTAGTTGTTGGGCTCCCTTCCCCTTCTTACTGTCGTTGTACACTTGTTCCTTCCCTCACCTGACACATGTTTTTTTTTGTGTGTGTCTTTTTATTTTGGTGTGTTTTTTTTTCCTCTCCTGTGGTTCATGGATTCTGTTGCAATGCTGGCAGAGCAGCTGCACAGGCTGTCACTGGAGGTGACTGACCTTCGCTCTGAGGTTCAGCAGCAACGGCAACGGCTGCAAACTCCTAATGTTGGGGACTCTGCGGGTAGGCCGGTCCAGCCTGAACCCAAAATTGCCCTCCCGAACAAATGATCAGGAGGTAGGGACACGTTTTTTGTATTTAAAGAAGCTTGCAAATTATATTTTAAACTTCGTCCTTACTCCTCAATCCTGGGCTTTCTCTTTGTCGCAGAGTTCAGTTGTTCTCCACTCAGTAGAGGGGTTTTTCAGGACTCTAGCCCTCATCTATAATGATCCGGACCGAATCTCCTTGGCTGAGTGCAGGCTGCGTAGCCTTCAGCAGGAGAATCAGTCAGTGGAGACGTATAGGTCCGAATTCCGTAGATGGGCAACAGATACCAAATGGAATGACCCGGCTCTTAGAAGCCAATTTTGTCAGGGCCTTACTGAAAGGTTGAAAGATTCCTTGGCAGTGTATGAAACCTCAGAGTCCTTGGAGGCTGCCATGTCATAGGCTACACGTGTTGATAGACGCCTTCGGGATAGGTGGGTGAGACCACCTTCTCCGGAGCCCTCTTTTCGGGGTAATGCCCCTTTGCCAGGGGGGGCGGTCTGGGGGTGAACCAGTAGTTGTGGAGTAGGATGAACTCATGCAGTTAGGGGGTGCCTCTGCGTCGTATGCTTCCCCTGAGAAGCAAAAGAAAAAGGGCATGTTTTTTTAGTGGAAAAAGGGGACATTTTATTGGGGCCTGTCCCTCGATTCCTAAGCAAAAAGAGACTCGATTAACGCTTGATAGTCTGGAGTTGGATAATCAGGGGGTGGGTTTGTCGTCATCCTGCAGTTCTCGGTTTGTCCTGACCTCTAGCAGAGGTGGTCCTAGAGAGTAGGGCTGAGAAAATTTCTGTGTTTGTAGACAGTGGAGCTGGAGTCAGCATGGTTGATTCTGAGTTTATGAGAACTCATGGGCTTGCTTGCTGTACTTTAGTGATGCAAATTCCTATTTATGCCATCAACTCAGCGCCACTTGCACAGAAAGCTCTGACTCAGATTGTACATAATGTGAGACTGAGGGTGGGGTCTTTTCATTATGAGATAATTCCTTATGTTCTGGAGGGTCTTCCCACTCCGATTGTACTGGGTCTACCCTGGTTGGTGAAACATAATCCGATAGTGGATTGGCATCCCCGAGAGATTGATGAATGGGGAGATTACTGCCATGAGAACTGCTTAAACATTTCCCTTTCTGCACTCTCTATGGAGACCTTACCTGCGTTTTTGAGGACGTATTTTCTGAGAAGGGGTGTCAGGATTTGCCTCCTCATCATGCATTTGACTGTACTATTAACCTGACCCCCGGAGCTAAACTACCAAAATCCAGACTGTATAATCTTTCTAGCCCTGAGAGACAAGCCGTGAAGGATTTCATTGCGGAGAGTCTGGAGAAGGGACATATTAGACCCTCATCTTCGCCCGTGGCGGCAGGGTTCTTCTTCGTGAAGAAGAAAGATGGTGGTCTCCGTCCCTGTTTAGATTTCCGGGAATTGAATCAAATTACCATCCGAGATATATACCCTCTTCCTCTGATTCCAGATTTGTTCAACCAGGTTGTGGGAGCTAAGGTCTTCTTCAAGTTGGATTTAAGGGGAACCTGCAATCTGGTTAGAATCAGAGAAGGGGATGAATAAAAAACGGCTTTCAATACCCCTGGGGGGCATTTTGAGAGTGTGGTTATACCTTTCAGTCTGACCAATGCTCCCGTGGTGTTCCAGCATTTCATAAATTATATTTTCCATCATTTGGTGAGCAGGTTTGTGGTGGTCTATCTGGATGATATTTTGGTTTACTCACCTGATTTTGAGACACAACTGGGGCATGTTACACAGGTGCTTCAGATATTAAGGGATAACAAACTATATGCCAAACTAGAGAAATGTGCTTTCGCCGTTCAGGAGGTGCAGTTTTTGAGGTATCTGTTGTCATCTTCGGGTATTCGGATGGATCTAGAGAAGATCCTTGCTGTTTTCAGGGCTTTACTAATTTTTACCGTGAATTCATCCAAAATTATTCGGAAACTGTGAAACCCCTCACTGGGGTCTGATTTTTCAAAATTTTCGAATGCAGCCCAAGAGGCTTTTTCCTCTCTAAAGAGTTGTTTTGCCACAACACCTATATTCAGTCAGCACCATGTTTCTCAATCTTTTATCGTTGAAGTTGATGCATAGGAGGTGGGGGTTAGAGCTGTGTTGTCTCAGGGTCCATCCCCTGGTAGATGGCATCCATATGCTTTCTCTTCCATGAAACTATGTTCGGCTGAGAGAAATTATGACATGAGTAATAGGGAGATTTTGGCGATTAAATTTGCGTGTGAAGAATGGCGACATTGGTTGGAGGGGGCTGTCCATCCTATTACTGTTATCATGGACAATAAGAACCTGTCATATCTTCAATCTGCTAAACGTCTCAACCCTAGGCAAGCTAGATGATCCCTGTTTTTTACTAGGTTCAATTTGTTGTCACTTTCCGTCCAGGGGTCAAAACGATCAAGACTGATGCTTTGTCCCGGAGCTTCCCTGGTGGTGATGACCATGAGAACCCTGCCCCGATTTTGCAGAAGGGGGTAGTCATTTCGGCATTGTACCCTGACATGGAGGGTGAGGTGTCGGAGGCTCAGGGGGACGCCCCTGCCTGCCGCCCTTCGGGGAGGTAATTTGTACCATCTAATCTTCGCCGTAAAGTGATTAGGGAACATCAGAACTCGGGCCTTGCTGGACATCCAGGTGGTAAGGCAACTGCGGACCTCCTTTCTCGTCGTTTTTGGTGACCGAGGTTGCATCACGATGTGGTTGAACATGTGTCTGCTTGTAGTGTTTGCACACGTTCTAAAGTATCGCATACCCGTCCGTCTGGTCTTCTTCCACTACCTATTCCTAGCAGGCCATGGACAAACTTGTCCATGGATTTTATTACTGACCTACCGGTATCTGCTGGCAAGACTGTGGTTCTGATGGTTGTAGATAGGTTCAGTAAATTGGTTCAATTTGTCGCATTACCGGCACTACCGAATGCCAAACAGTAAGATTGTGAAGCTTCACGGGGTTCCCTCCAATGTGGTATCAGATTGGGGAACCCAGTTTGTTTCTAAGTTCTGGAAAGCTTTCTGCACTCGACTGGGGGTGCAGCTGTTCTTTTCCTCTGCCTTCCATCCTCAGTTGAATGGACAGACCGAGCGCATTAATCAGAATTTAGAGACTTACCTCAGGTGTTTTGTCTCCGAGAACCAGGAGGATTGGGCATCTTACTTACCATTGGCCGAGTTTGCTATTAATAATCATCGCCAGGAGTCTACCGGCAGGTCACTGTTCTTTGGTGCATACGGTTTCTATCCACAGTTTGGTACTTTTTGTGGGGGAGGGGCTTCGGGAGTTCCTGAGGAGGAATGTTTTGCTTCGTCATTCTCCTCTGTGTGGCGGGGGGGTTCAGAGTAATTTGAAGATCTTGGGACACAGGTACAAAGTATGGCTGACAGGAAACGCTCGTCAGGTCCGGACCTAAGTGTGAATGACTTTGTGTGGTTGTCTACCAGGAATATCAAGTTGAAGATTCCTTCCTGGAAGCTGGAACCTAGATTTATTGATCCCTATAAAATAACCACTGTCATTAACTCAGCAGCGTTTCGTCTTGATCTAGCTCAGGCCCTTAAGATCGACAATGTGTTTCACAGGTCTCTGCTCAAAAAGTATGTGGAACCTCTTGAGTCCTCTCCCCTGCTGCCATGCATGGTTGATGGTAATTTGGAGTTTCAAATTTCGAGAATTGTGGATTCTCGTCTCCCGCGTCGTTCTCTAAAGTACTGGAGGGGTTATGGTGCGGAGGAAAGGATGTGGGTTTCGGCATCAGAGGTGAATGCTCCTAGGCTGGTTCGTTCGTTCCACACGCTATAATTTTTTCCACATAGACCATCGGTCCATGTGTAAAAAGTTCATTTGAACTAACACATTGATTTGCATTGGTCAATTTGATGTCTGTATGCTATCAGTTTTGCAGAGAGACAGTACTTGGATGTTTACAGGGAACCTTGTCATATCCCCAAACACTATATACCTGCAGATAAGGGGTTAATCTGCAGGTTAATAGTGTTATGAAGTCATGCTGCCGCTGTACTGAAAGCCCCGCTGCCAGAAGGAAATGAACTTTATTCCTCCCAGCCGCTTCCGGCTTTCAGTCGTAGAGGCGTGGCCGGCACAGCTTAGTATACAATGTACATTTGGCATTATTGATAAGGTGCCAACAATTTTGCCCACCATTTTTGGGGTTTTGTGTGAAATTATGTCCAATTTGCCTTTTTTTCTTTGTTTTTTTTTTGTGTTGTTCCAATACACACAAAGGAAATAAACGTGTATAACAAAAGGTGTAATTGCAATAATTGTCTGGGAGAAATACTTAATTTTCTGGAACAATTTCAAGGGGGGGAATAGGAATCATGGGACCCCATAGCAGAAGTTCTAATTGGGCTCCCCCCCCCCCAAAAAAAAATGCAAATAACTGTCGGGGTCATAGAAGAGCAGATCTCACAACTATCCAACCTCTACATAGCAATTTTCTTCCTGCTGAGGCCCTAGATTCCTCTTTCATTGCCCCATAAAATGTGATGCCAACAAAAGTGCCCCCCCACCTAAACACAGTATGATACTCCAATGGTGCATTCCTCCTCATTAGTCTCTTCATGCACAGTATAATGACCTTACTGTCAAAGCTGTGGAGTCGGTGTTCATTTGGTGGAGTCGGTATAAAATGGACCGACTCCGACTCTTAAAATATATAACAAATTGGGTACAGTAATTCAATGCAGTTTTTGGGGAATATTTTTTTCATAAGAATTTGGGAAAGTTACGAAATGTCCCATAAGGCTATGTGCACATGATGCGGATTTGCTGCGTTTTTTGTGCGTTTTTTTCCGTTCGGAAATGCAGCAGAAACGCATTGTGCACATCTTATCCTATGACTTCCTATGACATTTTGCAAGTTCTGTGCACATGGTCAGAATTTTTTCTGCGTGGATTTTAGGTGCGGAAAAAAAACGCAGCATGTCCATTCTTTGTGCTTTTCCGCATGCAGATTTGCCTATACAATGCATTTGAAAAACGCATGGTAAAAAGGCTTCAAAAACACGTGTAAAATCCGCATGCCTTTTTTCTGCCAAGAACATGCAGAAATGCTCCGCAAAATTTCTGCTTCATTTCTGCATCGTTGGCACATAGCCTAAATGTCTGTCCTATTCCTGATCTAAGGGTCTTGACTTTTTGCTGAGATGAATCTGTGCTACAGTAAATTGATCACTTAAACATGAGCCATGTATGAGGGAGTCAGTGTCATGGAAATTGAGGAGACGGAGGTTTAGCTTACTGACTCCACAGCCCTGCGTATTGTATCCCACCTCAACTCCCAGGGCAAAATATGGTGACCTCCCAACACAGCATGATCCCCCAACTGTGACCCCCATGCAGCCCTCCATGCAGTATAATGGGCCTACATACACTATAATGGCCCCCACACCTCTCCACACTCCACAGAGTATAATGCGCTCCCCATGGTCCTCCACTCAGTATAATGCACTCCCCATGGTCCTGCACACAGTATAATGCGCTCCCCATGGTCCTGCACGCAGTATAAATGCGCTCCCCATGGTCCTGCACGCAGTATAAATGCGCTCCCCATGGTCCTGCACGCAGTATAAATACGCTCCCCATGGTCCTGCACGCAGTATAATGCGCTCCCCATGGTCCTGCACGCAGTATAATGCGCTCCCCATGGTCCTGCACGCAGTATAATGCGCTCCCCATGGTCCTGCACGCAGTATAATGCGCTCCCCATGGTCCTCCACGCAGTATAATGCGCTCCCCATGGTCCTCCACACAGTATAATGAACTCCCCATGGTCCTGCACGCATTATAATGCAGCCCCCACCATAGGGTAAAATGCAGCCCCAGTCCTCCAGTATTATCAGTACTCAATGATTTACAAAAATAAATAAATAAATACATACTTACCGCTCCTCTTTTCCCGCTGCTTCAGTCTCGGCAGCGCGTCTCTCTCATCACCTCAGGAACTGCCAGCTCCACTGTCTGACACAGCGCGGCGCGTCATCATGCCACTGCGTCAGAAGCAAAGGAGGAATGATGGGAGAGAGAGTGTCACATGACGTTCCCTCCTCCATCATTGCTTTCAATCAGGGCCGGCTCCAGGTTTTCGTGGGCCCTGGGCGAAAGAGTCTCAGTGGCCCCTTTAATACATACACCAGTCATGATGCACAGATATGGCAGAGAAATATAGGTATACATACAGGGCCCAGGCTGTCCTCTCATCCTTCACATATGCACACATGCACGCACACACGCACGCACACACCCAATGCGCACACACAGTACGCACAAATGCACGCGTACACAAATGCATGCACACATGCACGCACACACACAGTACGCCCATATGCACGCACACACAGTACACACACTACGCACACATGCACGCACTCGCACACACAGTACGCACACATGCACACACAGTATGCAACCACATGCACACAGTACGCACACATGCATGCACCCGGTACGCAGACATGTACGCAGACATGTACGCAGACGGTACGCAGACATGTATGCACACGGCACGCAGACATGCACACACACGGTACG